>NC_045772.1:83853949-84454449 GCF_008692025.1 Phocoena sinus
TCAGAGTTCTGTATATTGACTCTTTAAAATAGTTAGCTTTTTTTTTTTTTTTTTTTTTTTTTGGTAAACACAGCCTGTTTCATATGTAGGTATTGAAGTTATTTATACTGGAACATACTACTGCTTAATACCATAGTGAGTTTTCCAGTATGTGCAGAGCGACACTTAAATGATAGTATTCTTCAACTCTCTACTTTTCGAAAATAAAACTCTGAGTCTGATTTGTAAGCCTGTTAAATGACTGTTCTTATAAAAAGGTAGTTACATATTAACAGGCTGTAGCCTATTCCTTTATATAGGCAAGCTTTCCTGCTGTGAACTTTATTTGTATTTTTTCAATTATCTCTTTTTAAACTAAACTTTTCCCTTTCCTATTCCGATGCTCAAATCTCTTAACACTTTTTTTTTCCTCCTGGTGAGAATTTCAGTTTTTTGTCACTCAGAGGCGTGCTTTTCTAACTGCCTAATTAAATAAGCAAGTGATAATCAATAGAGTTGTCAGTATAGACAGCATCTTTGGAAATATTAGTAGCTAAAATAATTTTGAAAAATGTCCTACAATATAAAATTTCCTAATAATTTCCCCTGTGGTTGTAATTGGTAATACATACAAAAATCTCAGTAAATCATTACTATTTGTTTACACTGAATTTTTATGGCTGAGTGTATCTATAGTCACCCACATAGAGTATATATCATGCAGACTCAGTATTGAATATTTATATTCTCCAAAGGAGGTATATATGCTGTAATTACACTCTCATACATAGTCAGCTTTTTTTGCTTTTTCAACTATCTGCAACTTTCATTGAATATGTAGGTCATTTCTATCGAGTGTTAAGTTTTTATTCTGTTTGCTCACCTGATATAGATGAGTTGTTCACTCAAACTTAGTCAGAAATCTGAAAAGAAGACTTCTAAATTTCTATATGAAATAGAGAATATTGCTCTGGAGGACATTAATAAGTTGCTTGGGGCTTATGTATTTTGGAAGTTGTATGTGATTTTTTTTCTAGTTTCATCAGTAGTCTTGTCTATCTTCTATTATCCTTTCCAACCTGTAGACTATTTGAAACTTTAAGGAATATTCAAAACTTAAATGTCTGGATCAAAATTGGAATATAGATTTGTTATGTCCGTATTATCAGCCCTAGAAATGAACATGATCAATACTGTCAGACTAATAAACAGTTGCTAAATAATTCAGAAGTAGTAACAATTTCACTGTCTGCTAAAACATATTCAGGAGGTAAAGCAAATTGAACAATGATTCTAAAAAGTAAAGAAGTTGAAATATTTTATTTTTACTGTCAAGCATCCCTAACATAATTGATTATGATTAATGAAAAACAATTCTCAGGTGGGAGGTGAATAGGCAAAGTATGCTCTAAGGAATTATTTGTAAGCAAAATCTTTTAACTCCTACTATTTAGAGGAAACATAACTGGCAACATGGTCTAAATGTTAGTAATAGTGTCTAGAACGAACGCTTGAACTCTCCGAAAAAATTTTAAATGAAGACAGTGAATTTATATATTTACCTGAAAATAAATAATAAAAATTGTAACTAAGGATTTTTCCTTTCAGAATACCATTCATTTTTTCATGTTCTTAGAATGAAAATATTTAAAATATTTGTCTTAAATATCAATATCAGTTTGTTTCTGATGAATGAAAAAAGCATTTTTTGTTACTATCAATAATATTGTATTCTATTTTTCCTTATGTTTATATTTATCCTATTTGACTGTAATGTAACTGTTTTATGACCAAGCTACTTGTTACACTTTCTAATTGTTTTATGTTAAGAGACTTAATTAAAAAGCAAGTATAAGATGTTTGCTTAAGAAGACAGTCTATTAATGTCTAGAAAGAAAAAAAAAAGTTGGGCTCTAAGGTAGTGGGATGAAGCAAATTAAGCTTATAATAGCACCTATTTGATGGCTTCTCTCAAAACGGGTGCAGACAACACACTGCCAGTTTTCTACATGTTGAAGGGAACACTACAAGAGTAAAACCTTCTGCAACAAAAATTTAACTGTTTACTTTATATTCCCATCTAATTTATTTATGGCCATATAGACTAAAGAAATAATTTTTCACATTAAGAGACTTTTAAGTGTTTTTCTGAAGAAAGAAATATATATCAGGTACTGCGAAAAATTAATTTTAAAAATTACCATGAAAAATCACTGTTAATGGGCCGCAAGAATATTTCTGACATTAGCAGTACTTTAATTACCTAAAGTTTGTCCATAGTAATAATGTATTTATCACCTGGACGGATTCATTCAGCTTGATTAAAAACTTTTTTTTAAACCATTGTGCTCATGATTGATAAATACATTCAAGTTAGCAGGTAGCCCCTAGGTGTGAATCAAAGGAAAGTTTTCTGCTCACATTGTCACCTAATGGCACCTGTAAACCTGTAAGTTTGTTATTATGTTTTCAGGATGTTCTGATATCTGCCTTTGTTCATTTTATTTATTTATTTTTTAATTTTCTATTACCTTGTAGAGGACAAGGTGCCTACCACTGATTATAGATTTTAATTACCATCCCAATAATTTGCAAGCTAACTGAGCTAAGATATTAGTCTGGAAGGCAGCTTGCGTGAAGCAGTGGACAAACCATACTTGTGTCACACTCAAACTGGAGGACTGTCCTGAAGACTTAGCAGGCAATGCGATCTGACTGATGACCAAGAACAATTAAGGGTTAAATGTCAGGTAGTTCAGTGTTTAGCAGGTTGATAGATAGAGAAATGTGTGGATGTTATGATTACTTCACACATTGATATGGTCTTATGTTTCTCGAGTATAATCAGCATACAATAATGTATTTATCTGTGCTTAGGGAGCTTTTAACTAAAGTCTGTATATGCACCATACCTGAGAGGCAAATAATAAGGCCTGTTCTAATACTTGAGCACATTACTCCTCCATAGAGCTGGAAGCTATTTCAAAGATATTACATTCATAATGCATTTAAAAAGCCAAATTATATTCATGGTTAAGGTCTGATTTTTATTGTCTGTTCTTTCCACTATCAATTCTCCAGCCACCTAATGAGTATGTGTATAATGCAGATGTGTATCATGTATGTTGAATACCTCCCTTTCTATAGACGAGTTAAATAAATATAACTGATAGATTTTGGTTTTCTTCCATAGTTTGTTACTCATTTATAATTTCAATGAGTTTAACAGCATGGGAAATAAAATAATCTTGACGTTTCTCTTGTTCTAACATATATAGTTTAATATGTCAGGTTTCTGACTCAGATGATGGCACTCAGATAGAAATATGTGCAAAGATTTAACCAAAACATGAAATGTCTTCCTTTTAAAGGAAACATTTTGTTGGACGAGAAATGGACTGAAACATAGCAAATTCTTTCTTGCTTCATTCATTCTGTCCTTTTTTTCTTTTCACTGATTGAGACCATTGTCATTTACATTAAATATAAAATTTGAATGTTATATGGATGAACATGATCGAGTGATATTGCTGGAGAAGAAAAAATTTAAAGACATACTATTTTGCTTCAGCGAACAGCATTTATTTGGACATTCTTTAAGAGAATGCCTCATGTTTCTCCACTTTAATCAGGAACTAATAATGGTTCAGGAGGTGACCTTTTCATCCTTTCTGACTTCTGTGTTTTCTTCTGCAGTTTGGAAACTGCACTCCCTTCTCTTTAGCATTATCTATTCTTCTCTTCACTTACTAGTTGAGAGTTCATACATCTCTGGAGATACTGTGGCGTGTGGTTCTGCTTGTCCAATAGGGGGGTGTTGCATTTCTCCACATTCAGTATCCTTTTCCCTCGGAGCCTGAGTGTAAAACCTCAGCAGTACTCCCTGCCTTTGCCAGCCTGAGGAGTCAGAGACTCAAAGTTGTTCCCAGCTCTTGCGCCTTCATTGTAGAGCTGCATTCTGCTCAGTGGGCTGCCGAGAAGGACCAGACCGAAACAAGATTTAGAAGAATTCTGGTGAGAACTGTTTATAGGGATATGGTATTTTAAAAGAATGTAGTAAACAAACAGAATTGTGGCATAAACAAAGATAATTAGCATAAACAATGTCGTTTTAGGACAGGTGGTTTTAAAAAACAAACAACAAAAAACCCAAATATGAACCCAACTTGAATGCTGCCAGTTTGGAACCACTGAACCTTAATCTGTACTTCATGAGAATTACCCAGGTTTGTTGATAAACTTATTAACATGCTTTTTCTGTTTCTTTTGTATCATTTTCCGGTCATTATGCCCTTTTGTCACCCAGCTTGAAAGTAGTCTATTACAAGGTAGTGTAAGGACTTTTTACCCATAAAACATGACAGAAGGAAAATTAAAAACAAAAACTTGTGGTTGTTCATAGACATTTGAAATCAGTATCGAAGCTTAAGTCAATTCAAAACTGAACTCAGCTCATTGTATTTTAAATCTCTCTTTTTATCTAAGTGACATTTCAGTCACTTGGCTGTTTAGTGTTAATGCATTTACTTTTGTCTTGCCTCAGAATTCAGAGATTTCTTGCTATAGCTGAATCATCACTTGTGTTATACGTTTATTTCTGAGTGTTGCTTATGTCCGCTTCCTATTTTCTCTCTAAGTTAGTGAAGGTGGTACAGCAGTATATAAATGTAGTTGGTGATCATGCAGTAAGAGGATGCTAACTATTGTGAACCACGTTATCTAAACCTACTATGCTGTCGTGATGAATTTTTATCTGGAGACATTTAGGTTTATTACTAAATGACATTTTTTCTTAATGCCTTCTACTGAAATATTTTGGCTTAGATGAAATGTGGAGTATGGTGAACAGAAAGCTGTTTATTTTTCTTGCATGAAGGACCAAAGTTCTTTATGGAAATTTAAAAGATTTTTTTCTATTTGTCTTCTCATGGAGAATGGGGACCAGGAATTCAAAGTAGGTAGTTGTAGTATTCTGTAGCCCTTCTCTTAGCTGAAATGAAAGCATTTGTGAATGAGTTTTGGTTTCTTGGAGTTATAAAGATGTGTGTAAACTAGTAAACCATGTCTCATTCATGTGCTATGGAGATTTCTTGTACTTCAGGGACAAAAATAATTTGGCTACTAACGAATTAGGGCTACCTGCCAGTGCCAACACATACTGTAGGTAAGAGGAACACTATAAAGAAAAGCTGCTGGCAGCAAATCCCTTGAAACTTTCATATGTAGCAGTGTTTCTATTTCTGCTCTTCACATCTTTGAAAGAATGTGTTTTTTCGAAGAGAAAATGTTAAAAAAAACAGAAGATAGGATGTTTCTTAAAAATGTATTAGTAGCTTCATTTTTAATATCTCTCATTGTAGAGATGCATAGGATTTTATTATGCTCTATGCACACGTGCCTCCCCTCTCCATCCCAGTCATTTCTGTGACATTTAAACCTAAGTATCAGATGCATTGAGAGTAGCTGTAATATGAAGAAATGAAATTTGCCGTATAGGGCCAAAAAAAAGGCACCCTTGAAACCTTATCAGCTTTTTATATTGGCACTTTAAGAGAGTTAGACCAGTTGGGACGCTGAGCAGCAATTCCATAAAGGATGTGTCCTCTCTTTTAGGGCTTCAGGAACATCACTGAGAAAGAAAGGAAAGAGTTAACCTGCTTTGCTTGTTGGTATATTTTTTAATCTAGTAGTAAAATAGGACACAGGCCCAAATCCTGTTTTCTTGGTATATTTTTAATCAAAATTTATTTTAAATGTGGTAAATTATTTACTTTAGTACTGATTTGGGTTTTGTTTTCTGTTTTTATGTGAATTAGGATGATGGTACCAAGGGGGTAGGTTGTTTGAGAGTTGGTTGTGAAACTTGCAAATATGATCTGTTGATTTGTCATTTTAAACAATTTTTATCTAATAAAAGAGCATCCGAATGAAAAAGAAACACAGTGAAAATGAAAAATATGTCTTCACATTAGAGAACACAAAATGAAAAAATGAGGTTTTATTTATGCTATTAACTTTTCATTCACAGTTAATATAGGTTGCTTGATGAAGATCTAAAACATTTTTATTCTAATTCTGGAGTCAAGGTATTACTTGTTTGCTTACAATTCTTCCTTTGGGTTATTTACCCTGAGCCAGTTTGTTGGGCAATAATTTACAAAGTCCAAAGACTTTTTAAAAACTTGTTTCTCGATGTCCTTTTGTTTCAACCCCCATTTAAAAAATTTGCTGTCGAGTTTCGTAATATGTTTGAGGAGCGTTTGCAGGAAGATGTCATAAAATTAATGCCAATATTTCTTCTTTTTTATCAGCACTACAAGGGATCTATGTTGAAGATTTGTTAGGATAATGTGTAGTGAAAGGAGTGAACTGGTAATCAAACTTCAATTTCTGATTCATTCACTAATTCACTAACTTTGACCTTGAATGTGTGCTAACTGAATATACAATATCAGATTCAGATTGTCATCTCCCACATAGTATTATCAGGATGCGAAGAAAACTTTTATGTAGTATGCAAAGTCCCATTAATCAAACAGAACACCTTGGGATGGAAAAACAAAGATAACAACGAATGCTATTTCTGAGACCAGAACTTCAATTTCTCTCCAGTCCTAAACATAATTAGCATTTGGGAAACACAGGAAAATGTATTGTTTTTAGAGCCCTAAGGACTGTGGGATGTAAATGTGGTAGTGTAATCGTTTCTAAAAATTTTAGCATTACTGGAAGAATAAAACGGATCTAATTTGACCTATAAACAGTTTAGGAATATTGAATGCTTTAAAAGCATTCTTCTAGAGAAAGAAAGGCATGCAGAAGCTCCTGATAATTTAAGGAACAAAGTAAAGGAGCAGACTATATAGACTTTCAAAAGTAAATTAAAAGTTAATTGGGTGTCACTAAGAGTTATGTGAAGAATTTATTTTGGGGAATGAGATCGTTGTACACATATACACACAAAAGTTTGGAATTTAGGAGAAACTTTTTCACTTAGAGGGTAATGAAATTTTGAATAAATCATACCAAATCCTGATGAAGCTGCAGTTTTGGGGAGAAAATCTTGAAAGGAAGAAATATTTCATAGAAATAGAAACAAAGTTCATTGCCACTTTCTCATTTGCAGCACAGAATCTTATGACGTGAGCTATAGGGACATATAATAACATTCAGCTTTAAAAATCTGAAGGTGGTATTGTAGTTCATATTTAATGGAAAATTTGCATTCAAGAAGGCTAAATCAAGATACGCTTGAGTGACATTTGGGGATATTTGAGATTTTGGGTTGAGATTAGAAATTTAAGTGTTAGCATATTAAGGCATACATATAAAATGGCAGTTTTTTGGTGGATTTTTAGTATTTCTCCTAAAGCATAGAATAATTTCCTCTTTTTTGGTAAAAATTTACATTTGCCAATATCTTCATTGATTTGTCTTTGGAAGTATAACCTAATAAGAAAGTGTTACTAGCTGGGTGTAGGATCTCAAGATCCAGGTCTTCCCTGCATACTGAGAAGAGATTTGGGGTCTTAGTGTATGCATCTGTAAAATTCGAAGGTGGGCTAGATAATCTCTAAAATCTCTCAAGTCTAAAATTTCATCACTTTGAAATACATTTGAAAGATTCCTAGCTCCTCACTCTAGTGGTCAGGATTCTTACATTTATGCATCTATTTGGAGACAGAATATATTATACAACCAGCCTTTAACATGTGGAATCACTTCTCAGTTTCCCTCTCAGTGGAGTGGTGTTGGGCAGGAACATGTAACCATAGTATATTTTAGGAGTTTTAAATCTAAGTACTATGTATAATTCTTACTCAGGATTAAGTGCTCAAATTGCTGTGAACTATTTTGAATCTAAGTGTTTCGAAAGATAAGATTCATATTCTGTGTGTTTGAAACTCTCAGGTGCATCAGATCTCTATCCTCAACTATTACAAATATTGTGAAAAATACATTATATATGGATTGCTAAACAAGGCACTGTGGGGGAATATGAAAAGCAAGAGAGTGGCATTTTAGGTCAAAGAGCTGAAAGTCTATTTATAAAGATGAGATGGAATTAAAAAAAAAAAAAGACTAGACAGTAGAGCATTAGGACAACAGGGGGGCTCTGGACATTGTATGTCTTTATATGAATAAATAAAACATTGGCCCGGAAAGTGGCGAGATCAACTAACATTACAAACAGGTAGTCCAAAGAAAAATTTTAAGTGGTTCTCAACATAAATTAGGTAACTATTAGCATCAGCGTCAGGCCAGCCAATCTAATATGCACTAATAGTTGGCAATCTCAAGAAAAATGTTAAACCCTATGAAGCAAGAAGTAGAGGAACAACCAATGAAAGATGCATTAAAAAGCTATATAATCTGAGAGGGCAGGCTTCACATACTGCTAATATCTTACGTTTGGCAGATTGCATGCTTTATTTAAAACTCAGTGTTTGAAAAAAAGTGTAGTTATACCATCAGTAACATAATCTTTGACTACATATCCAATGACCTTCCGTATTATCTATACTTTGAAAATATGACTGTGGTATCAGGAAGTCCCTGTACACATTAGCTGTAAGTTTTAAGTATAGATTCGTACATTTGAGATAACATAGGAACGTACTATATGTTAAAATTAATTCTTTGCTTAACAATTATGATGTAGAATTTTTTATTCTATTCTTTTAATACAGTATTTTTCAAAATTTATTGCAGATTTCTTTTTTCTAAGTATACACAAATTGAGTTAGATGACAATATATTTCTCTTCTGAGCATAATCCTTGTTTTACATTTTATGACAATAAATATGAAACATCGCTAAAGAGAAGTATTTATCAAACTGTGCTACACAGAATACTACTTTTTAAATTTTAAAAAAATTTTATTTATTAATTTTTATTGGGGTAAAATTGCTTTACAATGTTGTGTTACTTTCTGCTGTACAACGAAGTGAATTAGCTCTATGTATACGTATATCCCCTCCCTCTTGAACCTCCCTCCCTCTTTTTAATTTAGGAATAAGGAATGGGTGTTATTCTCTTATTCTCGTGGTACAGGTATAAAGATTGTTTAAAAAAAAAAAAAGAAGTACAAGAGAGCCTTATTGAACCAGAACTACATTTAGAGGGAGGAAAATGTGCAAATTTCCTACTGTTAAACAAGAAAGAAAATCTGGAAGTCATCCCAGTTGGGCAACTTACTGCTAATATATTTTATAATCCAGAATTTAGTGATATACAAAGTTGGCATATGTTCCTACAGTTTCTAAATCAAGAATTAAAACTTTGTGATGTACAAGTCATTTAAATTTGGGGGGTTTCAGTCATGCGTCTATAAAATGGGCTTTAAAATGAGTATCAAATTATCCTCTGATGCTAGTGAGGCATCTTAAACTTAGTAAAATTTATAAAAATATTTGGATATCTCTGAATGCAAGCCACTGAGTTCAGACTTTGAAGAGTAGGTGTAATTCTTGACAAATATAAAATGGTCAGAACTTCAATGAAAATTATATATTTTTGTTTGATATTTGAAAATTATTTTGGCATATAAAAAAACCTGTAAGAAGCTTATTGACTTACTTTTTTAAAATTTGTAGTTAATACAACTATAATTGTTTTAAATGCACTTATGATTATTGATCCCAGGTAACTTGTACCTAAGTAGCAGCAATATAGCTATAGTTTCCTCTGACTGCTTACTGCTAATTATGAAATATCCTAAAAGCACATCTCTTCCCATTTTATATGTAGGAAATCTGATACACCAAAAGTTGTTTTTGCATGAATCCATATATCAAGTATTTAAGTAACGAATTTGCTGCTTTAACATATTCCTAGGCTTTAACCTATGCAAATTAAAATTCACTTACTTGTGTATAATCATAAAAATGAATCATTGTATAGAACAAATTATTGGGCAACAAAAAAGTGATTTTCTGTTAAAGAGTCACACACTGTTGATTTTTAAAGTAATATTTGTACAAATATTTTGAAAATTAGAGAATATTAAATAACTTGAAGAAACTTATCTATGCAAATCATAGATTTGCATAGTAAAAGTAACATGACTCATTTTGTATTAGCTACCTATTCCTTTAGACAGGAGGTAAAGCTTGGGGAAATTTATAGATTTCTTTTTATGGGCAGCTGTATAACAAGCAAACAAAAGCACCCCAGAAACAGAACCCTTATTTTTGATATAAAATTGTTTTCCACTGATAGTATCTCTTGGAAGCCAGAAGCCATCCAAAGTGCTGATACCAATTTAAGAAGATGATCTTTTGCCTTAATTATACATCTGGGAAATATTAGCTGAACATTTTGTGGAGAACAGTGAATACCTTATTTGCCAGTTGTCTAAAATGCTGCTAATGATCGACATAGTGCCAGTGTTTTGATGGCTCAAACCTAGGCTGAATATGAATACAAAGAACACAGTTGGGGGAAAAAAGCGCACATTTTATACGAAACAGATTTCAACCATCTGCTTGGCACTTAAGTTTGCGACTATAGGCGATATATGAAAGAGACCACTGTCCATGTTATGAATGGTATCACTTTTATTGGTACCTTAGGAAAACCATAGGATTTTGAAAGCGTATATAACCAATGATTTTCCTCAGCTAAATAATGAAAGCAAGGGCCTCAGCCAAAATTTTGTTCTCTCCATAATCTCTTCTATGTCAGTCGTCTTTTCCTAGCAAAATGGGTTTCGCTAAAGTAGGTCTTAGGATATTAAAATATACCAGACAGCACTATGCAAGTGGCCCTTCCGAGGAGCACCCCAGATGGTTATGAGATAAAATACTGTTTGCTTTAGGAATAGGTTATATTCCTGAGTCTGTTGCCTGAGTTCTGAGGCGCATGTCAAATCAGCATGGAAGTTAATGGTCCAGAAGCACTTCTGATTTTAATGCTTTTCCATTTGTTCTGAATTTATAGTATTAAATCAGACCTGTACTGTTTCATCACTAGTTCAGTAAGGGAAAATAATCATGCTATAGACAGCAAACTCTAAGCAAAATCTGATTATTTGACCCGTTTCATTTACTTTAAAGTTATGGGAGAAATTCTCAATAAAAGAATATTGGCAAATATTATACACTAGAAGTTTGTAAATTTATAGAGTAGGTGGCAAGAGCTATTATAGTCTGGTACTTAGGACACTGTAAGCAAAAAATGAATTTTGGACTGAGTAATTGGATGTATTTTCCTTATCTGAAGTATATTTTGTATTTTAAATATTAGGCAAATTGAGCTATTAGAACGTGTTAGCTTATTGATTTGTCCACACTGTATGAATTACCGTAGATATATCGAGACCTTTTTAGCTTTTGAGGAAGAAGTACATGATTTAGTGAAAAGTATAAAGAAATGTTCTCAGAATCCCCATATATCTGTGCTTTCCCGTATGGTAGCCACTAGCCACATGCCACTATTGAGCACTTGATAGGAGGCTGATCTGCATTGAGATTCGCTCTAAGTACAAGATACACACTGGATTTTTGAAGACTTAGTTTGAAAGGAAGGATGTAAAATACCTTACTGAGATTTCTTAAATACCGGGTATGTGTTGAAATGATAATATTTGGATATATTGGCTTCAATAAAATGTGATTAAAGTTATTTTCACCTGTTTCTTTTTACTTTTTTAGTGTGGCAACTTGAAAACGTCAAATTACGTATGTGGCTCACATTATATTTCTATTGGATGGCGCTCTTTTATCCTTTAATGTGAAGGGAGGGAAATTAAAACTTCTATCTGTGTCTAGATTCGAGTAGTTCACAGCTCAGTAGGGTGGCAATGTGTCACAAAGACTTAAGTTTTTATTAACTGTCTTCCTTCTTAGCTTTCTTCTACAAGAAGGTAAAATTTTATCACTTTTAGAAAAGCCCTCATAGTGACACTGACTTGCACAGATGCTTGTATCATTTACCCAATGAATATTGTCAGTTTCTCCCAACTTCTGTGGAGTTACAATGGGAAAGAACATGTTTGCTTAGGGATCGTTTAGATTATTTTAGAGATTATAGGTTTGAAAGGTACAATTGTATTTACTTTTATGAAGTGCAGTGTATCTGTAGTTTCTTCACTGGGTTTAAAGAAGTTTGTGGTTGAGTGGGAAAACCTCCTTTTGCATCCCAGCTGATACTACTCCCAGTTTCTAAACCTGACCCACAACATGTGATCCAAGCTCTTTCTCTATAGGTATAAAGATAGCAGTTACATTCAGTGTGTATCTATTATGTGCCAGACAGCCTCACAGAAATCTTAGCCTCACAGAAATCTTATCTCCATTTTATGAATGAAGGAGATGAAACAAAAAGAGTTGCCTAATTTCTCACAGATAATAAGTGGCAGAACTGGGGTACCCACCCAAACAGTCCAGCTCCGAAGACCTCACTCTTAACCATCAGATTGTACTAGTGATCTCGATAATAAAGTGCTTTCATGACTTTATAATTATTATTTATTTTAGTGTCAGAAATGTCTTCATTCATTCAACCAATGTATTTCATATACCTACTATGCCAGGAATCATTTTAGTTGCTGAATAACTCTTACAGAATTAATTATAGACACTATAAATAAATAACATACAATGATTGTGATATAAACTCCTAATTTCTCCTCTCTGAATGAATTCATTCATTCGTGGCACAAAGTGATGTGCTAGGTGGTGGATATCCAGACATCTGGGCAATTAAATAAAGGGTTTCTTGGTAAAGGCAACCTGGAACTGTTTTTGATAGATACTAATTTTCAGTGCACATTATAGATGGAATTCCTTACTGTGAGAAGTGTAACTATATAAAATTTCTCAAATATCTCTTTCCCAAGTCCTTTACAGCGCTCTATATATTGAAATAATTTCTTTATGGACAGTCAGTGCCTTCACTCAGAAAGTTTATCTGATTAGTTTTGCTGTCTTAATTGGACAGGAAGCTTCTTTACCGTAATTTTTAAGTATGTCAGTGTTCACATTTTATATGGAAAAGTTTGTGATGAATTGGGAAATAATGATATAATTAATATGATATTAATCCTTTGATCTAACTTATAGCCATGACATACTGATTTTGTTGGGTAGCAGGCAGGAGTGTTGGTGATTTTGAGTAGAAAACTCAATCAGGTATGTGACAGGTAAAAAACCCTGCAGATCCCTGGAAACAACAAGGCATTTGGGAATAGAGATGAACCTTGTGGTTTTACTACAGAGATTTTTCAGTTTTACTGTTAAACTTGTATATGTTAATATAGATTTGAGTTGTTCCATGGATCTCTGTTTTAAGTCTTGGATCTTTTAAGTGTTTTTTCCATATGTAGATATGGCTGTGGTTTCTGGTTCTTTCTTTGATTTCTTGTTACCTTACTAGCTGTAGTTACTGGTGGGTCTTGGAATTAGGCTGCTAAAATTTATTCTACAACTTCACCACTTATTATCTATGTGAGTTTTGCAAATTACATAAACTCCCCATGCCTTAATTTCTGTATCTGTGAAATGGGGATTATAATAATTCCCTCCATTTAGGTCATTTAGCTGCTTGAATAAGAAAACGTGTCATTTAGTATGCTCAAGAAGTGGACATTATTTCTTCAAACAAATTTGAATCATGTAGAAGGAATTCCAAAAATACTTCACATAATATGGCAAATGACATTGGACTGCAGACTAATACATAAATATTAAGTACTTAGTAAATAATGTTGAAGCCAGTGGTTTGTACACGATTTATTAGAACTTCAAGTACATCCTAAAAGGATTAAAATATAAAACATAAAATATTCATGTCACAGAATCACTTATATTTTACATATTATACAAATATATTAAATATATTTTATATAGAATGTATTATATACATATTTTATGCAGTTATATATTATGCATATAGTATACACACCATATATATGGTTATGGAAGTGTGTGTATAGATGTATAGACAGATAAAATAAGGGAAGAGAATTATTTCTAAAACCTTGGCGAAGAATAATTCTGTTACCTGACAGTTACAATGAGGTTCATGGTTATCATGTTCTGATAAAAAAAAAAAAAAAAAAGAAAAACAACTTATCATTATATCAGTAATCGCAATTGTTTTTTGGGGCCCTGATGTCTAAGGGAGTGATTTATCTTATGAATCCTTAAATCGTCTTCAGTAGAAGTGCTGCAGAAGATTCATAAGGCATTCTTCACATTGCCATTTTTAGTAGAGACTAGATAAGAGAAAGAATGTTCAATGATAACTAACTTAGTGAAGGAAGGCATTTCTATAAGTAGCTAAACTAATGTTTGCCAGGTATGTAGATTTCCTGGTGAAAGGATACTGGCAGAGATCTAAGAAAAGGCTAACATGTCCCTTAAACTATCTCCTTTAAATAACAGTTGTTACATTCAGGCTGTTGCTAAGAGATGAGGAACAATCACTTCTTGACTGAGTTGTATTCTTGCCTAGATTGAGGGCACTCCCACCTCTGTCCTTAAATTGACTCTAGATTTAGGACTACTTAGAGACAAAGCAAAAGTTTCCTCAGGAAACACTTTTGGATCTGCTCAAGGACCTGAAGAGCATCGCATTGAGACTGTAGAGGTTGGTGTAGTACATTAGGGGTTATCTTCATTTGAAGCATGTTAAGGCTGTCTGTTATTTATTGTCCACTCTGATGACTGTTTTGTTTGCATATTTTGAACAATCCAGCACCTCATCGGGCCCTCTGGGTTGATTACACTTTAAAAATCATCCCAGGGCTTCCCTGGTGGTGCAGTGGTTGAGAGTCCGCCTGCCGATGCAGGGGACACGGGTTCGTGACCCGGTCCGGGAAAATCCCACATGCCGCGGAGCGGCTGGGCCCGTGAGCCATGGCCACTGAGCCTGTGCGTCCGGAGCCTGTGCTCCGCAACGGGAGAGGCCACAACAGTGAGAGGCCTGCGTACAGGAAAAAAAAAAAAAAAAAAAAAAAATCATCCCAAATTAACTGAATGGGAGATTAACAGATAATTCTATATGCTTTCAGATGATTTAGTAGTACATCTATATTTAGAGTGATGTAGACACAGGAACATTCCCATCTTGATTTATTCATTTAAAAATATTTGGTGAATACTTACTATGTGAATAATTTGGCAACATGAAAGTACACATCAATGTGAATAAAGGAATTGGAGGGAGTGGCAAAAGGGGGAAAGAGTGTAGGATAAAAAAGATACCTACAATTTATCACTTTATCGATACAAGAGTATCATTTAAAAGCACTGCTTTTTTGCCATTTGAAAACTAAAGCATTGCCCAAACTGATGGCTTTGGTTTAGGCATACCTGTTTTAGAACTGCTCTTTATGACATTTAGGCACTTATAGATCATGATGGCAAATCTAACTCATAAGCCTGGAAGATTTTTGACTTTACTTTGTTACAACTGAAAATATCCTGATCATCTAAAAAATGCTACAATTATTCAGAGATATAGAATTCTTCTGAATGTTTCCCTTTATTTAAAAAAATACCAAATCTACAAAAACGTTGAATGTGTAGCACAATGAACATTCGTATACTTTCCACTTAATTATTAACTTCTGGCCCCTTTGCCTTTCTTTCTTTTTTTTTTTGAAAGTATGTTGCAGGTTAATACTGTTAAGAACTAGGACATTTTCCTACATAACCGCAATAACATCATCACATCCAAGAGAGTAACGTTAATATAGTAATATTATTTGATACAGTCCATCCACATGTTCTAATTGTCCCAATAATGCTGTTTTAAGCCCTTTTTTTTTTCCTCTTTAAATCCAGGATCAAGTCAAGCATCAGTTACTGCATTTACTTGTCATATCTCTCTAGGTGTCCTTTATTTTTATTTTAATTTTTTATTTTAATTTTAATTTTTTTTTGCGGTACACGGGCCAGGTCTCACTGTTGTGACCTCTCCCGCTGCGGAGCACAGGCTCTGGACGCGCAGGCTCAGTGGCCATGGCTCACGGGCCCAGCCCCTACGCGGCATGTGGGATCTTCCCGGACCAGGGCACGAACCCGTGTCCCCTGCATTGGCAGGTGGACTCCCGACCACTGCGCCACCAGGGAAGCCCCTTTTTTAAAATTTTTATTTATTTATTTTTAACATCTTTATTGGAGCATAATTGCATTACAATGGCATGTTAGTTTCTGCTTTATAACAAAGTGAATCAGCTATACATATACATATATCCCCATATCTCTTCCCTCTTGCGTCTCGCTCCCTCCCACCCTCCCTATCCCACCCCTCTAGGTGGTCACAAAGCATCTAGGTGTCCTTTAATTGTAAATAATATCCTGCCATTTTTTGTCTTGACATTATTTTAATCTCATACAGTTATCTCGCAATCTGAATTTGTCTGCTTGTGTCCCTGATTAGATTCAGGTTAGATACAGATTTTAAAGACAGGTATTATACCATTGTCCTTTTTTTAAAATCAGTTAAGATTATGATTAGATCTGTCAGAAGTGGCTACCTCCAAGTTCAGATTTTGTGTAACAAATTCATGGGGACATGTTTTTTTCCTTGGCTTAGATTTTAAGAGATATAATCTGTCATCAGAAAGCTATCCAAACCATGGTGATTTGTCTTATAGAGAGCTTGGTACTTGTTGATACTAGTTGAGAAAATAGGACTTCTTTGATCCAAGAAACCATCACAGTTTATCTACAAAATCTACTCTGAAGATGGCCACAAATACTAAACTTTTTTCAAGTAATAATCTAAAAATATTGATTACAAAGTCTGTGTAAGAGCACTGTAAAAGTATGTTTCATTAGATTGGAATTCATACTTATAACTACAGTGTTCTCTCTTTATGAAAAAAATGCTAGAAGTCAACTACCTCAGTAAAAACAAATTCAGCTCTTTTCCTCATTCTTCATTCACCATTCCCACATCTTGAAAACCAGAAATACTCTTTTTAAAGTTTCTAAAATATTTTTTAAATTTTGGAAAAAATTGAGAGGCAAGTATGGGCTTTTCTTTTCTGTTTTAACTCTACTACTTAATAAATATGTTAAGATTATGGGATAGAGATCTTTTCGTTAGCAGTATTTTCCAATTCTCCAACTGCTTTCTGACATAAAGCAGTTATTCAAACAGAGGATTTAAAAATTTGAAAATTGCCCATATTTAGAAGTAGAGTAACAGGCACAGGCTCTAGAGTCAGATGCCTGTGTTCAGATCCTGGCTGTTTATTCCACTATGTGATATGTGGCTGGTTACTTAACCTCTCCAAATTTCATTTTCCTCTTACGTAAAAAAATTTTTTTTGGACTATTAAGTAATTGAATATAAAGTGCTTAGATTGGACTTAGGATAGTAAGCACTGAACACATAACAGTAAAATGTGCATTCCTTCATGAAATATTTACTGAATACTTTGTATATTCTAGACAGTTCTAGCTTCTGGAGATTTAATAATGAACTAGACACATATGTCTTTTGTCCTCATCAAGCTTATAGTCTGATAGGGAGACACATTAAGCAAGCAGTTGCAATAAATAGAGGCAAATATTGTAAGTGGAGAAGTAAGTATGAGGTGTTATGAAGACTAATCCTGGTCTGCGTGTTAGAGCCTTTTTGAGGAAGGGTGAGACTTCAAGTTGCAGAATGGTAGAATTTTCCAGACCTATGCAGTCATATAGGTCATTAGTGTGGCTCTAGAGTAAGATAGCCTAGTTTACAAGTTTGGTTCAGTCCTCTGCAAAATAGATTCCCTTGGGTGAGTTGTTTAGCCTGTCTGTGCCTGCCTCAGTTTCTTCATTTGTAAAGTGGAGATAGAAATAGTACCTACCTCATACGGGTGAAGATTAAAAGAGATGATGCATGGACAACTCAGAACTGTCCTTTTGACATTGTAAGTACCCAATAAATGTTGGCTTATATTAATTATCAGAGGACTCAGTTTGTATTATACAGAGTCCTGATAACACCCGTATAATCAACTAAAGGACCTAAAGTGCCTTAAGTTATTCCTTGTGAGTGACTGTGCCACTTGTGTGTTGCTGATTTCCTTCAGCTTTCATTCTTCTTCCCCTATAAATGGTTACAGAGCTGTCTTTTGTAGGTTTATAGTAGTCCGATCTTCAAAACATAAGTCAGAATATCAAGCTGAACATATTTATATTTGTCCATGGTGTGTTAATAAAAATGGCATTTTGTGAGAGCGAAAAATAACCTAGTCAAATTACTGCAGTCAGGTAAATTTTAAAAGGGTTTGAATGAATTAAAAATGAAGCATTCTAGGAAAGTTTATGAAACAAAGTCGGCTTTACCAGTGTGAACAACTTAGCCATTTTCTCTGCACGTTAGTTGCACGTTGCCCTCCTTCCCACATGACTCAGTAACATAGTTACATTTATTGGTTGTTTACTTACTTTTAATGCCCTTCATTCCACTAAGGTTTGTGAGGGGTGAGAAAGGGAGTTCCAGAATGGATGGTTTGAATTGAAAAGAGACGTTGTGTGGTTGGAATGAGGATGAGTGGAGAAATTTTAGGGAAGTATTGGTTTCGAACAAACTGTTGATTGTCACTTTTTATTAAATGGAAATGCTAAAGAATAATTTAATTTGATGAAACTGTTAAGTTGTTATTATCCTGCTAATTGATGGAATCTGATAAACTTCAATGCTTTTTTTTAACTGTAGAATTTCCAAATACGACATTTTCAGTTGCTTCAATGCAAGTTGTCATGTTGTATTAGGGTTCAAAAAATAGTATTTCTAAAAATTGTTTTCAAAGGTATTAGATATTCTCAGGTGAAAACATGTATGTTCATAAAACTTAAAAATTGATATACAAGTATACTTATCATGACATGTGCTATTTAATTATATTCTCTGTTGTGATCTTACTATGACCAGTTGGATTTTGTGTTCTTGGAAAGGTTGGGTTTTTTTTTTTTCTTTCACACTGTTCTTTAATTTCACTTCTTTTGTATTGGATATTCATTGTCAAATGCTCAGATAAAGGCCACACCCATGGCTTGTGAACTCTGACTCATACTTTGAAGACACCTTAATTATTTAATAGGCTTCTCAGTATTATTCAGCTCACAATAAGGAATTTAAACTTCTGTTTTAAATTAAGGAAAGAACATTAAGGGTAGGAGATAAAGGAGCAACATTTATTACCTTTTCAACAGCTTCTCAACTTTTGCTTTTGATTATTTTCCTTTTTCATTTATATCATGGTCTAATATATAACTTGGCTTGTAACATAATTTTATATGATTTTTGTAAGATTTTGTATTAGTTTGTTGATTTTACAAATTTTAAGGTGAGAGTAATCCATATTTTGAGGAAAATGAGCCACTTTATCTAAGAGCTGCACTCTATAGGGTGATATCAAATTCTCTGTTGATTGTTTCACTTTGAATTTCTACACTACATCTCTCTGAAATACATTTTTAATGTTAAGCTTTTCTATATTTATTTTATTTTTTAGAAGACAGATTTTTAAAAATATTATCAGAAAACCCAATCAATTTACTATAATTTCTATTGGATATTATTTTAATAATTACATTTATTTACATAAATTAGTAACACAACTAATGATTATGAATAGGCCATTTAACATAATAGTGGGTGTTAGAAATTAAGACATTTATACGATAGACAGTTTTCTTTGGGGTTTCTGATTTTTAAGTGTCGAAATTTTTACTTATTAGCTCTTGCTTGCTACTTTTATTAGGTATAAGAACTAGGATGCTTAAAGATCACTGTCAGAAGGACAGCTACATTTTTTTTCATTGAAATTCAGGCAAATGAAAGGCTGTCTTACTGTATCCATTAGCAGCCAACATTAATTTCCTTATTTATAAATGACTATTTTGCATATGGAATGAATATTAAAAAATCAAAAGAACAGTGTTTATTTTGCTTTATAATAAATAAATTTATATTTTTCTATACTTTAACTATGTTGACTTAGAGATTCATAAAAATGCATAAAAATATTTTTTAAAGGTTTATAAATTCTGGTGTCTAATAAGTATATTAAAGGGGAAACTTTTTATGCATCTTCCCAATGTTGGTTGGAGAGCTTTAATATTAAAAAGTTCCATTTCAGTTAAATGTGGTTTTTCGGTTCCCATAAAATTCCTTGGCCACACACAAGCACTGAGCTCCATTAAGGACAGAAAAGAAAATCCACATATCTACTTCAAAAGATTCTTCTGCTAATAGATATTGAATCTCTGAGAGCTCAATTTCCTTGGCTGCTAGGACTCACTGCAGGTCGGTCGTGTTGTTTTTCCTGGTGCCCGGTCCTACTCAGACTTCTTGGCTTTTACTCAGTATTTTCTTGGGCTGATCTGGCTTCTCTTCAGGTTTTTCTTTTCCCCTGGGAGTCATGCTACAGCCCAGTGTCCTTCCTCATTTGCCCAATGGATTTTTACTGGGGAGCTCAGCTCCATGACTGTTAGATGCCCTGGTTCCATCCTCTCCAGCTGGTCCTTGGCGCTCTGGTTACTTTGGAGTGCATTCCACAGCCATCTAATGGACACTAAATCTTTGGGGTTCTGGAAAATGTAACACCCTTTTGGAGACAAATGAATTTCAAGGTGAGCTTCTTTGTGAAATCAAGTGAAATCAAATAGAAGCACTATTTTGCTGATTTGTCAAAGATGGATTTTTACATCATATTTTTTTTTCTTTGCAACAAAAATATGGATGATATAACTTGTCATTAAACAGTGATAGAGAGTGATTTGTAGGTATTTTATAGCCTGTGAGGTAAAATGGGAAAATTAAACTTACTATTTGTAGTGATTATCATCATTTTAATAAGGTGAAGTATTTTCCACTAATTATGGAAAGCATACTGTCTCAGATCTTAAGTCTTTTAGCCCTACTGGTATACACGTGTGTATGTATGTATAAATGCATATAAGGTAAGAAAGCGAGATCAAGAGTTAGCAGGAGAAGAGAGAGAGGTGGTGACTTGGAGACAAAGAGAGAAAGCAATGAAAAATGAGAGGGAGTGCCTTTAGTAAAATACCGTGAATTCTTCACTGAAGTGATATACTTTCAGTGAAAAGGATAACCCTACTTTCTCTCACACGTAGAAGTTATCAAGGAACCAAGAACCTCCCCAAAGAGGTTATGCAGCATAATTTAGGTGAATTTGAATTCTTGCTATAATGGTTAGGGACAATGAAAAAGGACTTTGCTAATTTATAAGAATTTTTGATAAAGTTGATACATGTAATCCAGACTACTATCCTTTTGGAAAAAAACAAAGCAAGGAATGTCCAGTTTTAAAATTCAGGTTCTCAAATTAATTGGGATTACTCTAATTGTTATTTGTATAAGCTAGATCCTTTGTTTCTTCTTCACTTTTTGTACTGTAGATAATAGAGAAGAATCATGGGGTCCTTCATGGCATGCAACAAGAAGGCCTTTATCCTATTGACTAATTCACTAAGTCCTCTTTGAAATAGGCTTCTTGACATCTCCCTCTCTTCTGAACTTGGCGAATCTTCCAATCTAAGTTTTTGAGAATTGTAAGCAGATCTCATGGGCAGCCTTACCCATCCTCTTTGACACTTTTTTTTTTTTTAATCACTCAAGCCTATCATCAAAATAACGCTTCTTTTGGTAGTACAAAAATGGATGTGGTAATGCTTTGAAACAAAGAAACAAAGTGCTATAGAAAAAAAGCATAGGGACTTCCCTGGTGGTCCAGTGGCTAAGACTCCATGCTCCCAATGAGGGGGGCCTGGGTTCGATCCCTGGTCGGGGGCTGGATCCCGCATGCCTGCTGCAACTAAGAGTTCACATGCCACAACTAAAGGATCCCGTGTGCCACAACGAAGATCCCGCGTGCCACAACTGAGACCCCGTGCAGCCTCAATAAATAAATAAATAAATAAATAAATATATTTAAAGCAGAGAACTTTAAAAAAAAATAAATTTATTTATTTATTTTTGGCTGCTTTTTGGTTCTTCGTTGCTGTGCATGGCTTTCTTTACTTGTGGCGAGCGGGGGCTATTCTTCGGTGTGGTGCGTGGGCTTCTCATTGTGGTGCCTTCTCTTGTTGCAGAGCATGGGCTCTAGGTGCACAGGCTTCAGTAGTTGTGGCACGCGGGCTTAGTAGTTGTGGCTTGCGGGCTGTAGAGCACAGGCTCAGTAGTTGTGGCACACAGGCTTAGTTGTTCTGTGGCATGTGGGATCTTCCCGGACCAGGGCTCGAACCCGTGTCCCATGCATTGGCAGGTGGATTCTTAACCACTGCGCCACCAGGGAAGCCCTAGAATTTTGAATATACTGAACATAATCCATAAACTCAGTTGACCACACTGGGATATTGATCAAAAGTAGATTAAACCTATGAATTGAGAATATTTTATATCTTTGTAATATTTACTTTTCCCGTGTAGATGATTCCTTGCCTGAAAACCATAGATTATTTTTATTCTCTCCTTCCATTGTGTATATTACAGGTTCAGGTCCTACAGTAAAGAAAAAGAAAGAGAATTTGTTTATTGTACCTTCTAATTTATTTGATGAGAGAAACTTTCTTCTTACAACACCTATTTACTTCTTGGAAGATATACCACTGAATGCAATACTGAAAATGCCTTTGTAAAAAGAATCTGTAAATGTGAGGGTGAGGAATACAACTCCCGATTCAACCAAATCCAGTAAAATAAAAGTAGCATAGTAAATAAATATGAATTAGCTATTAATTAAGATATCAAGGGGCTTCCCTGGTGGCGCAGTGGTTGAGAGTCCGCCTGCCGATGCAGGGGACGCGGGTTCGTGCCCCGGTCCGGGAAGATCCCACATGCCGCGGAGCGGCTGGGCCCGTGAGCCATGGCCGCTGAGCCTGCGCATCCGGAGCCTGTGCTCCGCAGCGGGAGAGGCCACAGCAGTGAGAGGTCCGTGTACCATAAAAAAAAAAAAAAGAAAAAAAAAGATATCAAGTCATCCTAGTGTTATGGAAATATCACATTGATTATGGATATGGAATACTTTGGCAAGTTACTTATCCTTACTGAGTCTGTATCCTCATCCAGTACCTTGCAGGGCTGACATGCAGCAGCTATATACCAGTATGGCTATATTGGTTATTGATAACCAGTATCCATGCTACTTGGTTGGTGCCATGCTATACTCCCTAGTGAGACTTTTTTTTTTTTTTTTTTTTTGTGGTACGCGGACCTCTCACTGCTGTGGTCTCTCCCGTTGCGGAGCACAGGCTCCGGACGCGCAGGCTCAGCGGCCATGGCTCACGGGCCCAGCCGCTCCAACTGGGGCACGAACCCTTGTCCCCTGCATTGGCAGGCGGACTCTCAACCACTGCGCCACCAGAGAAGCCCCCTAGTGAGACATTTTAATTATCATCTTTAATCACAAGTTGTTATGAGGATTAAATGAAATAAAATATTATACATAATATTGTCAGAGCAGCATACACAAGTATAACACTTGCCAGGTTGTTTCCAAAATGCCTTTATTTATAAGAAAATTGGGATAAGCAAATAGTTTTTATATCACTTCTTAAAAAATGTTAATGGATTTAAAACAGATTTATTTTGGTAAGATGGTTTATGGCATTGACTATTCGCCTTGAAACAATGTAATGTGGTTATAAACCTCTCAAAATTTAAAAACAGCACTGTAATTACTTTCCTAGGTACAAATTACTGTTCACCATTTACATTTACTGTTCATCTTCATATTTAACAGGACCTTGAGTACAGTTTTCAAAGGAAAATATTTATGGCACCTATCAGTAAATTACCAATTATGAGATTGCATGTGAAGTTTTTCTTGTTATACAAGAGAGGAATATTAGAGAAGATTATGTCAGGGACCAACTATGAACCACTCTACTATAATTTGAATATTAAGGAGATGCTAAAAATCACTCTAATGTAGCACTTTCTTTCCACTAATATTAAATCTACTCAGTAAATGAATTCAGATATTACACATAGAATTATCAAAGCATTGTATGCATTCTTGGTGTGTGAGAGAGATTCCATTGAATTTTACCTGTAATAGAGAGCCAAAGTGTTGTGCTGACGTGTGAAGTTATAATTATGGTTTGTGGCTATATTATGAAAACAGTATATAGCTATGATAATAGCAAAAATTCAAATCCATGGTAACATATTTGTGCTAATTTATTGGCATGATAAATGGAAAATAGACCATGGCTTGAGTTTTCTATTAATTTATTTCATGAGACAAGAATTTTAAATTTTTATTTATTATTTTTTTTAATTTTAATTTTTTAAAATTTGTCTGGCTGCACGGGGTCTTAGTTGCGGCACGCGGGATCTAATTCCCTGACCAGAGATCAAACCTGGGGCCCCATGCATTGGGAGCGTGGAGTCTTAGCCACTGGACCACCAGGGAAGTCCCAAGAATTTAAAAAATTTAAAATTAAAACTATATGAATTTAACTATATGAGTTTAGCCAAGCTTTTGCTAGGTTGAAAATGCTGACCATGTTGAAGTATCAATTGTTAGATGTCCTGAAGTCAATAGTAATAATTTAAATATCTTAAAAAGAATCTCCAATATTTTCCTTTTGTGAATTCCTTCATACTTTTTTTTTTCAAAAGTTTGCCCTTATTTAACATTTAACAAATATTCATTTATTCTTTAAGATTGTATCAAGTGTTAGGATATTAATTGCCTGTTGATTGTAGACCTTACAAATGTTGTAATATTTCTCCATTGCATCCTATTTAAACACGTATCGTTTTTACTTGTAATGGAGGAACGTCTGACAGAGAAGAAAGCATTACCTCAGTATTTTTGGTGTTTTCAATAAAATTTCACCTTAATTTGTCAAATTATATAAGATTTGTAAATTTAGATTCAAATGTTTTATTCTACATGTTGCCTTGTGTAATTTTTTTATGTTAAAATCTGATTCTGGGTAAAGAAATTCAGGAAGCCTTAGCACAAGAGTTACACAGGCTAAGAAGTAGTGACTTCATAGTATAAGAAGAAAGAAGAAGTGATAATGACATGCTTTATGTGGTTTCATCTCTGATGTTAAATTAATATCAGATGTTTGATATTTCTGCTACCTTTATAAATTTTTAAGATCACTTAAAAAATTACAAACGTACCTAAATATTTTGTCTGGGTACAATTCAATAAATATTCATTGAACTATAAACTAAATCCAAAACCTTTTCAGTCAACATTTGGAGGAAGAAATCTCCCTCAACAGCCCTCATCTGGATGGTAGAAAAGTTCATGTAAACATCACAAAACTAAATTATATTACAGCTACAATAGAACAATAGATACAGAATACCATGGAGCTCAAAGTAGGGAAAAATAAATGCAAACCATGAAAACAAAAGAAAGTTTTATAAAGCTGCTGACTTTTGAACTGGGTCCTGGAGGTTGTATAGGCTCTTAGAGCACCTGGCCTAGAGTTGAAAGACTGAGCACTGGCATGAACCAAATCGTATAATCATTCTCAGTTATGGACTTGACAAGAATCTTGTGTGACTGAAATACAGGGTATAAAACACATAAGCTGGGGACAGCCTGTGGAGGGCCCCAAACAACAGGACTGGCTGTTGTGTAGGCAATGGAAAGTTGATTTTTGAGCTTGGGGCGGGGGTTGCATGATGGGCTTTACGTTAACATATCTTTTGGGCATGGCACTTCTTAATTTAATAACTTCTGATAACTCTGCAGCATACTCACACCCATGTACTCAGGTACTTTATTGGGATTCAGGGGATGTTCATCAAATAATCCAACCTTAATCTGACCTCCTGGCTATTTACTCCACCATTTATCTAGCTATTTAGCTATCGATATCCATCTGTACCCTAGTCTCTAGCCCACTCTATATCACTCTATACTTCTTTCAGTTCTGTGCTTTTTGTGAGTGTGTGTGTGTGCTATCACCTCATTCTTTAAGTATCCCTTTGGATGTTATCTGCTTTCTGAAGCCTCTTCCGAGTGAATGAGGAATTCATGTGTTCCCTCCATGGCTTTCATAGGCCCTTCTTTCTACTTCTGTTTACAGTGTTTCTCACAGTTGTGTCTCCTTACCAGACTGTGATGTCACTGGATTGTGAGTGCATCAGCTACGAGTTATTCATCTTTATTTCCTCACAGCAAGCACAATATCAACACTCAGGAAATGCTTGTTGAATTGGATCGAATATTCAAACAATGTAGATTTAATGGCAGTTGAATTTGTATATTTTTATTGTGGGGTATATCTGACACAGTTACATAAGAATATTGTGGAAACCATCATTTGTCTATAGCATCTGAATTTCTCTGAAATATTATCATCTAAAGACTGGTTTGAACTTCAACTACATATATGAAGCTAAATGTAGTAAATCAGAGGGAGAAAAATATTTGTAAGGCACAAGTGATCATGAATGCAGCTGGATTTCCTGTTCTCTTTGTACTCATACAGAATAAAGATTTTTTTTTTGACACAAAACCCTGGGTTTATTTTGTGGGTCATTAATTCTAAATTTAAAGGGGAAATATATAAACACTATGTGTGTAGAGTTTCAAAACCAGTATCTTTTGAAGAAACTTGGTAATGTTCTTGTATTCTAAATGATATATTGATAATCCATGGCAGCATGGCATTAGACATTTTGTCTTATTATTTCTTTTTTTTCTTCTTTTTTTTTTTTTTATCAAAACTGAACAGGAAACTGTTGGCAACCATCACATTGGGTGGGATTCAGGAGGAGGTATGCTAGAAAGGAGTGAAAACAAAGATTGCTTTGGTCTTTTTTAAGGAGGGACACAGTAGCTGGTTTGTAGTATTATTCCTCTCTGAAAAATGTGGGAGCCCAAGGGGAAGTCTACTAGTCCATTTTTTAGCCCCGCAGACTGTAATCATTTCTGTATTCTTTGCCCGTAATGAAATAATTGTTATATGCTGGAAGTTAGTGATTGCTGTTTTGGATAGAATAAAGGAGTTTTACTTTGAAAAAAATAAATTAGTAATGGAGTGGCGGGGAAGAAAAGACAGAACAGCTTTTCTGTTTTCCGGTTTGGATTCTGCTAGTGGCTTTGCTGCCTTGCCTGCAGTGATGGGTATTGCCAGAACTTAGGGAAAAACAAAGCTAAAATGGCAACATCTCTTAGGAAAATCTGTAAGATTGTAAGAAGGCTGGGTGGTTGTGGGGAGTGTGAGTTGGAGAGCAGATGCCTTTGGTCTGAGTTTCAGTCCTCACAGTCTGTTTGCTTTCTTGCTTTGAAATATTTTTTGTTTCTACCTCCTTGGTTTACAGGGAGCTGGGGAGGCTCGTTTTTGTTGTTGTTTTGAAATGTAAGTTTGCCAACAAGTGAAACAGAAAATAACTGCTGTGACAGACATGTCCCCTAAGACCTTTGCTTCTAAGAGAAACACCTCTGCTTCATGTTTAAAAACAGGCCCCAGCATTGGAATACCAGATTCTTTTTGTCTGCAGTGCAATATGAAAATGTAAAATTGTCCCTTTGGAATTTTTTTTTTTTTTGAAAGGTCACATCAACTTTGAGGTCTTGGAGCCGTAGTTTCACTGCTGCCATGGTTTGCTTTTTTTTTTTTCTTTTTTAATTCTTAGGGCAGACATTGTGCTAGTGGTGTGCTAGTTGTGAACAGCTGCTTTAAATTCTACTTATGAACGGAAATTTGAGGTTTTTTTAAATGCTCTTATTTAATCATGGTCAGACCTCCTCTGATTGATGCACTGCTCCTGTTGATTATTTTTGTACTTCTTTATTAGGCTTCCTTGGCAGTACAGAGCCAATTTTAAGTTAGTTCCCTTTGAAAGGGTGTATTAGGTGGATTGTGTGCCCATAATTGTTTAAACAATGTAGAAGGAAGAATTATGTTATGTATTTGGACAGTCAAAAAATATTTTATGTGTCAGATACTGTATTAGCCCGAGGTACACAGAAATGAAGAAAATATACATGGTCTCTGTCCTCATAAAATTGCCAGTCTAAATAGTAGTTCCTACCTAGTTATCTATTCAGTCTTTTTAATATGTTGTTTTCACAACACGTTTTTAGCCTTTATCAGCATTGTTTATAGACCCCATCTTAACGAACAAGATACTTTTTTTTTTTTTGCGGTACGCGGGCCTCTCACTGTTGTGGCCTCTCCTGTTGTGGAGCACAGGCTCCGGACACGCAGGCTCAGCGGCCATGGCTCACGGGCCCAGCCGCTCTGCGGCATGTGGGATCTTCCCGGACCGGGGCACGAACCTGTGTCCCCTGCATCGGCAGGCAGACTCCCAACCACTGCGCCACCAGGGAAGCCCGAATAAGATACTTTTGATTTGAATCACGCCGCAATACATATCTTTTACAAATTGCTTATTTTGAGGCCCTCAGAGTTACTATGGAAATTTAAGTCTAGGTAAGATTTTTTCAGATTTGTCCACTAATACACTTCTTTTCTCCCACTTACAGTTTTTGGCAGGCGTTATCTCATAAGGGATAGGATTGAACCAGTGCCATTCTTGTTTTCTTTTTGCTCTTCATGAGAAGATTTCATGGAAACAATGTCAAGAAGCTTCTACTTCCAATTCATATATAATCTCTGTGAAAATTGTGATTCCTGTAGTCAATAAGACCTAAATCAAAGTGGGAAGTGGGAATGCTGGAAGCAGAAATGTTATTGATCCATGCTGGGAATTTTGTCTTAGAACTAGTTTATTACTAATATAGAGAATTACCTGCCTAGGCTACCTGAGTCACTTAAAGACCAGACTAGGCAGTCTTAAAGTTTGTCTTTTACTTGGAATATACACTGAGGGTCACGTTCAAGTGAAATACAAACAAAATCCGGGAATTAGGGAGTTGTATTTCAGGTAAATTAAAGTTAATTGGCAAATTATTGGAAATAAGGCTTCTTTTCTATTGCTTTGGTAGAATAATTTTTATTATATTAGAATATTTCTATTTAGAAATGTATTACAATGCGTGTTTTAAAACCTTTTTTTTTTCTTTTTGCAACAGAGATAATAAAAACCATTTCAGAAAAGAGAATATGCCATAAGTGAATAGACTTTTAGGCAAAAGGAATGCTGATTAAATAAATGCTGATATTTGGCAACAGGGCAACAGACAATAGATTTATAATAAGAGTCTACTAATCACGTGGATGGGATTTTTCTGGGACAGTTTTAATGTCCAGTATTATAATAAACCATTGAAATTATCAAGGGATTCAGAATTTTGGAATCTATAGTTTCCAGACTGTCTCACTCATTCATAAGTGGTACAAGTATATTTGCCAGAAGATATGTCATTTTTGGGATAGGTTTGTTTTTTGTTAAAGTTTGTCTTTAATACATGTCGTAGAAATCTGCAGTAGAAATAGCGTAGTGTTTAAAAGCATGGGCTCTGGGAGCAAAAGCTCAGAATTGAATTCTGTCCTGCTGCCTACTAACTGTGCAGCTTTGGACAAGTCACTTCCCCTCTGTCCCTTGGCTTCCTTAGCCATAAATAGGGGTAGGATTAGTGACTACTTGTAGGATGGGAAAGATTAGATAGTCAGGTACGTCGGTAGATAGGTAGGTAGGTAACAGAGAGATATTTCACTTAGTGTTATATGTTAGGTGCTGTGTGAGTATTAGCTCCATTTTGTTACTACCACATTTAAGTGAAAGAGCTATAGCTAAAGTGACAGCAAATACTGATACATTCTGGCATAGTTCTAATATCAGATATTATGCTCACTGTTAGATTCGCATTAAATCAAAGGTCACAAACTGATGGACTGGCTGTAGGTGTTTGTTGTTTTTCTTTGATTTTACTAGAGTTTTAGTAACATTAAAATTTTGGAGATTTCTTATAAAATTCCAGATTTGGAGGTTTTCCTCATTATGAGATGTTTTGACAACGTTGAGCCAACAGTCTCCCCTGAAAACTGAGCCTGAGCAAGGTCACAGCAGCCACGCTAGTCTGGGCATATGCTCTGCAGATGGCTGCCGTCTACCTGTGGCCAGCACCCCGACATAGTGCAGTCATTTGCACAGTCCTACTCTTTACTCACTGACATTACCTGTCCCAGGCCTGCAAGTCTCTGGATTTTTTATGGAAAAAATCCGTGCATCGTGATTTTTAATGGAATTTAAAAATACTGTTGACTATTTTAGGCAAAATGTTAAATGGATGATTTAGGGAGCATTAAGGAGATAAAACATTTGAAAGCTGTGATCAAATAGAGCAGAACTTAGTTATGTACGAAATGCTGACACCTAGGAATATGGTCAGCCAAAAAAAACCAGATTCATTACCTGAAATGAGTTATAAGGTACAATTTTTGTTCTGAGTCTTTGGTTGATCCTAAGATGTTGATGATTACTAGCTTCAGGTATTTTAACTGGTAATTTAAGACAGTATCAGTTCTTTCTTTGTAGTAGATTGTACATGACACTTAGAGGGAGGAAAAGAGGATGTTAAAATTGCATGTCCATGCTACCTCAAATTAAACATCTCTTGGAACCATACGCTTTGAAATACTTTGAGTGAAAACAAACATTCTAGATGAAAGACCCTAAACATTCGTTAGGAAATGGAAAAACAGAAAGTCGAGAAAAATACTAGAGTTGTATTGTAAGTAAGCATGAAACATAAGTATACTCATATATCTGTTTATATTTATATCAAACATAAATGCATGGTAATGACTGCAAAGAAGAATGAGGAAAGATTAATCATTTCAAATCTACTATCAGTCTTACAATTTAACTTACATAACTTATTACCAGTTTTTATATTATTACCTTTAAAATATAATTTTAAAATATTTTCAAATATTAAAAAATTTTAATATTTTAAACATTAATACAATATTTAGGGCTTCCCTGGTGGCGCAGTGGTTGAGAGTCCGCCTGTCGATGCAGGGGACGCGGGTTCGTGCCCCGGTCCGGGAGGATCCCACATGCCGCGGAGCGGCTGGGCCCGTGAGCCGTGGCCGCTGAGCCTGCGCGTCCGGAGCCTGTGCTCCGCGGCGGGAGAGGCCGCAGCGGTGAGAGGCCCGCGTACCCCAAAAAAAAAAAAAAAAAAAACAATATTTACATAATTTGTATATTTTATAAAGTATTCACATTATCAGTTACTGCATAATGAAGAATTATCCATAATTACATAGTAGATGTCCAGTTGATTGGTTCTCATGAAACTTATTTAGGCTATTATAATTTCCATTTTCCAGCATTTTATACCTTCACCTTAGACCCATTAAATTCTGTTGCTCACCATAATATACCATGATGTCAATATTAGCAAGTCATACCCATTCTTTTTAAAAAGAATAAAATCTCAGCTTTCAAAGGAACTATAAAGGTCAACTAGTACAGCCTTTAGAGATATGTGCGAATCCTCTCAATAGCATCGCTGATATATGATCTGTCTTCTGTTTGGATACTTATAAAGTGTTGCGATGTTCAGTATCTCATGAGACAAGCATTTGTGGTTGACTCTGACAGTTGGAAGGTTTTTTTTTTTAACACTGAGCCTAAATGTACCTTCTCTTAACTTCTGCTTTTAACTCTTCTTGCAGTTTCTTATCACTGTTTGTAAGTCTTTTGTATATTATATAACATTATAATTATCTGTGTATATGCTAGCTTCCACAAGATACAGCACCCTAGCACACAGTAGACACTCGGTAAATATTAAATGAATGAGTGAACAGTTCTGGCTCTGTCCCCTAAAACCACACAAAATAAATCCAAAAAATATTTCTGCCACAGCAGAAGGTTACCTTCAACAATTTTCTTTGATCTATATAGTGAGCTGTGTGTGCCCATAAATAGCACAAAAAAATCCATGTATAAAATTTTAGAAGTAAATACTTCTTTAGATAGTCAAAAATCCCTGATAGAAATTCCCATTGGCAGGAATTGCCACACAAGTTGATAAAAATGTTTAAAACCTGAACTTTAGTAATGGCTCCAGGAATGATGGCCATGTTAATACAGAAGTGGGAGTTCTAATGATACGTTCCTTGATAATGCTCTGTGGGATTCCAAGAATCAGGAAGGCTACATTGATTTTTTATCATAAAACATATTTTCTCAGTGTTTGTAATTAAAACAACATTGCTAACATTGATGTTCAACAAATGATATAATTTAAATGTATTAATTTTCCTTAGGTTATAATTCTTTATTGTTCCTTATATTTGCCCACAGTACCCCCAAATATGAAGGAGGGTTTACATTTCTTGACAGTACTGTGACAGCAGTGCTTATTAATTCTGAACAGTTTCTAAATACTCCATGAGCTGAGGGGATATAGTCCATATGGCAAGTAATTGGTGGTGTTTAAACTATCTTGACATCACTCTATTTTGAAGTAGCTATTATTTCAGTCTGCTTTTTGGTGATAGCCAGCAGAAATCTATCTAGAACTGCACATTTTCTCTTGGTTTTCTTTTGCGAAATGATTGATGGAGTATTCTAACTCAGTTATTTTCTCTTGGAGTTTTTGTGGTTACATTCATGTATTTTAAAACATTTATTAGCAAAACATTTTTAGGTGAACCACATAGTCATTTTGGGAATGGGTATGGCTAAAATTATTGATGATAATTTATAGGGAAAGAACAGTGTTAATCAACTCTTTCAGCAGCTAAATAGTTACAGAAATTGAAAAGGGAAGTCTTACTAGTTTTTTTGGTTTTCTTTCACTCTTTTATGATAGCTGGATTTTTCAGGTTAAAAATCATCCTTTTTGGGTTTAGCCTTATGGTCCTCAGATGGTCGTACAAAATTCTAGGTATCAATCGAAGCTAAACTCTTGAAGTTCTTACCGTGCTGGTGCAGCAAGTCCAGTGATACAGTATGCTTCTGTTCCACATTTATTCTTTACAATAGAAACCCTTTTTTTTTTTTTTTTTTTTGGTCTGGAAATCTTAGGTCCTACACACAAAATGGAGAAATTGTTTATGTGAATAGCAATTTCTAATGAAACTTTTACAATGACTGAATCTTTTAATAACATGTCCTGCTCTTCTTTATCCTAAGAGGATTCAGCTTACCCTCAGGAAGGCATGGAAGGAACCTATTTTATATAAGTTGTTTGGAAATAAATGTCATGCAGCAAAAACCATATTCTGAATTCCTAGGAAGGAGATGAGGTTTTGGTACATTGGTAGTAGGAAGACTGCTAGCCTAGCTCTCGGTGTCACTCATGAGTGATTTCTTTTAACTTAGTTTGAAGCTAAAATTATTTGAAAGTGCAAAATGCTGCGGTGACAATAGTAGAACTTGATTACTCACTTTTCCTGCAAGATTCAAAAATCTTAGCCTTGTGCAGTGAGTTCTAAATCTTATTTTTTTAAATTCAAAAATAAAAAATTTGGCTGTATAGATATATTAAAATAACTTTTGGCTCCTTAGCATAGGTCCAAATGTATTAAACACAGATGGTTTCTCATAGCTAATTAGATTGTGTCTTACCCTAACCTTAACTGTGCTTTACAACTGAGTGGTTTAAATTAGATTCAGTTCAAGTCAACTCAATTCCAAATAACAAGAATAATAATAAATAACATTTATTCAGTACATGTAATGGGTTTGGTACCACGCTCCATGCTTTCATATGTACTCATTTACTTCCTTCAAAATGTGTAACCGAAACTTCCTATAGTGAGAAAATGGAGACTTAGAAAGGGTAAGTGACATGGTAAGGGTCACAGAGCTAGGAAATAGCATGACTAAGACTCAGCCCAGGTTTTACCCAGTCAAAGCTCATGCTCTTAAACATTACCCTCATGCCTCCATTCTGGTTTATGACACCGTATGCTAGATCTTGCATTAGACTGAAAAATGAGTGATAGTGTTTGTGACTCAAAGAGTTTACAATTCAAAGTGAGTAACTCACAAAATAACTCATGAAGTTGGAAATCCAAAGTGAGTAAACTCACCTTGATTTTGGTTAAAAAGTTTCTTCTGGATGAAAAAAGTCTATTAGATGGGTTTCAGTATTGGAGATAAAGACTGGAATGTGAGGTTTTAGTATTTAAATCCAGAATTTTCAAGTGGATCACTTAGTGTAGTAAAAAGTTGTGCTAAATTTGAACGAAGATAAAAATGAATAAATGTGAACTACAAGCACAGAGTTTAAAGACAATTCTTTAATTATTAATGATAATAGTAATTGACTATTTAAATGTCTGGATCCTTGGGAATCAATAATTTCCTGTGCTTTACTGCTTTTATTATATATTTTGTAGTTATTGTTGTTATTACCTCAATGTCTGGGCCTCTTTCCTCTAATTCATTTTATTGTTCTCCACCATGATAGAGTCTAAATTATTTCAAAAAATAAGTATTGAAATACCTGCTTCTAGATATACCTCAAGGAAATTCTGAGTTCTAAATTGGTTTGAAGTTACTTGTTGGGCAAATCAGTGTCTATTTAACTAAACCTATGCTGAATTGCCCTAAATTACTTCCAACCAATAAAGCATCTTGAAGATATCATGGAATATTAATAATTGAGGATCATCTAATACTTTCATAATGGTGGGAACAAACTACTAAGAAAAAAAATTTTAACATAGCTTATCCATTCTGCTTCCCCTCTATAATTTTTTAAAAGACTTTATTACATAGCTAGCGACAACAATATTGATTTCATAGGAAATGAATTAATCTTGAGCTTGAGGATGGAAGAAACACATATTAACAGTTAATGATAATTATTTTGGAGATCGTTCCACAAATTATTTACAAAGGTTGTGATTCCTTTAGAAGTTTCCTCAGATAAACTGAAGGTTAAGTTGCCTTAGCAAAGCTTTACCTGTATTGACAAGATTGAAATTCTGGATCAGACTGCTCCAGACTGAATTGTTTTGGCAGTATGATAACATATGTTATCTTTTCTAAGCATTTAAGTGGAGAAATTAGTATGAACCAAAGTAAAAATTGATAACCTACCACTGGGAACATGTCCTGGGAGAACAGGATATCATCCGCCCTATGTGTACATTAGGAATGAGTTGTGATTCTGCACAGTTATCTTTTAGAACAATTGTTAAATATTAGCTTATCATGGTTCCAAGAAGATGGCATCGCAGAGGGTGCTAAAAAAAGAACCTAATGAAAAAAAGTTAGAAGAAAAAAGAATGTTTACTTGGTATAGGTCTAAGAACAGTGTTCGATAAAAACTTGCATTCAAATAAAAGCAACAGAAGTTATAAATATATTTCTAATTCTTTGCAGAAAAAAATCAATGTTAAAGCATATATTTATGTTTCTTCATGAAAAGATGTTCCATAATGAAAATGTGATAATAGTTGGATCAGGTCTAGCTCCAAATTCTAATTCAGCCACTTTGTAAATGCAAGACTCTTATCAGCATTATGTAATAGCTCTGAGCCAGTTTCTACAGGTAAAATGGAGGCAATAATGTCTACTTTGTAGAGTTTTTAAAAATTCTTTGAGACATAATTCTCATACCGTAAGATTGTCCCACTTAGTGTACAATTCAATGATTTCTAGTATATTCACAGTTATTCAGTTATCACAATTGAATTTGAGAATATTTTCATCATTCTAAAAGCCATCTTATACCCATTAGCAGTCACTCCCCATTCTCCTCCATCTCCACTACAACCCTATCCTAGACAACTACTAATTTACTTTCCTTATAAATAGATTTGCTTATTCTTGACATTTCATACAAATGTAATCATACCATATGTGTCTTTTTTAAAAACTGGCTTCTTTCACTTAGCATAATGTTTTCAAGGTTCATTCATGTTGTAGCATCTATCACTACTTCATTCCTTTTTATTACAAAATAATGTTACATTGTATGGATATGCCACATTTTGTTTTTCCATTCATCATCTGGTGGATATCTGCCATATTTCTACTTTTCTGGCTATTATGAATAATACTGCTGTGCACATTTGTGTACAAGTTTCTGTGTGGATATGTTTTCATTTCTCTTGGGTATATACTTAGGAGGCGAATTGCTGGGTAGTATGGTTATTCTATATTTAACTTTTTAGAAACTGCCAAAGTTTTCCAAAGAAGTCACACTATTTTATATTCCTACCAGCAATCTATGATGATTCCAATGTCTCCACATCCTCTCCAACACTTGTTATTGTCTGTCTTCTTAATTTTAGTCATCTTAGTGAATGAGAAGTATTGTGGTTTTGGTTTGTGTTCGCCTAATGGCTGATAATGTTAAGCATCTTATTTGCTTATTGATCGTTTGTTTATATTCTTAGGTGAAATGCCTATTCAGATCTTTTGTCCATTTTAAAAGTGGATTATTTGTACTTTTATTACAAGAGTGGTACAATAATTCTTTATATATTTATGTATATACATGAGTTGTTAGCATTCTTTATATATTTTAGATACAAGTCCCTTATCAGACAAGGATTTTCAAGTATTTTCTCCCATTCTTTGGGCTGTCTTTTTACTTTCTTCATATTGTCATGTTCAGCACAAAAGTTTCTAACTTTGAGGAAGGACAGTTAATCAATTTTTCCTTTCGTCTCTTATGCTTTTGGTGTCAAATCTAAGAAACCATTGCCTAACTAAAGGCCATGAAGATCTACTGCTGTGTTTCCTTCTAAGAGGGTTATGATTTTAACTCTTACCTATAAGTCTGTAGTCAAATAGAGAGTTGTTATGATGACCAGAAAATGTATACGTAAAGCATCTGGCACAGTGACGGGTACGTATCAGTGCACAATTAATGAGAGTCATCCATACCTCTCTGAAACCGAAGTGAATAAATATGTCCTAGAAGATATCTTCGGTCCCTCTCACCATACTATTGTTCTTACTGCTTTTTGCAAGGATATGTGTATAACAAGAAGTATACAATATTTTAAAGATGTACTTCCATAGAGATTTGAATCATTATAGGTTTTTATTAATAAGTTATTTCAAGTAACAAGAATGCAAAAATATGGAGGAAAAAAGACAGAACAAGTTTGAGCAGATTAAGACTGTTGCTCATTTAGGTGAAAGTTTGTAAACATGAAGACATGTTACAGTATTATCAAAATACATTTTCTCTTTGGAAAATGTATTGAAATTGAGGACATTTGCTTTATATATAATAATCATTTAAATTAATATTAATTTTTGTAAGATGTCACAGGGTTGTGCTATCTTTTGTAGTTTGCTTTTCCTTTTTAAAATAATATCTTAGTGGGTGTTACCTGCAAATGTTTCTGGAGAGTTTAGTAAGTATTTTAAGGAAAGGCAAGGTGAGAAGTTCATAATGGTAAAGAAGTGAGCTTTTAAACATTGCTCCCTTTTTCGATGGAGCATATAATTTTTTCCCTGTATTCCACTTTCTTCTGAATGATTATTTAAATATGACATTGGCAGGTGTTGTTTTTGATACACTTGGATATGTTCAGCTTGTTTCTTAAGAACCAGATGTTTATTAGAAGGGGATTATTCAATTATTTCTGGAAGTAGACTACCCCGTGAAGCAAGTTGGAATATGCATGACTATTGCTCTAGTACCTACACCAGCCATGAATGTGGCAAGAGATAGACTCTGAAAGCAACTGTAGTTCAGAACTCTAAAAAAAACTATGTTTTGTATTGTTTTGTATTCTAAATATACGTTTCATGTTGAATAGAAAAGTATACAGATTGGTGAAGGAATCACGTTTTACCTCATGTAAAAACGGATAATCCTTTTAGGTCGTTAATAGGGCAGTGTGAAAAAGCCTTGCACTGCAGCTGCAGCAGTCTTCGGATAAATAGAGGATTTAAAAACATTCAAATATTTGTCCCAACCTCAGAGGACATCCTGAAATAGAACTAACTTTACAGATGATACAGCTCTCTCCATATAGGTCCTCGTGGCTCTTGCCCAGGGATCTCCTTGGGCATTTAATGTGTTTCTCTGACTCTTGAACCAGTGCAGTTACAGTAGCTCTTTTTGAGTGAGATTTGGCTTTAGTCCTTTATAAATAATGTCAGCATAGTATGTAAGAATGACAAACCTGAAAATAGGAAATGCATATTTAAATCTCTGGAAAATCTGTCCCATGGTTTGACGTTCTTAGACACGTGAGAGCCAGGTTTTAAAAGGATTAATTAGCTCAGGCTAAATTTCCTTCAGACTTCAGAACCGTTTCTCACAGTTGTTACACACTCTTGAGTGTGCACGTAACTAATCCCCTTCATATTCTATGGAAACACATTCTTTAAAATGTAAGATACATACCTTTGACTTCAGCGTTATATTTTATCTCAGATATGCTTTACTATCTTTTAAAGGAGTGTGCCATTTTCTAGAGTCCTTAGCAGAAGTGACTATCTTGCAATTAAAAGCAGTTGATAATATTTTGGTAAAGAGGAATCCGAAGCAAGTAAGTTTATATAGCCATTAAGAATGTTTTTGGGGAACCGTGTGTGTGGATGGTTTCATGGAGAGGAAACTAGTATTTTAAGAAGTCTTTAAATGATCATGCCTCCATAAATGTGCCATCAACAAAAAAACAAAAACAAAACAAAACAAACAACATAAAAAGAGGAGGGAAGAAGAGGTTGGGGAGGATTCTGTTCCCTTTGGAACACAAAGGTCTTTCAGTTGTGGGTGATTGGAATGGGGGTGTTTGGGTAGTGGAAAAAAATGTTCTAGCATGTGGTAATGAGGTTAAAAAAAAACAGCAATGGATGATTACTTTTCTCCATCAAGGCTCCTTTATCCTCATAAGCTCAGACAGTGGTCAAAATGTTAGACACCCCTCCCTGTTTTATCCATCCCTTAACTGTGTTCTTTGACAGGACTGGTTTATACAGCTGGGCCTTTGTTCAGCTTTGGGGGAAATACTACAGAACAGCAGAAAGTACGGCAGAGCACCTATAAAATGGTAAATGGTAAACACTCTATTGAAGTGCAAGATTCCACCTTTAAAGATGTGCCTTTGTTTGATTAGTTTTCCTTTTAGGGATTTGTAAAGCAAACACCTTTAAAATTTTGTTTTTTGTACTGAAGATTTTATGGTGACATGGGAAAATTGTGTTAATCAGTAAAATTTCTTATCACCTACGTTTTAATAAACAAAATAGAAAAGAACTCAGCTATCTTACTGACTAAAATTACAGTTAAAATTAGACATTTCTATTGTAGTGACATAGTATTTTAAAGAACATCTACATTGTGTGTGCTTAGCCAGAGAACTGATTGAAAAGAGAAAGCAAATAGGAAAAGCTATTGATTTTAAAAAGTTTATGTATAAAACATACTTTAACTTTTTTTTTCATGAGAACTTGTTAGTGACATTACTGTTAGCCCAATTTTAAATCTAGTGTAAACCTGATACTGGAATCTTCTTGTGTCTTTATACTTGTCATACCTTTATAAGAGTTTAATGATCTTCTTCTCTACAGTACATGCCATATCCTTTTAATTTTTATTTCAGAGGCAGGAAACTGGTAGCCTTTAAGTTCCTACTGATTAGTTTGTACCCATTTATAGAAAAGAGCTATCATTCCTAACTCGTCCACGGTGGCAATATGAACCATACTTTTAAAGTTTTTTTTTTTCCCCCTAAAAACAACAGGGAATGTGCTAAAACCAGGAGGATTAATGGGGGAAGAAGATAAACAGTTAAGATGTAAAATGAGTTTAGAGGTCAAGCTAGAAAAATAAGAAAGCTTATGGATTTAATTCATATTCATCCAAGCAAAGAAGCTTTGGCATGAAAGGAACCAAATGAAGAGGCTCAGCATTCTTACAACATCAACCATAGCTGCATCCCGCTGTTTTGGAGTTTGGGTTGATAGATGCTCATCGTCTTTGGCACTGCACCCTTATTTTTGGACTTCTCAAGATTATAATGGCAAATTCTTCATCTTGCCATGAAGTTCAGAAAATTTGTCTTTGCCTAGTGTGCCTGTCTTTCACATCAGAAGCTGTTGTCCTAGGAAAGCTTTGTGCACTGTATATATGTTCTTTGCTGTCTCTTTTGAATATAACATAAATATTTTCTACTTTGTTCATTTTCAACAGCTGTTGTAGAAACAGGCTGGAACCAAGTCTATATTGGGCATGGAAAGAAAGGATGAGTCCCCTAAATTGACCAGAGTTGAGCAGTGTATAAACTTTTTCTTGTCGGGGTTATTTGGATTCCAAAGAGGGTAGGGGTCATAATATTTTTCTTCACTGGGCTACTTCCACAGTCATTCTCAAGCAATCTGACGCTGATGTTCAGTGCTCCTTTTAGCTGTGAGCCTCCTTTCTTGTTTCCGCTGGGGAAAAGCAACACACCGTTCTCTAGAGGCTTGCTTTTGGAAGCTTAACTTGCTCGATTTCACAGTGACCTTTGAAAACAAAAGAAATTAAAACTAGACTGGTTACTTAATTATTTTTGTCATCATTATTAGATCCTAAATAAATTAAACATGCCACAGATTTTATTTCAAGACATCTACCATGCTAAGCATAAGTCACTTTTGATTATGGAACAATTTGCTATTTATTTAGACTTAGCCAGTAACGTGAGAGGGGAGAGAGAGCAAGAGCGGGGGTGGACACGGTGAGAGGAAGCGCACGCAGATAAGGAGACGGTGCGGGGCGGGGCGGGGGGGGGCGCGCTCAAAATAAGTACTTAATGATATTATTGTGGAAAATATTTCAAACTGATTTTTTTTGGGACATATGCACCTTACCTGACCAGTGATGTTCATGAAGGAAATGCTATCTTCTTTTACGATGAATACGATACATATGGTGAACTTTTTATAGGTTATTACCAACATGTCCACATATATATATGTGAACATATGTAGACACTTATACATCCTCGTGAGGTAAACATGAAAAAAATTGGCATTATTTTAGAAAACAATAATTAAGACATTAGTACTACTCACTGTAGTAGTAATATTTAGAAATACATTTTCTTTGGCTTTTTTTCTTTATTTTTTATGAATTAATGAATTGGAAGAAGTTTGTTTATACTTCTTTATTTTTTTCCTTCAAAATACATACAACTTTCAACCAAATAGTTTTGAGTTATATAGTAAATGAAAGTTGTTAGCATATGATTATGGTTAAATTAAAATGGTCCTGTCTAATCCTTAATAGAGAGGTTCTGTAAAAAAAGATGGAATATTAAGGCCCATTGATATGTAATTTGACAGTAAATGTCTTTTCTCTCTTCCTCCTCTTTCTTCTTCTTCTTCTTCTTCTTCTTCTTCTTCTTCTCCCTCTCTCTCTCTCTCTCTCTCTCTCTCACACACACACACACACACACACACACACACACACACACACACACACAAAGACACCTCTCAGACTTCTCTAAAAGGTCAAGGATAGAACAATAGGAATTGAATTACTCCCTGTTTCACTAGCAATTGTTCTGATAGCAGAAAAGATTGTCCTTCACAGGTATTCTACAGACAGCTTTTAAAGATACCTTCTTAGAGATCTTGAGAATGGATATACATCTCATACATTATTCTTCCACTATTCTATCCAACTAAGTATAACCTGAAATTTATACATGTGGCAACCATGTGTCTCAGAAAATTTCAACAGGCTTCTGATTTTTTAGACTTTATTTCTTTAACTCAAAGCATACAATTACTTGTTAGACAATTTGTCCCAACTTTTGATTCAGAAAAATGGTACTCATTTTTTGTTGTTACTTCTTACTATTAATAAAAGAGTTTTACAAGGTGTATAGGAAGAGATAGCTTTTGTTAATCCCTAGATTCTCCCCTTTAATCCTGTATCTGTCCCAGGAATGGAGCGTGTGGTTACTCAGTGCTCGGCTTTCAGACTCACAAGGAGCCGAGCATCTGGGGAAACTCAGGAGGTGAGCACTTTCACGCTGACTCAGAGACCAGCCTTGTGACTCCAGTCTGGCGCTGTCACGCCTGGTTATGGAAAGGCAAGAACAATGCCTCCCTTGAGAAAGGGGAAAAAAGTCTAGTGCAGTCACAATTTTGATGTAAAATTTAAATCATCCCTCCACATCCTGTGGACTTAGAGCTAAACCCATGCTCAAATGGAAAAAAGCTTTTTATTTCCTTAAAGAGTATAGCCTCTCTAACTATAATAACAAGTTTCAGAACCACAAATCTTAATGCTAGATTATTTCAAATAATTTTTAAATAATCAGAACACAAGGACTTTTAACATTTTTAACTTGTAGGTAGCTGAAGGTTAAACATTATTTTTCTGCTTGTTTCTGATTAATGACATATGTATAACAATACACAAATTAAATAATTTACAACAGATTAGTATTTATGTTTTTTTTTCTTCCAGACTCATTAATTTGGTCATTTTACCTACAATGTAAAAGAAATTTCTCTTCAACATTTAAAGGTCTTAACCATTTCTATCGTTTTCTTCAAGTAGATTGGCTGAAATGTAGTGTATTTGGTGATTAAAAAGAATCTGATCAAATGTTTAATAACTCAAGTATAGGTGTTACTGTTTTTGAGATAAGGAAATTAAATTTTAGCAATTATTGAACAAGTCAAAGTTAGGGTTTTTTAAAGTAAAAAATGCTTATTACCATATTCTTGGGCTGTAAATGATGAGAAAAGTTTTGATAATTGTTCTTGAAAAGAATATAGAGTTCTGTAAAAACGTTTACTAGCTCTTCTCTTTATGAAAATGACTGTATCTTGGAGCCATAAAAGTTTGCCTAACCAGTTTTCTTTCAGTCTTATCAGACTTACAATGAACTCTATTTTTTCTAAGTATTAGAACATTATAGAATGATTAGAATAGAGTTTAATTAAATTTAATACTCTTTCTACCTTTTTATTTATCAGGAATACTTTTGTTGTAGGCACTTAACTTTAAAATTAAAACATAAAATGGTAAGTTTTAGCTGGCAGATACATTTGTTTAGGTAAGTTTTGGCTCTAGAGCCCAGCTATTAGGTTACTCATAATAAAGCAATCTTCTTATTTAGAAAATTTTCTTGCGATCTTCATCCAATAACATGTGGTCTAACTTTGGAGTCAATTTGTAGTGATTACAATTAGTGAGACAGTAAAAGAAAGTAGAAAAGGAATCAAATTTTGAATTCTGAATCATTGTAGCCTGCAATTTTGCTATCATAAACTGTTTCTAAATGTTTACCTTCGGTATTTGTCTCTCCCATTTAGAATACAAAAACAAATGGACATTTTAAAGTTCGTTTTATTGCATACTTTAGGTCCATTTATTTCAATTCTGAAATATCTTGTGTCCAACTAATAAAGAGGAACTCATTTCTTTCAGATATTGACAAGAATTAAGTTCTGTTTCTGAGTCTTTACTTCTCTCTCTCTAATTTCTGATACTTTTTCCTTTTCCTTTTCCACACTTTCCTCTGAAAACTCTCTACCTCTTCATTTTTTCTCTTCTTATCCTCTCCTCTTTCTCTGACTGGACAAGGCTGGGGAAAACTATTCGGTGAGAGAGGGATGCTAGTAAAGAGAAGGCAGAAAGGTGGTGAAGCAGTTCAGAGTGGTGCTCTTCTTATCAGAGAGAAGGGAAGAGCATAAGGAACTACTTGATCTCAGTGAAGAGAGCATCTCAGAAACCAAACATATGACAAGGTAAACATGGGGATCAGCCCTGGTAAAGGTCACTTTGAAAGTTCTTGGTGACTACAACATTTTTAATTAACACAGTTTTAAGTACAGTTTAAACTTTTGTAACATTTATTAAATTTTCTGTAAATTCAAATTATATTTCAAAACAATAATAACTTTATTCTTAAGTAGCTATAGCTCAAAAATTGCTTTTGTTTTTATATTTCAATGTTGTGGTAAATTGTGTTTGTAAGTACTAGTAGAAATAAGTTTCTGGTGAAATGTATATAGTAAAGATTACAGGGGAATCTAGTCTTACTTATTACCCTATGTTGTCTGTTTTTATATTTCTATGAAATCTGTGTTTCTGCTTCCATTTATAGTGTATGCCAGGACCTGATGAACTTGTTCATGCTTCTAAAAAACAGTATAATGAATGTGGTCTTTGTATGTGGGAATCAATGGATAGAGAGTATAGATTGGCATGTTCTATAAGAGAAACCGATGGCAAAGAAAATTTATAGAAAAGAGAAGAAAAATGTAAACACTTGAAAGACTACATGTTTACCACAAATCAATTTTCTATCTAAAAGACCTCTGAATATTACATATGACAGACTTGGTTACAGAGTTTACATAGAATTCACAGGGTAAACACCCAGCTGACTCTAAACTTAGTGGGAAAATGAAGATGATCAAAACATGGAAGAGGGAAAAAGAAAGCATAAACCATAAGATATAAATAATAATAGTTGAGATTTATAGATAAAAATAATGAAACTGATTTTTTTCTTTAATAAAATGATATGCTAAGTTTGTGTAAATCTATAAGTCACAAAGGAGTGTTGGTTATTTTCATTCATATGAATTAAAACCTGTCCATTCATGCTAAATGTCTATGTTGATTTCCCATGTGGAATAGGTAACATTCTATTGTGAAAAAAATCTTTGAAAAACAGTAGAGTTTAATTCCTAATCTTGATTAACCTTCTCACAATAACTTTAATCACAAAAGCAACCAGACAAGTAAATGTAAATGTTCTGAACAAGTAGTTTTATTACTAGAAAAACTAGTGGCACATAACTTCTAGAAAAGTAGTATCATCTTTGGATATGAAGGATTACCAATTTTTATTTTATTTTGTAATTTTTCTTTTGTAAAAGAAGATGCATCCTTTCAAATATTTTAGTTGTTTTTGAAATGTGTTCTGCCATGCTTAAAATTTAACATGAGTGGGTGAATATTAAAAGTGAGTATTTAGGAGAGCAACCAATGGAAGTTATAAATTAAATAAACGTCATGGTCCAGAATCTTTAAAGTTCATATTCTGAATGTTTAGTTTTATAGAATCGTTTAGACAATAATTACATTTTTTGTATATCACTTTGACTTCTCTTTATCTGTCTTCTGTGCTCAGTCCTTTTAATATACTGGTCTCCCAAAGTTTGATGGACTACAAAATTCAGATTCCACCCCCCCACTTCCCAATTCTCTATTTTCTCTCTTTTTCTCTTGGAGAGACGGTTCTGTTCTTGAACTGCTGTTATTATAGTGCAAAGACCGAATAGTGTAACAAAAGATATTTAACCACTTTATGACTCAGTTTTCTTTTCTATAAATCAAGAATAATAAAAATACTGAATCAGAACATTGTGGAAGAAGTCAATGAGAAATAATTACAATTATTGGTTAACTTTCTACCTGTGTTTAAAAGATTACACTGAGTTACTTCCACAGAAGTCCCGCGTTTTCTGATTATCTGCTATTTCTTTTTAAAATCCTCCAATCAACAAGGATTTTTTTCTAAAACTGAATTTAATATTTGTCTCCAAGTTGACCTTTCTTTCTAATTTATGTATTTTTCTTATTAGCAGTATTGTTCTGTAAATTACACAGTCAAGTAATCTGTTTATCCTTGAGTTATCTCACCCACTCATTCCCCTTCTCTGGTTTCCACCCTCAAACTTCTATCAGTTACTAATTTCTGAGGGATTTTCTTCCTAAAATGTAATTTTGATTATGTTACTGTGTAGCTCAGAAATCATCTCCAGTTTCCTTATACCTTCAGTATCAATTTCACATTTGGTGTAGCCATTCACAATTGTTAGGATTTAGCCAGAATCACTATCGTCTGGTACCTACCTTCCATCCTTATCTGCTTTTACTCCTCCTGGAATCTACTGCTTGAGCCAAACCATTCTACTCACTATCCTGTATCATTCTATAAATTTCTTTAATTTGCTAATGTCATTTCTCCTATCTGGAATCTTCTCTTCTCTGTGTCTATTTGATTCTGATCCATCCTTCATTGCCCTGTTGAATTCTCCTGATATGTAGGAAGCATTCTCTGATTATTTCAAGCAGGACATTATCTCTCTATTATCTATCCCCCATAGTACTCATATTTATAAAAAGCCATTTACATTAAAATATTCTTTCTGGATTTCTTAATTATATTTCTATCTATAAGCACCTGATAATCTTTCAATAAATGTTTTTCCATGAATGAATGTGTGAATGAGTGGATATATATATGTCTTCTCTTTCCATCTCTACAGTACATCCTTAAAAGCAAACCAGAAGGCTCTTCATATCTAAGTTGCCTGTTTCCTCCATAACACAAAGGTAACTTGCCTGACACAAAATTGACACTCAGGCAATTCATTCATTTACTCATATAAAAATACATTGAGTGCCAACTATGTGCTAGGAATTGTGCTGCCATATAATTAATTGTAATTCATTCAGTATAGAGGATTAGACTGTTTAGGGAAAAAATACAATTTGGAAAGACATGTTCAGCTCGGAAAAATCACATGAAGTGGTCAAAAACAGACCTGTACTTGTTAAAATCTTGTGTTCTAGTTTTAGATACTAATAAGAAGATAGGAAAAAAATATAAGCTATTGAATCAATGTCATAGGTTATACTGATGTTCAGTTTTTTCAGGTGGCCTCTAGCAAGAGTTGATGATATAGTTTGAGGTGGGGAAAAGCCACTTCAACCATGGTGGTTAGGGAAGGCTTTGTATACTACCTGGGATTTCAGTTTGTTTTTTTAGAGATAAGTATTTTTTATATTTTTTTATGCATAACTGCAAACCTTAAAGGAAACAATATTATCATTCCAAAAGAATAACCAGTAGGGCTTCCCTGATGGCGCAGTGGTTGAGCGTCCACCTGCCGATGCAGGGGACACGGGTTCGTGCCCCAGTCCGGGAAGATCCCACATGCCGCAAAGCGGCTGGGCCCGTGAGCCATGGCCGCTGAGCCTGCGCGTCCGGAGCCTGTGCTCCGCAACGGGAGAGGCCACAACAGTGAGAGGCCCGCACCGCAAAAAAAGATAAAATAAAATACAGCATTGTTTCTCATCATCAAAAAAAAAAAAAAAAAAGAATAACCAGTAGAAGGCACTGCTTCCTAGGACTTTATCTCTGAATTAACTAGTCAAAGGTTAAAATGTTTAGAGAAATACAGAAACTTTAAAGGGTAACTATTATATACAGAAAGCAGTTCCCATTCTGAGTCTTCCATTTTGTGCTTGTTCCACATAACACATTTCTTTGACCTTGTGCATGTTGTCATTTTCCAGAATAATTGCAGCAAAGAAAATATCCTGAGCAGACAAGAGTTAAGTTTAAGGCAGTAAGTAGATGATTCCTCAATAATAGACCTATTAATAATTAACTCTGTAACATTTTTTATAAAGTTACTTCACTTTTATAGTCTTTTACTTATTACATTTTAAAAAGAGCTGTAGGATTTTTTTTACAAGTACTTAAGAAACCTGATTAAGCAAGGTTTACCAATTCCTTTACATAGAAATTATTGAAAAGAAATATAGTGTTATCACTGAGCTGGATTTCCTATTTTTTCTGACAATATTAAAGCATTTTCTAAGCATACTTGTCCTGTAAGAGTAGATCTTACAACTATCTACAGTTAGAGAATAGTAAGAGAGTTGCTGGTTTTAATTAGTAGCTTTCATTAAGCACATACTGATTGAAAGACTACTATTTTCAGAAAGGATTGTAAGTCCTGGGTAAGTAGCTGTGGACAAAACTAAAGTCTGCCCTCCTGGATCTTATAGTGGGAGAGACAGATAAACAAAGAAATAAAATAATTAAATATGTCAGGTGATAAAGGCTGAGAAAGGATGTTGGAGCAGAAAACTAAATGAAGTGAGGGAACAAGAAAGTGTATATATGGGGTAGGAGGACTTCAGATTGAGAAAATACCAAGTATGAAAGAAATATATTTAAGTTAGTGGTGAATTAGTCTCCTGTTGCTGTTGTAACAAATCATGACAAGTCTAGTGCATTAAACAATACAGATGTTTTCACTTAACAGTTCTAGAGGTTAGAAGTCTTACATTCAAGGTGTTGGCAAAGCTCATTCTTTCTAGAGGCTCTAGGGGGGAGTTTGTTTCATTACCTTTTCTACCTCCTAAGAGGCTCACGACCGCATCATCCATTTTCAAAGCCAGCCACGTGGTATCTTCCAATCTCTCTCTCTCTCACTCTGATCCTCCTGCCTCCCACCCTTATAAGGATCTTTGTGATTACTTTTGGTCCACCCAGAATATCCAGGATCGTCTCCTTATCCCAAGATCCTTAACTTAATCATAGCTGCAAAGTCCCTTTGCCTTATAAGGAAACATATTCACAGGTTTCAGGGATTAGGACTTGGACACCTTGGGTGAGAGGCATTATTCTGACTAGCACAGTGGGTCTGCAACCTTAACTGTGCATTAGAATCACCTGGAAGCTTTAAAAATTTCTGATACCCTGCGTGCATTCTGAAACCAATAACATCGAAATGTCTGGCAGTGGGACCCAGGCAGCAGTATTTTTTTAAACCTCTCCATATAGTTCCAATGTGTATTCAAAGTTGAAAACCACTGGTTCAGATTTCTGTTGCAGTCTTATTACGTCTTTTATTTACTCTGCCCCTAAGTTTGCTATATATATCCGAATACAGTTGGGGACATCCTATTTACACAGCCTTTAGCCAGTAGCAAAGGACTCCAGTAGTTTTAAAATTACTTTCACGTATGGACTAGAGTGACCTGGTTGTGCAGATTTCTCCAGGGACAGCTGGAGGAAAAGTGACTCCTTGTAAGACCAAGTCGCCCCTTACAAGGGAGTCTCTTTCTTATCTGTTACATTCATGTAACTCAGCAACTCCAGGAATGTTATAGACTAGAAATGGGATTTAGTCTATATTCCTGTGTCTCCCCTTTTCCTAAGTAAGCTTGAAACTTAAATTTATATTATACATCCTAAAACCATCTCTGCATCTTTTCTTTTATCATGACTTCCTACATAAGGTTCCATCTCCATTTTATCCCAAGGTTTCTGTTTGTCCTTCTTTTCCCTCAAAATCCAACTGTTCAGTGATTCCCTGAAGCATTTCACAACGCTTTGGCCTTCATGAAGCCCTTGGGTGCTTAATTATAATGTCATTTGGCCCTTAACCTGAACTGTCTTTCATCATTATTTCTCGTTTTATTTAAAATTTTCACAAACAGTTCATAAGCTTTTTATTTTATTTTATTTTATTATTTTTTTGGCTTCATTGGGTCTTCGTTGCTGCGCGTGGGCTTTCTCTAGTTGGGGCTAGCTGGGGCTACTCTTCTTGCGGTGAGCATGCTTCTCACTGCGGTGGCTTCTCTTGTTGTGGAGCACGGGCTCTAGGCACGCAGGCTCAGTAGTTGTGGCACATGGGCTTAGTTGCTCTGCGGCATGTGGGATCTTTCCGGACCAGGGCTCAAACCCATGTCCCCTGCATTGGCAGGTGGATTCTTAACCACTGCGCTACCAGGGAAGTCCCATTCATAAGCTTTTAAAGCAGAGACCCTGAATTACACTTTTTTATTCCCATTAGAGAATAGTCTTGCACATAGTAGGTAGTGAGTAAAGGGTTGTTGATGATTTAAAGATTCCCTTTGGTCCTGGAATTAGACATCAGTTCTTTCAAGAAGATTTTCTTGTCCACACACAAAAAAGTGAGTTAAAGACTACTATTATAAACTATAATAGTGATAGTTATAAACTAACTCCAGAAGTTAGTTTCACACTAGATTGTATTTGTCAATCTCGTGTCAGGTTCTTTGAAGTCTGAGTTTTGTTCATTGGTAGGTCTAGCACCTACCACAGGAATGACAAAAATCATCTCTGAACGAATACAGAAGAGCATAGCTCAGCCTAGATACTCAAGTTGTTCTAAGGTGTCCTTGGACTGTAGCACAGACGTGTAGTGGAAGCTGCAGGTATTGGAACCCTACATATCCCACACAGACAATACATGGAAATTTTCAGTGCCTCCTTAATGCTTTTTTTTAAATTGAGACTTTCTTCTATCCAAAATGAAACCCTTTGGTAGACAAACTTTGGTAGACTAGACATAGATGATGCAACCAACAGATTGATAGCTCTTTACATAATTTATGTATTTTACTTTTTTCTCATTTTCTAGCCTATTACTGAACTGTAACCACAGTCATTTTTATTCTAATAATTTAAAAAATCTTTAAGAAATCTTTTACCTGAACTGCATAAAAATACTCTTAAGTCCAACACATTTAAGAGCATTCTATAAGTCTCTGAAAATGGAGTTGAAATAAAGATGAAATATGTAATATTTTAGGATCAATTTGCCTTTTGGCACCATGCCTCCTTCATGGTGTTTTAGACCTTATACTTTTTTCTCATAGAGTGATATGTAAATGGAGAGACTGTTTATCCAGTTGGATATAAAGATAATTTAGATATTGAAAGAACTAGAAGTCTTGAGAATAGCAATATCTTAACTATCTACCTCATATACCTTATGTCTACTTTTAGACTTTTAATTTTCATAATCATTATTAATAATGATGTTAATGAAATAGAAGTCAGCAAAAAGGTCATGCCTTCTGAAAGTCATAGAATTGTATTAACTTAGGAAAAGCCAGCTAATCTAGCTTTCTGCTTTGATAACCCAGAAACTGACTCTGGATAGTAGCCTGGAATTTTCAGACCGTTAAGAGACTGATTATACGTAAGACTGAGGTAGGCTCCAAAATACCAGACTGTTAATTCCAGCAAGAATAGTAATGCCCACACAGACCCTAAATACTATGGTTTATGTAATAAATGAATGATCTCCTTGTAGTCAAGCTTCATGTGAAACCAAGAAATAATTAAAAGTCTCTTTATTGATTTAATCTGATAGATCACTTCTCAAAGACCTTACGTATTTTAAGTCTGTTCTGTTACTCCATTCTCTTTACGGGAATCAGAGGTTCGCTTGGAGAGCGTGGAAACAAAACAGTGGTAGTTAAATCTCTCTAGTGTTAAGAGTTACTATGTATAGTTTAATCTATCAATTTGGTGATAGATACGGTGTCGCCAACAAGACTAAGACTTTTCTAAGTCTGTTAACTCCAGCCCCTTACTCTTTCTACATACTTAGAGTATACTTGGAGTAAACCTTGGTAATGAGATCAGAACTAAAGATACCTGAAATGTGCTGGCCCAGTCTGCTTCTCCTTTAAACAGTGCTTACATGGTAACCACTATCATTTCCTCCTTTTCCTCTGTTATTCAGCTGATCAAGACCCTTGCTATTAACATTTTTTTCTTTAACACTTGCTAATACATTTGATCAGTTTACTGTCAAGTATGACTGGCCAGGGAGCATTTCTCTATTGGGAGACTGTATTTCATGTTGATTTTACAGTTTTAAGTCTTAGAAGGCAATCTGCATTGTTATTTTGGAGGTTTTTTTGTCTTCTCTGTTTTTGAGGGGGGTGGGTCACACTGTAGTTTTAAAGTTTGTAAAACAAACACCAGCTATTGTTTACTGAGTGTCTACTCCTAGCAAAGTGCTCCTCTACAAGTCACTTTTCATATGGAAACAGTTCCTTCTCAAAAAAGTATTACAAGTAGATATGACATCTCACTTTAAAGGTGAGTAAATTGATATAGAGATTAAAGTAAGTCTCACATGTAGTAAGTAGCAGAATCAGTATTTTAATTCCCTTTATTTTTTTCTACTGTGCTATTATATCTTCATAGAATATATTCAGCCCTTGAATACCTTTTCTTTTTAAACGTCTAACACTAAGAATAGTATTATTCAATGGTGATTAGAGGCCCCTTTTTTGGTAGTACATTTTAAGTTTAAAAATCAGTGATATATATGAAGGAAGTGATGTGGCAGTTAACTTTCTTGCCTCCTATACCACTGGTCTAGGGTACGAATGGATGATTCTGTAAACACTCTTTGTTTGTTGAACAAAAATTAGGGCTTTTTCAAGTTCAGGTCAAGTTGTAAATCCAAGAGAGGTTTTTTTTTTTTTAAATAAAAAATTTTAACTCTGTACTGCTTCTATGTAAAACTTTTAATGAAAAGGATTTCTTATGTTTAACTAAAAATATTTGCCACTTATTTTTTAACCTCTGATAACATTCTCAACCAGACTCAAGTACAAAAAAATATTTAATTTTTGTTCAGTTATCTAAGTGCATTGTCCTATAGGCATTAGCTCATCAAAACAAAACATCCTTATTTGATTTTTTTCTTTTACTTAGTTATTCTAAGGAATAAATAAATCTGAGAATCCCCATCTAAATATTTCATGGAACTGTGGAAATAAAACTGAAATAGTTTTATATTGTTACCTTTTTTACTACTTGCAAATTTTATATTAGAACTAAATGCCAAAATTGGGTGATGGGGAGGTGAGAGAGAAAAATCCTCAAATGTTTCAGAATTAACAGTGATTGTAAAATTTATTCAGTTCTTAATAAGCTTTAAACAAATATCAAACTTTTTGTTTTGTGATCTGAGGTTTGCTGATAACACATATTTCTACATTTTATAATAATCTTACTTTTAATAAAATGCAAATCATTATAATGGCAACCATCCATTTACTTTATTTTTTGATGAAAGAAATTTTAGTTATTTCTCTTCTTTTAACTGCCAACAGTATTTGCTATTCATAGATGTCCTGTCTTCAATAAGGTCTATCAGAGTGTAAAATGAGATGGGTATTTTTCTTTCCTTTAAAATGGAACAGTCTTTCATTATGCAGTGTTCTTAGGTGAATTCTCTTGTTTAAGAAGCCAGAATACAAGAGAGTGCTATATTAGTGTATTATTCTTACAACAAACAAGCACTGTTCTGTTGCTACCTGCTTGGCCATTGTTTCTGATTGCGTGTGCTTTGCAGTGGTATTTGGATGGTTTCCTGCTCTCTGCCAGCACAAAAAGGCATTTCTGTTACAATGGCCCCTAACCACACAATAACGGCATTAAGGATTTATGTGGAGGTTTCATTATTTTCTCCTCTTTTGTTCCTTCCAGGATGTCTTCCAAGCGACCAGCCTCTCCGTATGGGGAAGCAGATGGAGAGGTAGCCATGGTGACAAGCAGACAGAAAGTGGAAGAAGAGGAGAGTGACGGGCTCCCAGCCTTTCACCTTCCCTTGCATGTGAGTTTTCCCAACAAGCCTCACTCTGAGGAATTTCAGCCAGTTTCTCTGCTGACGCAAGAGACTTGTGGCCATAGGACTCCCACTTCTCAGCACAATACAATGGTAGGTTTCTCATGGTCTATTGTGCCTACACTCACTTTGTGACCAGTCTACTCCTCTAGTAGTTTAGCTTCAGTCCTAGGCTTTGTAATTGCCATCTACTTAATAGCCATACACAAGATTCACTCCTAACATCTTAAAATTCTTAATAAGTAAATTGATTCCAGTAGGGAGTATAAATAGGCTATTTTTGTTTTGTTTTGTTTTGATTTTGTTTTTCAAGAATTCTGCTTTTGAGGCACTCCCAACTTAATTAGGGGAAAAACATAATATAAGAACAATGTTAAAGTAACACATTTAAAGTTAGTCCTCATGAAAGTTAGGTATCATAATATTTCTAGGAAAATATTTTTCCAGATAAAGCTGCAACATAGTTTGAACATTTCCACCATGATAAATCAGTGCTTTTTCAATTTCTGCTTTGCCCAGATTGGATTCCAGTGTTTCTTACAGTACTGGGAATATTACAGAAGAATATGTTTCAAAGAGACAATACTTTTCTAACGTTACTGCACTAATTTTTAACTCAGTGTCATTCACTCTGTCGCTCTGATAATTCAGTAATTCCCTGGTACCTCCTATTCTAGGATTTGGAGCTCAGGATAATTTATCTGGCCCTTCATCCTGGGGTCTGGATCACTGCAGAGGGTTATGAAGCTGTGGTTTCATGGATGAGAGGGAAGAAGACAGCATAGCATCTTTGGCTGAACCTTAAACAGCAGACACACAAACAAATAAATGAGGCCTTTAGGTTCTTCTTTGGAACTTAAATGCATAGACTCAGCATGCCAGCAAGGTAGCAGGGCACTTAGGTGCCAGTAAAGCCACCCTCGCCTTTTCAACATGGCTTCTTGAGTGGATGTCACATTTTTTGTGGCCCTTCTACTTCAAGGAGGTCAGTGCTCTTAATTTGAACCAGATCACACCAACAAAAATATTTCATCACACATCCTCATACCTTTAAGAACAGCTCTGATTCTGTTAAATCCTTCATTTTTTTTTTTTGTTTTGTTTGTTTTTTTGGCCTTCTCTAGGAAATTATTACACATCATAAACATGTTCGGTCCTGAAATATGCCCACTTGTGTATGTCATTGCATTACATATGCAATGTGGAATTAAATCAGCAAGAAAAATCAGATTATCTTCTAATATCTGGGAAATAAACACTGTTTTTTGATAATTCACATTAGATTTAACTACTTCCATTCAACATTTTAAGCCTCATAGGTCAGAATTTCTCTGGGTATTTTTGACTGTGCACCAAAATTTTCTTACCAAAAATAATGTTTTCACTAACACTTACATAGCGCTTTTACAGATGTGTTGTTTCAAGCACGTGACATATATTACTCGTTTAATCTTCACAATAGTTCAATGAAGTGTTATCATTAATCCCACTTTACAGATGAGGAGGAAACTGAGGCACAGTGAGGTTAAATAGTTTGCTTCAGGTCACAGCTAGTAAGTGGGAGAACCAGGGTTTACCCAAGCAGTCTGGCTTTGGATTCCATGCTTATAAACATTATAAGCTCTTCACAAGAGTACACACATATTTAATTTTCTGATCATCTCTTATTTGGTAAATTAAATCCATAATTCCTCCTTTTTTTCCCTCTACTGTGAATTCATGTTAGTTATGTGCAGTGATATAACTTCTTCGCCTCCTCTCACAAAGGTTAAACTAGGAAAAGAAAGGGGGGAAATGGTAGTATGCAGCTCAACAGGGTAGAGAGGTCGCATTCCCCGTTTGACATTGCATCAGTTCTCATGCTTTTTCCCTCTCAATATTTTGACCATTGCCTTCTTTCAGGGAGTACCCTATGGAGAGTGCTTCTCGGTTTGGTTTTCCTGTACTACTGCTATAAACAGAAACACACACATTTAAAGGAGTGAATATAAATAATTATTACTAGCAGAATACCAGAAAGATAAAGGGGAAATTATCTTAAATACTCAAGGAGGGGTATGAGAAAAGCATATTAAATTACATACTATAGTTGGCATGAGTGGATGCTGTGATGCAGGGTGTTAGTGGAAATGAAATCATTCAGTTTGTAATGGAGAATTCGGTTTAACTAAATGAAACCTATGAACTGCCTACTTTGTACCAAGTTTTTTGTTGTGCACTATGGAAATAGATTTGTATAAGGCACAGCTCCTTTCCTCAAGCAGCTTTATCTAGGAGAGAAGTTCTTAACTCTGGTCTGTGGATCTCCTGAAGATGACTGGAGAATTCTGTAGGTGCACACATGTGAGTAGGGTTTTGGTTTTCACCAGATTCTCAAGTAAATCTGTAGCCCAAAAAAGACTAAGATCTACTGTTCTTGAAGTTAATACACTTGGTATACAAATGATTTAACTTAGTTTTAGTGACATCAGCACTGATATTTTCTCTTACTATATATCTAATTGGTTTCTAAGTTTGTTTCTGCCTCAAAAGTTTCTTGATTCCACCAGCTTTTCATCTCTAACAGTTGAAGAGTCTCCTCTGTGATCTCAAACTTCCAGCCTCTCCTCTTTCCAGTCTTCCTTTCAACTTCCACTAGACTTATTTCCCTGAGAAAAGAGTTGGATTATTTATCCCTCTTTGGAAACTAGTGTATGTCCTTGTTGCCTACAGGATTTAGTCTAAAACTATCTTAGCATGAAACTCTATATAGACCAGCACCAAAATATGGCTTTTGTCTCCTCTTTGGCCACATCCCGCCATAGACCCAGTGCTTCATTCATGCAAAGATTTTCATATATGTTCATAAACATACCAGGTGACCTCAAATGACACATACTTATTCTTTCTAGCTGGAAAACTCTTTTTCATATTTTACAGTCCTGGTGAATTGTGTTTCTCCCACGAGACTGAGTTCAAAATTGCTTCTTTTTAGATGCTTTCACTGACTTCCCAAGGCAGAATGGTTGCTGCATTATTCTTTTATCCATGGTACTTGTTTATATCTTTTCTCACGGTCTGTATTTTAATTTGTGCTGTATTTCTCCTTAAAGGCACAGTCATACACACGCACATACACATTTGTAGTTCTGATACCTAGCATATAATAGATACTTAATTTATGAGTACTGATTAAATGGCAGAGTTTATATGGATGATTAAGTAGGAAGTATGTTTTGAACAAAGTTGTTAAGATGTTATTCACGGTGAATATGCTGATTCTCTAGAAATTTTAGAACTAAAGTAGAATCTACTACTGTGCAGAAAGTATGTTACAATAGTCATGGTATATTCAGCTATTAAGCTGATTAAGATATATTTTACCCATTTATCAAAATGATTGAATACACTCATAGAATTGTTATTCAACACATTCTTTGTATTTTTTTCTGGATACTAGGCCATTGTCGTCTTCACATAACAAGTCCTTTTATTTTCAATAGTAAAATACATTCTTTATTTGTTTTCCTATTCAATATCTTTGAAAACATAGAGAATATTTCATGGTTTTTATATCATAGAGTTCAATTTATGGAAAAAAAAAACAGCTTTCCAGATTTCATTGCTGGTTTATGTGTGACATTCATACTCCAAAGAGAGGTGTTGAGAGGTCTACATTTGTATTGCCCACGTAGTTTAGAGACAAAGTAAAACTTTTGAGTGATCCCTTTAATGCTGACTTGAAGTTACAGAGAAATGCTTTCAGTATAAAATTTAGGTTAGAAAATATTTCCTGAGATAGAAGTTCTGTACACCTCATGACTGTTGCCATATAAAGATTTTGGGGAATTAGGGTCCTATGTTCATATTCAGGGTATGCAAGTGTTAAGGTTTGGAATTGGGTCAGATAAAGATGTAGTTCTTCCTTTCTGAAGTTGTGTTTTTTGCCTTAATATTTTGCAGAAATAAGCTAAGTGGCTAACTAAGAGTAACTCCCCAAACAGCTGTAACTGGTGTAAATACTACAAGTCCTTCTGTTCGTTCTATACTCACTGTTCAGAAGGCACTATAGATGAACTTTCGTAAGCAGATTATACACATATAAATACTGTCAGATAATTATAACATATATAGTTATATATATATTATATAACTACTATATATATAATTATAACAATGTCATAATTATAAAATACTGTCAGATTTCTAATCAATATAAGATTGAGACACATAATTATAAATATGAAAAAGACTGATTCTGTTGGGCCTTCTCTGAAGCTCTCATAATTTTGCCAAGCAATTGATAGCAACATGTGCTTCCCGTATAATCTTCAGAAAGCTAAAAGGCAAGGTTGGCAAGTCTGGTTATGACCTGAGTGGAAATGCAGTCCTGGACTTTATGTTTATGGAGGGCAAATCTACCCTTCTTGTCCCCTCTGCCTCTTCTTTTAACATGAGTTCGGAGGCTGTCACTTCAGAGTTTCAGAGGCAAGCAAGAGACACTATAATTTATGCCTCTTCTGGCTTTTTTTTTTTGCTGTACGCGGGCCTCTCACTGTTGTGGCCTCTCCCGTTGCGGAGCACAGGCTCCGGACGCGCAGGCTCAGCGGCCGTGGCTCACGGGCCCAGCCGCTCCGCGGCACATGGGATCTTCTCGGACCGGGGCATGAACCCTTGTCCCTTGCATCGGCAGGCGGACTCTCAACCACTGCGCCACCAGGGAAGGCCCCTGGCTCATCTTTAATGATAGTTCTGATATAGATGGATTTATTTCATGATGCAGAAGACTATCCAGAACATTTCCTCATGTCAGTCAATGTGATTATTTATGAGCACCAGAAGGAAACAGAGTAAGTCTGAAGAGAAATCAAGTAGCAACATGAGAGGCAGCCAGGGGACTCTATGGTAGCCATGCTGGGGCTCATTGTGTCTGGTTGCATGCTACTTCTGCTGGTTAGATGGTTGTTCTAGTGTCAAATGTGATGTGAAATGAAAGTCTTGACCACCTGTGGTTACTGAATAATCAGTTTTATTTTTTTTCCCCCATAAAATGTTTTCTTTTATCTCAACCAAACTCTCTTTTGATTTAAGTTCCTCTTGAGTTGAGTGAACAGTTTTGTATAACCGAAGAGTGGCTGCTTCCCAAGATTGATTTTTACAGCATACAGTTATTTATTTTAAGAATACAATATTAAAAAATAGCTTGGGTCGTTCTCTCTACAGACAGCTGAATTTCAAATGAAATAAATACTGTGTTTGCATATAAGTTTTTAGCATTTAAAGATCCAGTAGATTTGGAAATGTGATGCTATAATATATTCTGTTATCTCAATTATTGCTTATATTGATAAGATTTTCCTGGAATTGTTAAAGAACTCTGGGTATATGATGTATTGATTAGGTTTAATGAGTTGATGTATCTTAATGTGTTTGAACACTGCAGGGTCAATAGTTATCATAAAGCAGCATTCAATGTGAGTCAGTTTCTTTGTAAAGTCCAGCAGAAGGAGAAAAAGCTGTCTTTTTAAGTTGATCTTCTATAGAAGCTGGACATATAACTGAGAACCTATAGCAAGGTTCCAGTGTATGAAATGCAACCTTAAACACTTAAACCCTGAAAAGAATTCATTCAGTGCATACGACAGAGAGAGGCTTTTACTTGCTTAGGCTCACTGTCAACTCCTAGGATTCTTTATTTACCCAATATAATTTTAATTGCTATATGATAGCTGTGTCTTGAAATAACCTTTATATAAATTTTGCTTACAATCTGACAGTTGTTAGTAATGCATTTTCGATGTTTGACTAGGATAATTTTATGTGTGAAGTACTGTTCAGAAAACTTAAGAAGGAAAAGAGAAAACTGCATGTGTTATTTAAAAATAAGTCACAGAATAGGACCTTAATTATAGTATGGTAAAGATTCCTATTTTTATGTGGTGGTTTTTATAAGCTCTTAAATTTCTGGTTACCTTTGTACATCAAACTTAGCCTAAGTTATTGTGATGGTATAATGCATACTGTTGTTAACACAACTACGGTTATTGTGCCAGTTCTAATAATGAGAATTTCATTGTTTAGAAAGAGCATTCTCCTACACTCTAGACAAAAATGTAATTACTTTTGAATGATGTGGAATGTGCTCAGTTTAATAGCATGGAGAATAGATTCAGAAAGATTCAGATAAAGTAAGCTTGGAAACCATATGTGCAGTGTGGCAGTATAAAATTATGAGAGTAGGCAGTATAATTCTACACACACGCATACCCAATTTCACACACTTGATCTATAAACTGTTGTTTTTGTAAGAGATAGGCTTGCTTATCTGAACAAGGCCAATTCAATTGAAACAAGGTGAAAATGGTGACAAGTTTGAATTTGTTTTTTATGCTAAATTGATGTTTATCATACAATGAAATTACATTGTTACAAACATTATTCTGTAAATGTTGTCAGAAAATACCACACCTGTTTATCTAGATAAAACCCTAGGCTTGCATTTGAATGTAAGTGGTTCAGTCTTTACACTTGCATTGTTTCTGAAAATTACCCCCAGGGCTAGAAGGAATGAGGACATGTGAAGAACAATCGTTTGGGGTCCATCAAAGCCACTGGATTAAGTTGTGCAATAGATCTGGTTTTGTCCTGTTGCCATAAAACCTTGATTCATATGATGTTCACAGTATTTGAAGTACTATTTTGAGTTTGAAGCTAACTAGGCCTTGAGAAATTAATGAACGTACTCTCACGTGAAAAAAAAAGCGCTATGTGGGAATTGCGAGATAGTTCAGGACACTTAATGAGGGTCTAGTGTTAGCTTCTTCACAGAGTGCTATGCAGTGACAGGGGAATGAGTAAGAACTTCTAATGCTGTGGTAATGGGGCAAAATGTGCTTGCTTAAGAAGATTTTGTCTAATGGAATTTAATGGCTTTCATTTAATAGGGGTCTTGCGGAAAGATCCAACTCAAATATATACAATGAATACCTATCAGCAGAGATGCAGAAATGAGTAAGAACTAGTCTGTTCCCTCATGTAGTTTTTTATATAGTATGGAGGTAAGATAAGCACAGAAATCATGAGATTGTAATATAAAATATTAGAACCCTGATACAGGCTAACAAGTGCCAAGGAGATTCACAGTTGAAAGGTATCTCATCTGTGGGGATCAGAAACATATTAATATGAAGTTGTTCCCATAAGAAAATTACTAGATTCCAAGATATCAAAAAATACATACACATTGGATCATTACTGTTGATGCAGAGTCTTTACTTTATACTTGTGGATTGTTTTGCTTTTGTCATAAATATCTTGTTCCCAGAAGAAATAATTAAGTAAGAAAAAAATAAGAAAACATACTAAAGACAAAGTGCCCTGTAAAGGTCTTAATGGAAAATGTAGGGAAGTTAGTAAAATATGTGCCTCATATTAATAGGAATAAAAACAGCGACTTTAGTTATTCGTGTTCTTTAATCTGGGTTACCACCTTGAATGAAGTGGAAAGAATGGTGGAATACTTGGCCAGGATGCTGTAAATAGCAAGAATGCTAGGAAGCAGTGCTGGAGGCATACTTGAATAGTGTTCCTGAATTTGTGGAAGGGATAGGTGTTCATCTTGATCTCACTTGTTATTCTCATACCTGCATGATATGATCATTTGTATTTGGAAGTTAAAAATAATCAAAAGTTTGGGAACCAACCTTCATTCTGTATCTTAGACGTTTGTTCTCAGTTCTACCTCATTTTCTTCCTTTGATTCTTTTCATTTGCTCCTCTTCTTCCTCTCTCTTTCAGTTTGCCTCTATCAGAAAACATTCTTAATGGATCCTCTTGTGGATCTCAATGGAGCCATTATCAGGAAGGGAGAGGGGGTAGGAGAATCAACACCATTATGCTCTGATACATACTTCCTTCTAATTTACATATACTGCCTTTTGGGTGGTTGCCAAACCTTCCTGCAGTCAGGCTAGGTTTCTCTTACTGTATGTGATTAATAAAGATCAATTGGTCTATGATAAAGTTTTCACTGATTTTTTAGTAAACAGAGGCGGTATAGTTAGTGTTTTACAAAACTATATGATATATTTCTTTAGTTTATTCAGAGATTATATTCTTTAACTTTTCTTTCATGATCCAGTGTTGATAAAGTAGTGATAATTTTAGTTTTAATATCTTTACTTGGCAAACAAACAAAATACACTTAGAACCTTGTATTGGTTTGCAACTTATTTTTTGAAATTGTACTTATCTGTGAATCCAAATGTCTGGGACACAGTGCTTTAGCGGATACCTGTGCTCTTTGTGTGCCTATAACTAGCTTTCATATTAAATTATTTGACAGCGTCTGTCACTATTTTCATTCAGTTCTTGACTCTTTCTTTAACTCAATTAATTGTTTTTGTCTTTCTATTTATTTCCAAAATGTGAGATTTTATAGAGATTGGTAAAAATGAGAAATAAGGAATGGAGATCACTTTATATAACTAGAAAGTAATTTTGATGTTAGTGGCACTTTATTAACTTAATATGGGTGATAATAGCAATGAGTTTGTCATTTCTTATTTTGTACTTGCAAAGGACACTTACCTAAGAGAATCCAAAATAAATAAAAATTGTGCAGTGCTGGTGCCTGAATGCTGGGAATTGGAATGAAATCTACAAGACTCGATAACTAAATTGCTAATGGAACCTGGAAATATTTCAGATAATACTTACACCATGTTTCCTCTTGGCTGTATTAGTTAGATACAACTATCCACTGGAACTAAAAAGGAAACGTAATCTTTGTATAGCAGTCTCTTTAAAAAGCACAACCATTAGCACTTAATTTGGATCTTAAGAAAGTAAAGTCATGAAAGAAATGTAACATAGCATTGGACTTTCATTGCAATTTCTTTTTCTCACATATTTTGGCAGTTAGACTCACATAGCTTCTCTTTTAAAAGTTTCAACAGGGACTTCAGTTGGTCCACTGGTGGTCCAGTGGGTAAGACCCTGCTCCCAATGCATGGAACACAGGTTTGATCCCTCGTCGGGGAACTAGATCCCACATGCATGCGGCAACTAAGAAGTCCACATGCCATGACTAAAGATGCCTCAACCAACATCCCGCGTGCTGCAACTAAGACCTGGCGCAGCCAAAATAAGTAAATGAAATAAATAAAAAAATAAAAGTTTCAACAAATACCTTGATTTGGGAGTAATAGGCTAAAAAATAGAAAGGAATTCTATAGCACAGAAAATCTAACAGGAAGTCGAGGGGGAGCACGTTCAAGAGAAATGATGCTTTAAGAAATGACAATCTAACTGAGGGGATGGAAAAAGATATTCCATGCAAATGGAAATCAAAAGAAAGCTGGAGTAGCAATTCTTATGTCAGACAAAACAGACTTTAAAATAAAGACTATTAAAAGAGACAAAGAACGACACTACATAACGAGCAAGGGATCAATCCAAGAAGATATAACAATTGTAAATATTTATGCACCCAACATAGGAGCACCTCAATACACAAGGCACATGCTAACAGCCATAAAAGGGGAAATCGACAGTAACACAGTTATAGTAGGGGACTTTAACACCCCACTTTCACGAATGAACAGATCATCCAAAGTGAAAATAAATATGGAAACACAAGCTTTAAATGATACATTAAACAATATGTACTTAATTGATATTTATAGGACATTCCATCCAAAAACAACAGAATACACTTTCTTCTCAAGTGCTCATAGAACATTCTCCAGGATAGATCATATCTTGGGTCACAAATCAAGTCTTGGAAAATTTAAGAAAATTGAAATCATATCAAGTATCCTTTCTGACCACAATGCTATGAGACTAGATATCAATTACAGGAAAAAAATCTGTAAAAAATACAAACACATGGAGGCTAAACAATACACTACTTAATAACGAAGTGATCACTGACGAAATCAAAGAGGAAATAAAAAAATACCTAGAAACAAATGACAATGGAGACACGACGACCCAAAATCTATGGGATGCAGCAAAGGCAATTCTAAGAGGGAAGTTTATAGCAATACAATCCTACCTTAAGAAACAGGAAACATCTCGAATAAAAAACCTAACCTTGCACCTAAAGCAATTAGAGAAAGAAGAACAAAAAAACCCCAAAGTTAGCAGAAGGAAAGAAATCATAAAGATCAGATCAGAAATAAATGAAAAAGAAATGAAGGAAACAATAGCAAAGATCAATAAAACTAAAAGCTGGTTCTTTGAGAAGATAAACAAAATTGATAAACCATTAGCCAGACTCATCAAGACAGAAAGGGAGCAGACTCAAATCAATAGAATTAGAAATGAAAAAGGAGAAGTAACAACTGACACTGCAGAAATACAAAAGATCATGAGAGATTACTACAAGCAACTCTATGCCAATAAAATGGACAACCTAGAAGAAATGGACAACTTCTTAGAAATGCACAACCTTCCAAGACTGAATCAGGAAGAAATACAAAATATGAACAGACCAATCAAAAGCACTGAAATTGAAACTGTGATTAAAAATCTTCCAACAAACAAAAGCCCAGGACCAGATGGCTTCACAGGCGAATTCTATCAAACATTTAGAGAAGAGCTAACACCTATCCTTCTCAAACTCTTCCAGAATATAGCAGAGGGAGGAACACTCCCAAACTCATTCTACAATGCCACCATCACCCTGACACCAAAACCAGACAAGGATGTCACAGAGAAAGAAAACTACTGGCCAATATCACTGATGAACATAGATGCCAAAATCCTCAACAAAATACTAGCAAACAGAATCCAACAGCACATTAAAAGGATCATACACCATGATCAAGTAGGGTTTATTCCAGGAGTGCAAGGATTCTTCAATATATGCAAATCAATCAACGTGATACACCACATTAACAAATTGAAGGCGAAAAACCATATGATCATCTCAATAGATGCAGAGAAAGCTTTCGACAAAATTCAACACACATTTATGATAAAAACCCTCCAGAAAGTAGGCATAGAGGGAACTTTCCTCAACATAATAAAGGCCATATATGACAAAGCCACAGCCAACATTGTCCTCAATGGTGAAAAACTGAAAGCATTTCCACTAAGATCAGGAACAAGACAAGGTTTTCCACTCTCACCACTCTTATTCAACATAGTTTTGGAAGTTTTAGCCACAGCAATCAGAGAAGAAAAGGAAATAAAAGGAATCCACATCGGAAAAGAAGAAGTAAAGCTGTCACTGTTTGCAGATGACATGATACTATACATAGAGAATCCTAAAGATGCTACCAGAAAACTACTAGAGCTAATCAATGAATTTGGTAAAGTAGCAGGATACAAAATTAATGCACAGAAATCTCTTGCATTCCTATACACTAATGATGAAAAATCTGAAAGTGAAATCAAGAAAACACTCCCATTTACCACTGCAACAAAAAGAATAAAATATCTAGGAATAAACCTACCTAAGGAGACAAAACCTGTATGCAGAAAAGTATAAGACACTGATGAAAGAAATTGAAGATGATACAAATAGATGGAGAGATATACTGTGTTCTTGGATTGGAAGAATCAACATTGTGAAGATGACTATGCTACCCAAAGGAATCTACAGATTCAATGCAATCCCTATCAAACTACCAATGGCATTTTTCACAGAACTAGAACAAAAAATTTCACAATTTGTATGGAAACACAAAAGAACCCGAATAGCCAAAGCAATCTTGAGAAAGAAAAATGGAGCTGGAGGAATCAGGCTCCCTGACTTCAGACTATACTACAAAGCTACAGTAATCAAGACAGTATGGTACTGGCACAAAAACCAAAATATAGATCAATGGAAAAGGATAGAAAGCCCAGAGATAAACCCACACACCTATGGTCACCTTATCTTTGATAAAGGAGGCAAGAATATACAGTGGAGAAAAGGACAGCCTCTTCAGTAAGTGGTGCTGGGAAAACTGGACAGCTACATGTAAAAGAATGAAATTAGAACACTCCCTAACACCATACACAAAAATAAACTCAAAATGGATTAAAGACCTTAATGTAAGGCCAGAAACTATCAAACTCTTAGAGGAAAACACAGGCAGAACACTCTATGACATAAATCACAGCAAGATCCTTTTTGACCCACCTCCTAGAGAAATGGAAATAAAAACAAAAATAAATGGGACCGAATGAAACTTAAAAGCTTTTGCATAGCAAAGGAGACCATAAACAAGATGAAAAGACACCCCTCAGAATGGGAGAAAATATTTGCAAATGAAGCAACTGACAAAGGATTAACCTCCAAAATTTATAAGCAGCTCATGCAACTCAATATCAAAAAAACAAACAATCCAGTTGAAAAATGGGCAGAAGACCTAAATAGACATTTCTCTAAAGAAGATATACAGATTGCCAACAAACACATGAAGGAATGCTCAACATCACTAATCATTATAGAAATGCTAATCAAAACTACAATGAGATATCACCTCACACCAGTCAGAATGTCCATCATCAAAAAATCTACACACAATAATTGCTGGTGAGGGTGTGGAGAAAAGGGAAGACTCTGGTGCTCTTGATGGGAATGTAAATTGATACAGCCACTATGGAGAACAGTATGGAGGTTCCTTAAAAAACTAAAACTTGAACTTCCATATGACCCAGCTCTCCCATTACTGGGCATATACACTGAGAAAGCCATAATTCAAAGAGAGTCATGTACCACAGTGTTCATTGCAGCTCTATTTACAATAGCCAGGACATGGGAGCAACCTAAGTGTCCATTGACAGATGAATGGATAAAGAAGATGTGGCATATATATACAATGGAATATTACTCAGCCATAAAAAAGAAACAAAATTGAGTAGTTGCAGTGAGGTGGATGGACCTAGAGTCTGTCATACAGAGTGAAGTAAGTCAGAAAGAGAAAAACAAATACCGTATGCTAACACATATATATGGAATCTAAAAAAAAAAAAAAAAAAGTTTCTGAAGCACCTAGGGGCAGGACAGGAATAAAGACGCAGATGTAGAGAATGTACTTGAGGACACGGGGAAGGGGAAGGGTAAGCTGGGATGAAGTGAGAGAGTGGCATGGTCTTATAAATACTACCAAATATAAAATAGCTAGCTAGTGGGAAGCAGCCTCATAGCACAGGGAGATCAGCTCGGGGCTTTGTGACCACCTAGAGGGGTGGAATAGGGAGGGTAGGAGGGAGATGCCAGAGGGAGGAGATATGGGGATATATGTATATGTATAGCTGATTCACTTTGTTATAAAGCAGAAACTAACACACCAGTGTAAAGCAATTATGCTCCATAAAATGTTTAAAAAAATTTATAAAAAAGGAAATGACAATATGAATTCAAAATGTTTAGAACTCTAGTGCTCCATTAGGTATATTTAAAAGCTTTAAGTGTGTTTAAATTCTTCACTTCCTCCTTGAGGTCTGAGATGCCCATAATTTATGCTGGCATTAAAACTGAATTTATGATGGTATTTCAGTACGCTACCAGTTTTGACCATTGTGTGCCATTTTCCCCATTTCTTGTTCTAGAAAGTAAATTTTATGTTTTTCTCTATTCCACTAGATAGGGGGAGAAAGTTCTTTGTTATTTGAAATGAGAAATAAATGTGAAGTTAACTTAGGTTGACAATTGTAATCAGTCTCTTTGGTTACATATCTTCTTTGTACAAAGGCAAAATGCTTTCAAAAATTTTTATAGACCATTTTTAGGAATGAAACATGTGAGCAGATGAGGTGTGAATGTAAGGAGAGCAGCCTTGGCCGGCTCTGTGACACTGACATCACATGATAAAGTAAATGAACACAAGTGACTGGATTTTGTGTCTTATTTAGTCAAGGCTGCTTCTGTGGCAGCAGAGCAAACAATGTTATCATTATATAGAGAAGCAGTGTTTACTTCAGTGTCTCTTCTTAGCTTTTAAAACTCCAGCCTGACTCCAGATAAAACAGTTAATGTCGTTGGTTGATGTCACTAAGCGAGAAAGTAATATTCTAAGGGTAAATAAAAATTTTTAAATGGAGGTAGGATATGAAAACGAATATAATCGCAAAGCTACCATTAAGTAGCTTTATATTACAAATTATGTACAAATATAGAGTATGTATAATGTGCAGATATAAAATATGTACCATGTAAAAAGCCAAAACCTATTTTAATGAGTAACAGAAAACAAGTTGCAATAGCTTAACAGCATTGCCCTTAATAATGTACTAAGCTCAGTAACCACCTCTCCTGCCACTTCTGGATCCTTCCCTCTGTGTAAATACGCATCTTGGAAAAGGGGAGATAGCTGGGCTGTAACCAGGATCCATCTTTAGGCCTTGTGGTGGTGTCTGGCATGCTTAGCACACTCAGGGACACAGGAGTCAGAGAACATGCTTCTTGTATATCTGAGACTCTGATCTCCCCAGGGTCATCAGTAGAACATAAGAAGCAACTTTGAAAGTCTTGTGTGAAGATATTTTATAGCCTGTCTATAGTCTGATCTTTGCGACCCAGTTATGGAAGATTTCAAACAGTCAGTTCTCTTTAGAGTGTGGCATTTCATCATTAATAATAATAGGAATGTACAATATTTCAACGTTTTCTATGTACCACCCTACGTTTATTATCTTAGCCAATTCCATCAACCCAGTGACTTCAGCATCTGTGACTATCTCCATTTCTCAGGCAGATAGCTGTCTTAGGTAAAGGGATTTGCTTAATATATAAGTGGTAGAGTTTGGATTCATGACTTCAGAACTCAATATCTGTGCTCACTGCCTCTCCACTCATACAGACATTAAAATCATTTTTGTAGTTTATCAGAATAAATAATTATAGAAACCTTTAGAGATACTTGTGGGAAATGTAGGTGGAAGAGTTGTTGCTTGATTATTCTACCTTAACTCAGAGATAACTTTTTAAATTTTCTTTTATCTGGCTTTATGTTGACCAGCAGATTTAACTATTTCAGAATGTGTAATCGAAGTTCTACATAGGCTGTTGGGCAATATGTGAAACTTCGGAAGATTATTTGCTAAACCTTTCACATAAAGATTAGTATTAATTTGTGCTCTGGCTATAAAGCTCTGCTGTTGGCATAAAATAATGGTTTAGAAGGCCTCTAGTGACAAAGTTACTGGGTAGATGCCAAGTTCTGCTGGTTGATCTCTGTATGGCATTTGGCAAGTTATGGAACTTCTCTGTACCTTATTTTGTCATCTGTAAAATGGGGATGATTACAATCGCATCTCGTTTAGAGGATGCTTGTAATAGTTAAAGAACTCAATTCACATAAAGCACTCTGGTACTTGGAATGTAGCAGGAACTTAGTAAATGTTAGTTATTAGCTAAAGTGCCTAAAGAAATGTTTAAGTTCTTTGATCTAGGAGAAAAATGGTACATTGTATTAAATGTCAGATGCTTTCAGTTCCTATAAATTTAAGAAACTTACAGGAAAGCCCAAAGTTAAGGAAAACCCCACTTTTGAAATGAGAAATCCAATAGAAATCTCAAGCTCTTGTGATTAAAAAGTTTCTTTTCTTTTCTTCTTCTTTTTTTTTGGTATATTTGTCTATTTAAGAAGGAGACCATTCATTCAATCTGAGACACTGTCCCTCAGTCGAATATTTATAAGAGATTCAGTTATCACAAATATTGTCCATTGGCAGTTACATTTTTGCTTAATGTTGTTAAGGCTGTTCATCAACTGCAACCACCACTACAATATAAATCTATGTAAGCCACGTCAGAACTGTGTTTTGATAAGATAATGAGATACAGAATGCGGTGGTAAAGAGCCTCCACTCTCCCTTAAACAGCTTGGGTTCCAATGGTAATTCCACACTTTATGATGTGTGTGACCTTGTCTTATTTTGTAGCATCTCGCTGTGTCTTTGTTTTCTCATCTGAAATTGGAGATAATAATAGAAGTTCCCAATATATAGAGGGGTCATAAGGATTAAATAATAGAATTCTCATAAGTGGCCTTGAAACATGCCTGGCGCACTCTAGTTCTTGAATAGTTTGTACGCTATTGACTAATTAATATTAATTACCAGAACAAAGCACTGTGTCTTCTTTTGGTCTCCTGATAGTCATACTTTCCTTTTAGTAACCTGGAGGAATATTACCTACATTTCTCTCCCCGTTATAAGTGGTTCAGTAGTCTTACCATGTAGCCCTGTCAGTATCTTTGGATGTAATTCATCTTGAACTTGAGATCCAAACTCATTTAAAGGAGAAATGGTCCCCGTGGGTAAAAGGTCTGTCTTGTTCAGTACTGTATCCCTAGGGTCTTGCACAGTGGCTGACCCACAGCCAGTATCTCAAAATAGTTGAATGGATGAATTAATGTCTCCAAAACCTTTGTTCAGAGAAGACATTCTGAGTGCAACTTTCCTTATCTACATGTTGAAATAATGATACTTAATTCAACGAGAGTTGATATAATGATTAAATGAAATAATTACTTGGCACAGTGCTTGTCCTATCGTGAGTATTCAGTTGATGTGAGCTCCCTTTTCGTCACCCTTCTAATTTTCTCAGCCCAGTTGCTCTTCAAATCAATGATAGAAGTCAAAGCATTCTTCTGCAGCTTCATATATTATACCTCTCTGCAAATAGTTTACCAGAGGGAAGCAACATCCAGACAAAACAAAAGAGCAAAAATACTTTGGAACAAAATATATTTTAAAATTGCTTCCGTTTTCTTTCATGGGCATTCTAAAGGCTACGTAATGATTTTATTTTAGGAAATAGTTAATGAGGTACATGTTTATTGCTATGGTTTTATTATCATTTACTTTTTGTTGTGATTTTTAAGTTGCAGAACATTTTAAAATTTCTATTTGATTTCAGGAATTTTAGAGGTACGGTGGGGGGTTTAGTTTTTTTGCTGATTAGTATTGTATTTATTGCTTTTTTAGTCCTTTCATCTCTCATTTTTGTTTACCCATAAGGGTAGCTTGAGATGATGTAAAAAGGATATGATATGAATAAGAGACACAATACAAATGAATTTTTGTAATATAACAGCTCGACCTATCAGAATTCTGACATGTTGCATCCGTTAAAAAACAAAATTCCACTGAATAAATTCTAAAGATCTCATTGCCTTTACTCAATGATTAATGGATCAGACAGCATCCCATCTAGCAGATAGAAGGGCACTCTGAAGACGTGTACAAAATGAAAGACTTTCACAAGCAGAAAGGCGTAGGACAAGGAAGTTATACTAGCAAAAAAGCAGATTGGTTGTGACAAGGTCACTTGCTTTGGGGACAGCAGGGGTCTAACAGGCAGCTTACCTCACAGTGATTCCTGATTGACTGGTTTAGGATTCCATTTCTGGGAGAGCCCAAAACTGTAATTAACTCTTAGTTTGGTGACAGGAGGCTTAGCATAAGTGACTCCATTTTGGGCCTATTGTCTTTCTTTTAACACATCTAAAACTGATACTCCTAACCAAAATATGTGTATCTTTAGCTGTTAATTCCTGATGGCTGTACATATATTTCTGCCCTTGTTTTATTGGATAAAACTTTGACTTGTCACCTTTCTAATGTGTTTCGTGTGAACTTTTAATTTCCTATCATATGAACTCTTCTTCCTGCTCTCTTATGTCCCCTTCAGTGAGTCTATAATTATTTGTTTTACATAGATAGAGACATGTTTTTCCCCCTTTTTTACATATGGTGTTTTTGCTTCACGCAGAGAGAACTACACAGATGACATCTTTTAAAAACTCCATATTTTATTCAGTTTTACATACTTATGTTTATAACCCTGAATATCTCCAAAATGTCCTTACCTAAAACACTTTATACTGTTATTACTCGATTTATACCAGTAAAGATACATCAGCTTCCTCAGGGATAATCTTTAAGCAGAACTTAGTGAGACAAGCTTTGAAAACTATCATTCCTAGGAAAGTAAATCTTGAATCACAAAACATCAGTTTAATCGCTCCCCTTGACAACTTAACACGACAGATTGAAATATAAAAGCTGATGCAAGTGGGCTCAATGGATTATCTAAGTCCCTGAACATCTTCCCTTAAACTGGGGACTTAACAGAGTGGTTGTGAGAGGGGTGTGTGTTGTGTGTCCCTTGTCACGTTCAGAGCATTAAGTTTTCAGAGATTAGTGCTGATTAGATGTGGTCTACCTGGACATGAAGCAAGGAGAAAAAAAATTGGGAGGGAATGAAAGAGAAAAGAGGCGGCTACAGGAAAAGAGGGGGTAGAGAGATTTACATGTCAGAACTCAGGGGGCTTTGTCATGGCAATTGTATAAAGTGATATACAGTGCAAATCGACTTGAGCATGTCCCCGGATAGCAGGCAGTTTACAGCCTTCACGAGCTGAGATTACTGCTTTATCTTGTCATACTAAATTAACATGGCAGTACACTGTTAAACAGTGGTGACCTCTTCATCTGGGGAAATTGCTGCCTAGAAGAGAGATGGTGTTTAATTCTCTCCCTCTCTCCCTCTCTCTCTCTCTCTCTCTCTCTCTCTCTCTCTCTCTCTCTCCCTCTCCCTCTCCCCTTCCCTCTCCCTTTCCCTCTCTCTCTCTCCCCTTATACACTTAAAGCAATTTGGGGTTAGACAAGAGCCATTTAAAATTGTTATAGAAAAAAATTTTGTATTAAGTTTACAATAAATAAGATACAATTAGATCCAATGGCCACTTTGAGTAGAATAATAGATCTTATTTATCTAAAAATGACATTTCAGCTTTATACATTGGAATTAAAAATATATTTGTTGTCTTTTCATTTTAATCCCTTGTTATTCTACAAATAGCCTATTTATGTAAGAGTTAATTTTTATACTTTCCATAAGAATTGATTGGTGGTGAAGAGATAGGGAGAATAAGACTCAGACACTGGTTCTTCCACTAGTCAAGTAGAGGGATAGCTCAAGAGAACTAGCAAGCGGATTATGCCTTAAATAGAAGTACCCAAGTTATTTCTTCTTCCAGAGCTTACCAGGCACTGCTTCATTCCTCAGGTTCTTTTTAATTTCTTTATTAAAAGGGGAGAGCGAGAGAGAAGGTCGTAAGATTAATTTGCCTCATCCCTCTGCCAGCTTGCAGCTGTTCCCTTCAGGCGTTTTTTAAGTTCTAGATATAGGAAATATCCTCTTTTCTTCCCATCTTAAAATGTTGATAAATCAACCAAAATCCAGTACATATTTTTCTGTGCTTAGTACATGCTCTTGAAATTTGAGTCAAGGACGGGGCGAGGTAAAGCTTTAAAATACCATATGAGTGTTTATTCCTCTGTGCCCCCAGCTGAAGACTCTTCATCCCTAAAGAACAGCCCAGTGAATTGCTTCCTCACTAACCTCTAGAGCAAGTGTTTTAAACTTGGTGTTAAATCACTTTAAGGACTGTAGGGTGAGCTTTATGGAATCTGTGAACCCCCTGAAACTGTGTGATACACTTACAAATTTTTCTAGACAGAGTGTTCATAGCTTCCCCTAAGGGGCCTTAGCCACCAAAGTAGATTGTTCATAGTTTCCCCCAAGGGGCCTTAGCCACCACAATAGATAATTACTTTTCTATAGTGTAAGTCTGTCTTGGGCATTACTGGGGTACATCCTCACACTGGCGCTATATATCTAGTAAGTAAGATACTGACTTATAGACTCAGTGATCGGAAGTATATTCACCAAGCCTACCTTGGAGAGTTTTCACAGGACTACCATGCTGGAAATAGTCCTGTAGTTTATGTACTGCTCCTGGCCACAAAAAACATCCTTTCCCTGGGTCAATTTTTTGAGCCATAGATTGGCTATAATTCTAGTATAAGGATGTGTTTCCATTCTCCAGTTCCATGGATTCATAGTCCAGACCCTAGAAACACACAAAAAATTATTTAGCTTACAAGTGATGTGGAACAGGGGTAATGTATTTTTTTTCTTTTTTCTTGATAAGTTGCTTCCTTCTGCCCACTACCAGAACTATGAAAAAGAAAACACATTAATTTAGGGGGTGATTTGACTAGTAAATCCTTCCTAAGATGCCCTGGTACCATGCTGTTTAACTAACATGGGATTTTTTTAATGTCAAGGAAGTTAGCTTATGTTCAGTACTGTCACAAACATGGTGTTTTTCAATGAAAAGAAAATGACAAAAATTTCTAAAGTTGCTGTGATAATTAATGCTCTATATTGTTTGGGAGGTAATATTGAAAAGTGACTTTTGAACTCAGTCTTTTCCTCCTTTTTCTCCCTGTTGATAATTTCTTCTTCCCTAATATATATATATATATATATATATATATATATATATATATATATGTATATATATTGATCAGATTAGATGCATTAGCAACTTTTCTAGATAAAAGAGAAAGTCACTAAATAGCCACTCTCTCCTATGTTTAACTGTTTATAACACTGAGAAGTAATTTTTTTTTAGTTAAGTTCAGGACTTAGAGGTAAGGTGACATGATATTATCGAAAATATTAAGCTTTCCCTTATCTCTTACTTCCCATTCTCCTGTATTTATTTAATAAACATGTTTAATGAGCACTCTGAATGCTCATATATTAAAACTTTGAAGAGTTTCTTTCAGCTAAATTGTGAATTTGATATAGAAAGCCGTGGAGGACAGATACCATTCTATGTCATATGAAACAACAACATGTCAAAAAATAACAGGAAAGGACCCTGGCAAACTTCACTATCACCTCCTATCTCAGAGCCGTGGCGGGTGGGGAGGACAATAGCCTGAAAGGCAGGCAACCATAACCACCAGAAATATGGAATGGTAGAGAGCCTTATTCTAGGACTGGATGCCTGTAATAAATAGCATACTTGAATATTAGAGATTATTTTTTTTTTTTATTTTTTTTTTTTTGCGGTACACAGGCCTCTCACTGTTGTGGCCTCTCCCGTTGCGGAGCACAGGCTCCGGACGCGCAGGCCCAGCGGCCATGGCTCACGGGCCCAGCCGCTCCGCGGCACGCGGGATCCTCCCAGACCAGGGCACGAACCCGAGTCCCCTGCATCGGCAGGCGGACTCTCAACCACTGCGCCACCAGGGAAGCCCTAGAGATTATTTTTGAGGAAATCTTCAATATTTAAAAAGTCACAGTGATACAGTATTTTCCAAAATATGCAGAAAAACTAAGAGAAAGAAAAAATATAAACAGAAAGAGAAAGTCTATAAAACAAGAAGTAAAAAGTTGTCAGTTATCACACTAAATGTAAATGGGTAAACTTTCCTTTTAAAAGATTACTATTTTCTTGATTTTTTTAAAATCTAGTTTTCCACTCCTTAAAAATGTTAGACATATAACAAAATAACATGGAAGAGTTAAAATAAAGGAGGGGTAAAAATATAGTAAAAATTCACAGAAGTCAGAAGTATCATTATTATCAGACCAAGTTGAATCAAATACCCGAGACAGGGTACTTTTATGTTGTTATCTAGAAATAAAATGTCATGAATATTATACATTAAATGAACTGTACAAAGAAAAAAGTTACTTCAATGTATTAAACTACAGAAAGGAAAAATGTTAGAAATACGAGATGTTGATAGAGACATAACTATACTGAGTTTTTTTTTTTTTTTTTGGCTGTGTGGCAGCGGGATCTTAGTTCCCTGAGCAGGGATCGAACCCGTGCCCCTTGCAGTGGAAGTGTGGAGTCTTAACCACTGGACCAACAAGGAGATCTCTATACTGAGAGATGTTTAAGTATTCTTTTCTCTTTTACAGATGGATTAAACAGAACACAAATAAATATATAAAGGTATTGATGAACATATTTTATAAAATTGACTTACTAGCTGTCTATATATAGATCACTTAAAATATTTTTAAATGTATACTTCTAAATAATTTTTATATTAAAATAAATCAAAACTACAAGATGCTTAAAAAACAGCAGCATGGATATCAAAACTTGTGTGAAATGATGAAAGTTCTAGTGTTAGCCAAATGTATAACTTTAGGTGCCTTCAGTGTTAGATAGAACGAATGGGGAAAAGAGAACATAACATTTAACTTTGGAAGCAGAAAAACATTGTAATAAAATAACACTAATAAAGGCATAGAACAGATCCTGAGGAATATAAGGAAGGAAATAAATGAACTGGGAGAAAATTGGGGAAACTTTTCCCTAGTTTAATAAATGAAAAAGAACAAACATACACAAAGGTAGAACTGATTAAGCGTAACATTATACATTCAAGGAGATGTTATAAATTGTTATAATGTATTCTAACATTTTTAAAATTGTGTTCTAAAGATCACATGTTCCACACAGACAAAGGTTCTATAGTCAAAGTAATTAGGGAAGCATTTCATAATGTAATTCATAAATCTCACTTTTTGATATTGACATTCCACATGGTATATTAAGGGTTTTGAGAAGTCAGTCCTTTTTGTTCAGAGACTTAGCTTTATCTTGCATAATGTTTCCCACATTTAATCTATCTTAGAGCCCTTCTTTAATATATAGGCTCTTGAATTGATCCCTGGGAAGTTATTTCCCATTGAGCATACACTGGCAAATATGACTGTTTAAAATTATTAACAAATTTGATAATGTTGTTGAAATGCATGATTTTATAGGACTACAAAGAAAATGGGAAACCTAAACAGACTCTTTCCATAAAAGACTTTTTTTTTTCCCAAGCCAAAGAATAGCTCCACAAATGGTACCTATAACCAGCTCAGTATTTTCAACTTCTAAGAAACTGAGAATTCCCATGTTGTATAAAACTTTCCAGAGCAAAAAAATAAACTTTCCAATTAGCATAACTATAATACCAAATCACTCCCCTAAAAGAAAGTCCAATCTCATTTTGATTATATATGCAGAAATTCTAAGTAAAGTATTAGAGAAAGTTATCAGTGCCTTTTACTAGACTTAATAGACCATGACTTAAAAGAGTTATTTGGACGAATGCAAGCAGAGTTTGATAAACAGGAATATATATTAGCATAATCTATACTGGGGGTCAACAAACTATTGCTAGCTGGTTAGCTGGCTAAATCTGGCTTAGTGGCCAAGTCTGCCCCACTGTCTGTACTTATTTAAAAAAAAAAAAAAGTTTTATTGAACAGAGCCACACCCATCCATTTACTAGAGTCCAAGATTGCTCTTGTACCACAGTGGCAGATCTTGTTTGAAAATCCTCAGAAAGGTGTTTGGTAAAATTCAACACCCGCTGCTATATACGCAGTCTTTGTAAATAATCAGTAGCGTGATACTAGTATAATCTCAAATTAACAGGTGCTTCAAATTTAATGATAAAATTCTCTAGTTCCCTTTAAAGTCAACAACAAATCAGGCTCATTCATTATCGTGGCTTTCATTTAATATTTTATCAGGTTTATCGCTTCCTCCTTTCCTCCCTTCTTTCCTCCCTTCCTTCCCTCCTATTTTTTGCCCTCCTTTCTTCCTTCCTTCATTTCTCTTAAAAAATTGTGAAACTTTTTATTCAAGAAAAAACAGTAGGGAATTTTTCCAGAATTATGAGAACTTTTAATTAAGAAGAAAATGGTAGGGGAATTTTTCTAGAATTATAGAACCTAAAATGATCTTCTGAAGTCCTTAGGTATCCTAATGAAAACCTTTCAGCAGACAACTTTCTTAATGATACAGAAGGTACGGTTTTCTCTATGCTCTTTTTTTTTCTATGCTCTTTGACTTCTTTTTTTTTAGAAAAATTAATTTACAGTTTCTTTTAATAATGTCTCTTTATGTGTTATTGTTTTTAAGTTAAAAAAGTCTACTTCATGATTATTGAATAGAAGCTTCCTGCTTTGTTTTAAGGTTAATCACTTTCATGAACAAAGAAAAACTCCCTCTTCGTTTGCTACAGGTCTAACATTAGGTAAGCTACACATTCTCAGTTTAAAACATGCCATGGGGGCATCCTGGTGGTGCAGTGGTTAAGGATCTGCCTGCCACTGCAGGGGACACGCGTTCAAGCCCTGGTCCGGGAAGATCCCTCATGCCACGGAGGAACTAAGCCCGTGTGCCACAACTACTGAGCCTGTGCTCTACAGTCCGTGCACCACAACTACTGAGCCCATGTGCCATAACTACTGAAGCCCACTTGCCTAGAGCCCGTGCTCTGCAACAAGAGAAGCCACCGCAATGAGAAGCCCGCACACTGCAACGAAGAGTAGCCCCCACTCGCCGCAACTAGAGAAAGCCCGTGTGCAACAACGAAGACCCAATGCAGCCAAAACGAACAAAATAATCCCCCCCAAAACATGAAAATCCACTATCCTGTGGTCATAGCCTTGAGTCAGGACCATGAGATAGAATGGAGGTTAATGGCTTACTCTTTTTTAAAATTAATTAATTAATTTATTTTAGGCTGCATTGCATCTTCGTTGCTGCACGCAGGCTTTCTCTAGTTGCGGTGAGCGGGGGCTACTCTTCATTGCAGTGCGTGAGCTTCTTATTGCGGTGGCTTCTCTCATTGTGGAGCATGGGCTTTGGTAGTTGTGGCACACAAGCTCTAGAGAGCAGGCTCAGTAGTTGTGGCACATGGGCTTAGTTGCTCCGTGGCATGTGGGATCTTCCTGGACCAGGGATCAAACCCATGTCCCCTGCATTGGTAGGCGGATTCTTAACCACTGCGCCACCAGGGGAGTCCCCTGATGGCTTACTCTTAAGCTGGTCACTGTTCCTAGAAAATGTCTGTTCAAAGCTTGATGGATTTTGAGCTATAAATGAGCTATAAATTTCCAACAAATTTCTATTGCCTTTTCCCTCTTTTTGTACTCAGTGTTTTGAGATGGAAAATAGTATGGATACAGGACTTCAGGGAGTTTGTCTTTTAGAGCATTTTCTCATGATTTATAGGACTAATCATTTACCTTAAGACTTCCTCAATTTCGGTTGAGGTTCAGTCTCCCTGTAGAGTTTATTTATGCTCAGCAGAGCCCTGGAATCACCTTATGCCTCTTTGAGTTCATCTTTGGCTCTGGGTCATCGTGGGATCATTTTTTCGCCCTATCTCCCTTCCTATAACTCTAACTTTTGGTTAAATTCTAAGTTGCTACTTGCAGTCCTTCAAATTTCTCTTCTACATGGTTTTCAATTTCTGAATGAAACCCAGTGTGTTTTTACCAAATGTTCTGTTCTTGTTTCCTCTCCTTTTAGCGGAATTTTTAAAAAAAACAGTAGTTTTATTGGACCCCTCTCAAATGTCTAGAGATTTCTAAGAGCAGCTAGATCATAGTGTTTCGCTGAGCTTGACTGCCTCACTGCTGCCAGGAGTCCACAACCAGCAGTGACTACCCAAGGACAAAATGTGGCACTGGGATTGATTTCCTCTTTGAATAACTATGGTATCAATTTACTAAACATAAATAAATCGGTATTAAAATACCATTTTATGAGATTGTTCACCTAAGAATTTAGATGAGGAAATATCTTTCTGAATCTTACTGGAAATGAATTGTCTTCAGTTTTCTAGGCCAGAGAAAAATTATCCTAATTTTCCCCTTTTGTTTTGGACATGGCTTGGCTTTATATCTTATGCTTATCTATAATTCCTTGATTTATTACACAACATAATGTAGTTTTGTGAATCACCATCTTTCAGGCATCTAATATTCAACATTTTTTAATACGGAAGATCTACTGAAAAGTCTCACTGTTAACCATACTTTTACCAGAGCCTCTAGCACAATAGTAAAGTCCAATGAGTGAAAGTCTTTTGTAAGCAAGTTATTGGAAAGTTCTTTATTTGATAGTAAGTTAAATATTGGTAGCACAGTGACCAGTTAAACACATATAGCTCTTTGAACTTGCCTTATGAATCTCTTAAATACCATTCATCCTCATGTGCTTTATTTCCATTATGGTAGTAATCCTTTAGCAGTAGGGTCCTATATATCCTTTGTGGCGAAGAAAAGAAAATGATATAATCTAAAGCAGAAATAGTAGACTGTTTGACTTAAGAACAAATATAATATGGAAATTAAAATATATGCAGAGGATTTGCAGTTGAGGTGTGCATGAGAACGAATACCTTAGCTGACAGACATATCAATATATTAGAATGTAAACAAGTGGTTTACTTTTGGTGTCAACAGTGACATTGCAGTTAATTCTTGGCCCTGGAGTCAAGTGCTCAGAGATACTGATTTAATGAAAAATGTAAATATCAAGTTTTTGTACTGAAAAAAAGTTTTGCTTATTAGCTAAAAATAATGTAACTTTTAAAAATGATTCTTTTCCATTTGCTAAAGCTGTCTCATATGAGGAAAGTAAGATATTAAACTAAACCGTGCTAATATTTTACAGGTTTACAGAGTTTGAGAGCAAAGGTCATTTTGACTGTCTATGCATTTGGCGAATGCATTTTACTCCACTGGTTTATCTGTAATTGGTCAATGAATATGAAAATGATGTACTAGGAATATTTATCACTCCTTTGATTTCTAGGGTGCACTGGCTACCGTGGCTGGCAAGATTTGTGCCTCATTTTCTTGCACAGTTCCATAGGCAGCCTTCAGAATTTTTTTGAAGATAGCTATCTTCCCAATTGTTCTAAAATCAAGGATATATTAATAATTATATAATACAGCTCTAAAGCTGTATAGCAAACTAGTTACTAAATAGTCCAGCTAAATAGTAATATGATCATGGAAGTGTATACTAAGAACTGTGACTTCACAGTCCAAGAAAAGCATGGGGAAAAAAACCTTTAAATGTAAACTAACCAGTTTTTTAATAGTTCTGCCAATCTGTACCCAGAATAAATGTACAGTTTTTCAATTTTATTTTATTTATTTTTAAACTTTTATTGAGATACAATTGACGTATAACATTGTGTAAGTTTAAGGTATACAGTGTGTTGATTTGATTACATATATATTTTAATATGAATACCGTTGTAGTATTAGCTAACAAACACCCCTATCGTATCACGTAATTACATTTTTTATGGTGGAAACATTTAATATCTGGTCTCTTATCAACTTTGAAGTTTATACAGTATTGTCTATACAGTTTTCAATTTTTTTTAATGCTTTGTCCTGTATCAAACCATAAGAGACTATACTTTCAGGTCTTTCAATGACAGATAATATAAATTCTAGAAGAGAAGCAGTCCAGCTACATGTGTGTTTGTGCTTGTATTTTTGAGGATTTAAGATGAAAGCTCATAAAATCATCGGTCAGAATGTTGAAAGTATACAAGTAGATAAGTGTAACATATACAAAATATTCAGTGAGAATAAATGTAATACAATGCTTGTGTTAAGTCAATCTGCAAAAATGTAACACTACCAAATATTCTTAGAATAATGAGAAGAAAGAAAAGATGCTTGGGGAGAAAACCTATTGTCATTGACAGGGCCTTTTATCCATTAGGCATTGTAGGCATAGTACTTTCAGTGGTCCATGAGAAAGTTTTGATTTCTTTTAAAATATGAAGCAAAAAGTGAACTTTTAGGTTGAAGAATATGTTTTAGTATATAATACTAATATATTTATTTTCCTACCAGTGGAGTCATAAAATATAACTTTAAATGTATTACGTATTTTAAAATTATTAATATTATTAGTATTTACTTATTTTTTATAAAGGGAAGGGGGTTTATGAAGACAAAAATTCTTAGGGCCCAGGAAAGCTATGATGTCACCCTGGTGGTGGGTAAAAAGCAGAAAATAATTTTGGAAGAATTTTACAAAGTTGCCTTTTACCTAGAGCTCCTGCTGCTTCCCTTGTTTCTCCTGTCCCATCTTCTTACCCACTCTCTTACATTCCATGTTTAATTATTCTGTGTCTGCAATTGGAATGTCATTCTTATTTACAGGTCACTTTTTTAACTTTAGTAGCTTGAATTGTGATATGGAAAAACTGATCGCAATATTCATCCACTATCTAGTCCAAAACAGAGATCAAGTTATTATTCACGTCATACAGTAATTTGTGTATTGTATGAAATGTAGCAGTATACATATAGGTAGAAATTTTAGTAACTCTGTGTAATACAATAAACAATAAGACAAAATAAATTTAATAAAAACATGAAACAAGAATAAATGATGTTAATATAGTACTTTTTCTCTTTCTGTATTTTATTTCTTTACTTGTTGGGCAGTTCATTCAGACATAATGAAACAAAAGCTGACATCAAAAAGAAAACTTTTGATTATTTGTAATTGAGGTGCTTTTAGTTTAATATATGAGCTATACATAGGCATTTTGTTTCTTTAAATATTTCTGTCAAAGATATTGTTTATTATTTTTTGAGGAAAATATATGATGTGCCTTCAAATTTTTATTAAATAATTTAAAAAAGACACAATAGTCCCTTCATCTGATTTTGAATAGTTAAGTATTTTTGTTACATTCAAATAGCTACCAAATTTCCATGGTGGAAAAGGGGATTTTTATATGATCCCTGTAATTATAAAGAGATTTTCTTAGTGAGTGAAGTGCCTCATTTATGCACCTCTCCTGAAAAAAAAATAAAATAAAAACGACATCGTAGTAAATCTTACATATGTAGCAATAGTGAAAAAATGGAAAAATCAGTACAACCGGAAATCGTAGTAAGAAATAGGAATACAGCAAAATGGCACAAATCCAATTTAGAATAAAATTTAGCACAGAGTCCTGTTTTCATGTCCACACACCTGGTCTGTATAGCCAAAGGGGAAAAGTAGGTTGAATAGTTATTGTGGGATTGTGCTAAGAACCTTAGACCTTGTAGCTTAGCTACAAATAGGCTCAGCTTCTGTGTTGGACTATGCAAGTGGATCTATAGCGGTTTTCTAGTGTACTCTAAGTAGTTTGAAATGTTTCATTTTTAAATTTTATAAGCTATATGTTAAGTTTTAAATATATATATGTTTTCATATATTATATAAATTCAAGATTATCTTTTTATTTTCATTACTCCTTATAATGTTCATTGTTATATGCTTTCTTGTCTGGAAGAAGAATGGGTAGAGTTAGAGTTTGTATTTGCTGGGGAAATGCGTTAAGCATTTGAAAAGCCTCTAGGTTTATAATTGGAAAAAGTTTGGAAATCGGGTATAATCCTCCCTGTAGTTTTTCTTCGGCCCCATTCCTGCATCTCCATAATATATTCTAGTTGAATTACAGATGGTTTCTCAATACTGTGTTAAATCTATGAGAAATAGTTCAACTGTCCTTTTACTTACGACATGAAGTTCTACATACTACTCTCTTCTTCCTCATTTTATTTTCAATGACTTCTCTTCCCCCGTTTTTGTTTCATTCTAAGCATCTTCCACATTTAGCCTTTACTTCAGTACTCTCTAATACTGTCTGCACCCTAGGTGCCTTATGAGTACCAGGATGATAGGAGAAAATTGTCACAAAGGAGGTCTTGTTTTACCTATGTTTAAATGCCTCATCCTTCAGTGTAGTAGTGATAGGGGAGAGAAGTCATCTCAGTTAAACTAACATTTATGGAATCTCTCTTATGTATGAAATACATTGGATGCAAATATGAAAAGGACACATTTTTATCCTTTGAGAGTTCACAGTCTCAGAAAATGGATATGCATTTAAATCCTAATTAAGGCTTTGATAATATTGTGGTGAGTGTTACAGATGGAGGGGTTTATGATATGTTATGGGAGTTTATGGGGGAAGAACAACATTTTCTGACTGAAGGGGAAAAGGAAACTGCTGAGCAAATGGTTCCAGAGCAGTGCTACTCAAACTGTGGTCTGTGCTTCATCAAGAAAGTCTTGTTACAGAAAGAACATCAGCTGAACTAAACTTAAGAGTGCTTAGTGATAGAATTGATTTCTGTTTGGGGACAGCTCACTATCTTGTGTGGATTGGTACTTTGAGGACCACCCTTCTAACACGTCCAGTATACATGTGCAAATCACAGTAAATCAGAAGTGAATTCGCTTAATTTCAAATGTGGGGCAGTGGGGTAGTTCTTGGAGGGGTTTCGCTGAGAGGGTGAAAGTGAAGAAAGGCTTTCTAAAAACTAAGACAGTTAGGCTGAGTCTTGAAGGATAGCTATGATTTGAAAACGCAAGATGAGGCGGAGAGAAATGGAGGGGAAGGAGATATTCCAAGCAGAGCAAAAGAAAAGAGCTCAGAAAAGGGAAGAGATCTAGGTATGGTTGTGGAAGTTTGTAGTGTACAATGTACTACTGTTTGTATCTTTTCAGGGAATTTCTAGGTATGTGTGTGGAACAGTGGGCAAATAGGTTATCTGATTAGAGTGTGCTTTCAAGGAATCTAGTAAAAAGGAAATAACATTTATCAAAAAAGTAAATATGGGCTAGGAATTGTGCTAAACATTTATATTTGTCGAGCCATGTAATGTTTACAACCTCTGCAAACACAGTATCATTATTCCCATTTTGTTGATATGGGTACCAAAGTGGAGAGAATAAAATAAAGTCACAAGTCCAGTAAGAATGGGACTGACTCAAAAGACCATGTTTTAAGGGGAGAAAGTTGCAAAGGTAGATTAATGGCAGATTGTAAGGGGTCTTGAATGCTATCAGAAGTTTGGAGTTTATAATCTGTAATTGTCGGGGAACTACGAAAGGTTATAGATGCATAAATGGCTTTATAAACATCCTACTTCATGAATTAAACATTAACTTATGATTTAGGTTAGACTCTAAATGTGTGCCTTTGGGAAGAAAGTGAAAAAGTCTAATCCTGGTTTGTTTCCAGACTAAAGCAAAATTGAACAGGGTTTAGTCTGGGATGGAGTGGGAATGAGGGGAGATGGATACCCTTGTTTAAGCAAAGTGGAGATGGATACCCTTGTTTAAGCAAAGTCTTCAAATATTTTGGCCAGTAATTGGCTGATTTGTAGTTTAGAGAAACACATAAAGTGTCAAGTAAGTTCTGTGAAATAAGACCAACACTTTTTTCCTTTGTTCTGTATCAGGAAAAAAAAAATGCTACTGAGGATTGGATTATACAGAGATTGCAGTAGGCCTGTGAAGGGTATGAGAAAGGACCAGGAGTATCCATATATACTTTTCTTCCTCAAATATGAAAAAAATAATTTTCACTTGCTTCAAAGTACTTGTAATACGTTTTCTTCCCAGCCTTAACATTATTCTGCCAGGCCAGTCAGAATGTGGCAAAATCAGATGAAAAACTGAGTTTAGACAGTTAAAGACTGAGGGTAAGACAATTACGTACTGTGTTTTTATATATTTATCACTCGTAGACCTATAGAATTTCAAACCTGGCCTTAGATCTTAGAGGTCTTTTATTCCACAGCTCTCATCTTGATATAGGAAAATTAAAGTTCATAGAGGTTAAGAGACTTGCTTATACTCAAAAGTGGTGATTTTTGCTCCACTCCCGTGTGACTGGGAATGATGGTGCAACTTTAAAAAGGGAAAACAAAAAGTGAGACCAGAGCAACAGCCGGTTTGGGTGACAGAGCTCTGAATTCACATTTATGTATGTTGAGTTTGGTGTACTGAGATTTAGGTGAAAACAGACTATTGGAAATGTATGATTGAAACTTCCCTGCCAAGAGATAGGAATGTGAAAATTACCTGCATAGACACAATATTTCAAATTGTGAATTTAAGAAGAGTCGTTTATTCCCCAAAATATATTAAGCATTTACAATTCCCCAAGGAAGTAAACTTAAGCCAGATTTTAAAGCTTGAAGTTAGTCTGAAAGAGGCAGAGAAGTGAAAATAAGGAGTATGTGACCTAGAGAAAGCAAGGAGTTAAATTATAGTTGTATTGCTAAGTGGAGTGGAGAGTGATGATACCTAAGTTTGTGTCTCATCCAAAGGAGTTCTTAATTTTTTTTCTGAAAGCTGGGTGGAAGCCACTGAAAGATCTTCAGTGCACAATGTCAAGATCGGATCCCTAAGACAGAGAGTTTAGAAAAAAAAGTAGGAAGTTATTATGGCTATTGAATACATTTTAGAGGATTTAAGGTCATAACAGGCAATGCCTGGGAAAAGAATGAACAGCAGAGGGTGGGCCATCAGAAATCTAGGCAAAGAACTGTCAGCAGTCTCAAATATTTTGAAGAAGTCATGAAATATGTTGCCTTTGACTATTGGTAGCTCATTTGTAGTCCCTCCAGGACCCAGGATAATGCTTTTCAAAAAGTAGGCATTTGGTTAACAAATTTTGTGTGCATGCCTCATTGATGTATGTGAGGGGGGAGGTGGAGGAGTGTTTAAATTGTTATTTAGGAGTTTGACCAAACTTCTTAAATTCATTTGGAAATAAAAGTTAAAGAAATTGAAATGTAAGATGTAGCCAATTAAAAATAGTAAAGAAAATGGAATATGTCAACAAAGTACATTATGAAACCAAACGGGCCTATTAGAAATGCTGTATGGGGGGCTTCCCTGGTGGCTCAGTGGTTAAGAATCTGCCTGCCAATGCAGGGGACACGGGTTCGAGCCCTGGTCTGGGAAGATCCCACATGCCGCGGAGCAACTAAGCCCGCGAGCTACAACTAGTGAGCCTGCGCGTCTGGAGCCTGTGCTCCACAACGGGAGAGGCCGTGACAGTGAGAGGCCCGCGCACCGTGATGAAGACTGGCCTCTGCTCGCCGCAACTGGAGAAAGCCCTCGCACAGAAACGAAGACCCAACACAGCCAAAAATAAATATAAAAAAAAAAAAAAAAAAAAAAAAAGAAATGCTGTATGGGATTGAGAGATGACGTATATGAAAGTAAAACAAACTTTGACTAGAAAATTAGATTAAGGTTAGTAAAGTTAGAGCAATTACATGTTTTCAGCCCAAAGAGAGGCTGTATAGCATGATAGTTAGACACAAAATTGAAGGAGTCAAAGAGATATGAGTTCAAATTACTTATTATTTAACTTGAAGTACTGGGCTTAAACTCAGTATCTGTAAAAGCAGAGAGAACACTTCCTTCATAAGTCTGTTAGGAATGATCAAAGCAATAGCCTCCTAAAAACGCCAGTGTAGTTATTGGCTTATTAATAAGTTTTGTTGGGCTTCCCTGGTGGCGCAGTGGTTGAGAGTCCGCCTGCCGATGCAGGGGACACGGGTTCGTGCCCCGGTGCAGGAAGATCCCACATGCCGCGGAGCGGCTGGGCCCGTGAGCCATGGCCGCTGAGCCTGCGCGTCCGGAGCCTGTGCTTCACAACGGGAGAGGCCACAGCAGTGAGAGGCCCGCGTACCGCAAAAAAAAAAAAAAAAAAAAAAATAAGTTTTGTTAAGTGGTGCTTTTATTATTTTTCTAAGAATATGCCTTCAGGTTCTGAACGAAATCAAAGGTTAATTATGGTAAATAAAGAACATTGTAATAAAAACATATTAAATGGAAGAATTATCCTCATGCAATACTGCAATCAGAGTGGTATGTAAGATGGCCTTGTAAAAACTCACAGTTATTCAAATTGTCAAGTTTTGGAATTGACACCCAAGTGGAGTGGTGAAAGCTTCATCATTTGGGTCATTTTAAACTAGATTCTACCACACTCAAGGAATCCTGTGGTCAAATGCTTATCCTTTCCACCAGTTGCATAGTTCTTCCAGGCACAGACCTGCTATTGACTTCCCTGTTTCCATGCACAAAGCTGCTATTCACTTCCAGGAAAATTGGTGGCTCTGTGGAATTGGATAAGAATTTGGCCTACAATGAGCGATTTGAATGAATGAATTAAGAATTGGCAAGAAAATACAGACATATGCCACATTTACTTGGTACATTCACGCTTCAAGAGAACTCAGGTAGCACGTAAATTCTGTGTAAAAAGCCAGAGATTTTCAGCAGGGCCCTATTACAAAGGCAGCCTAAATCTTTTCTGTATATTTTTGTCATATTTAAAGAACAAGACAAAAATATCGTATTTAATTACTGGTTATTGGAATGCCTCTTCTGCTAAGAGTCTCTTTTGATAAAGTCATGTATAGCACTTACTATTTACAGAGCTGCTATCAGAGGACAGGACTAACAGTCATTATAGGCTAATTTAATATGTGGATTTACTAACTTTTTTTCAGATACACTGTTTTCTTTAAGCCGGTCTTCATTAGCTTGACTGATACTGGACTACTTGCAAATTAAATGTTATCCTTTGGTTTTTGTAGGCAAAATATAACCAAGGTGTATGGGGACTCACTAGCGTGCTGGCGTTAAAGTGGAGAGAGTCTGAATCTTCTCCTATTTTCAGGAGTAGACAGATTTCTTCTCTTGATATTATTGCTCATGCGATTTTCAGTTCCAGAGACATCAGGCCTTTAAAAAGGCAGAGATCTTACATTTTTGACAGCTTCTCCCTTCCACTGATTGAAACAATAAAAATAAACATGAAGCTGTCGGAATGGCCTCTGTGTATAATGTCATTTGCATGTGATTTCCTTTGCTCCTCTAGATAATTGAATTTATTCAGGCAATTTATTTTTTAAATGTGTAGTCTCTGTGAATGGAAACATCTTAACTAAAGACAACCCTTTTATTTCCTGTTAATGAAATATATACATGTATGTGTATACTTCTTTCTGTTAGAACCAAGGGAGTAGAAGAAGAATAATGGAAACACCAAAAATGTACTGTAAAAAAATTAATTAAAGAGATGAAGTGTGACTCTTGTAACCAAATATTCTCTCTTTGTGTTCACCCCCTGTCTATGTTCAAGGTCTCTGGGTGCTCAATAGGAGCTTTTAAATTATCTTTCCCTGTTTGATGTTGCTAAGTATAATGAATGGATAGCCAAAGGACTTTTGTAAGAAGCTACTGTTTGTATAATCTCAGAGTTGGTAAGCATAGCAATACCTGGTTGGTTCCCATCCTGAGACTAATAAATTTCAGGCTTAAAGAGGATGACTATTTAAATCGAACTCTATTATTCAAACAATGTAGCTTTGTAACACAAATAAAACTTATATTTTCTCGGTATGGGGAATATAAAGAATATATGCCATTATTGTGGATTGATTTTTGTGGGTTATTGAGCATCAAACTGGAATCACTTGGGATATCAGAAATATCCAGGGATGTTCAGAAGTCAGGAATTCAAGTAGAATTGTAAAAGAGAATGCATCTGTCCAAAATCCAAAATTACTTACCTCCTCTTTATACTCTCTAGGATTTGGTATAATACAATTTCATTTTTTATACATATATCCCAACAAGTTCCCTTGGTAGAATAATTTATTAATGGAGCAAAAACACCATCACTTGTAATTTATACCTGTGACCACAACTCAATGAAGCAATCACAGCAGTAAATTTCTGCAGAAGTTTTTTTTTTTTTTTTTTTGGCAGGACTTTTTTGTTGTTGATGGTTTCATTTTTATTTTCCCCTCATTTTAACATCTATATGGCAAGAATTTTGGAGATTGAACATACGGTACCAAGAACTCAGCATTCTGAGAGTCCATTCATTGTAAATAAGGGAAAGATTTGTCAGTTTCCAATTTTCTCCTTATCTTTACAGTGCTATCTTTTTGTCAAACTTTAGTCTTCCTTCCTAAAGTAATACGGAAAAATCCTTATTCTGACTTTTTTATTCTAATTTCTCTGTTTTGCATATTCTATAGGTGCTCATTATTGTTTCCATGTACCTGTTTTTCTTTAGAAAAGTGTTGTTCATCTTTCAGTATCGAATTATGAATAACAATAAAATTTCAAAAATGTACATGGTAAACCCGAGTCCCTGAAGGAGAAGGTGATACTCACTTATAACTGCCATTTTTAGACATACGTGAAGAGCACTAGGCCATTGCTCTTCTCCCTGTGTGGACGCTTTCTGAGAGTTCATGAACTAAAGTGTATTTAACCATTCACTTATGAAAATAATGGTTCATAACTCATCATTTTACTACCTTTATTTTTATAACCTGAACATTGTCTTTCAAGGTGCATCTACATTTGGATGTTCCACATACAGATTTAAAGATCTCAAAGAGAGAATTCCCCGGCGGTCCAGTGGTTAAGACTCTGCGCTTTCATTGCCAAGGGTGTGGGTTCGATCCCTGGTTGGGGAGCTAAGATCCCACAAGCCGCGCGGTGCGGCTAAAAAAGAGAAAAAAAAGATCTCAAATGGTAAACCCATCACTTGAGACCTGAGGGAGATTTTATGGCATCTATTACAGTGCTGGGGTCAAAAGTTAGGGCTAATGCTCAAGTTATAAACTAATTTAGTTATATTGAATTTATTAATTTTTTTTACATATACTGATTCTATTCTAACAGTCATCTCTGTTTGCTAACCATTCTGTTTCTGTCAATACTGTAATCATTATTTCAACCTCCCAAGCAACAACTGTATTTACTGTGACTCCTTCCTCCTTATTTTCAAGTTATCTAATTTTGTCATTATCTGCTGCAAATTGTCTCTAGGATTTGATGGTTCTTTTCAACTCTCACAACTACAATTTAGCAGAAAGCTTTTTATCATCACATATGTGGCACGGTAACAGTTTCCTATTCGGTGGAGATCTTTACTTTCTCTTCTACCCAAACCATTCTTCATACCACTGCTAGACTGATCTTCCTAGCAAATTACTTTGAGAGTTAACACTCAGTATAGAATCTAGAATAGTTCTCCTTTGTCTGTCAGGTCAAAGGTAAATAATTCTACTGGACTTTCATGACCCTTCGTAAAATAACCCTACTGTGGAAGTATAATCATTCTCATGTATTATTCTCCATTTCTTTGGGTTAAGCCACTACCTTCTCGCACGTGTGTGTGTGTGTGTGTGTGTGTGTGTGTGTGTGTGTTTACCCTATAAAATTTTCTGGATGATGCTTCTGGGAAGCAACAGTCTACATCTTTTCCTCTCTACCTATTCTTTCTAGAGTTAGATCAAAAGACTACCTATACATAAAGATTTAATAAATTCACTTAATATGTATTTATTAAACACTAATAATAGGGTCTGGGGTGCCTGGTGAATAATCAGACACATTCCCTGCCTTCATATATGGTATAGAAAGAAAATTAAATAAATGATCCCAAAACAGTGTGCTGCTAAGTGGTATGTTAAAGAAGTTTCTACCTTCCTTTGATTTCCAGTGGTCTCTCTTTAAATTTCTTGTGCATGTATAATTTGCTGCTATACAATTTAGTATTTATTATAGTTGTTATGATTACTTATTGTTTCCTGTGTATTTTAAATGACTTGCAAATTTAATTTTCAACCCTGAGGAGAGCGAACCAGCTTGATTTTTTTATACCTTTAGCATCTCTTACAGAACCTGAATCAGTTGAGGAAGGCCGTATAACTTAATGATGACCAGCATGGATTTTAAAGTTAGATGATCTTGAGTTTAATGCCTCAATTTACCATTTCCTACTCTTACCTTGGGTAAATTACTCTTAGGAGCTTAATTTCCCCATCTGTTAAATAGGAATATAACATTCTTTACGCAGTTTCTCTGAGAATTATTGAATGTAATATCCAAAGACTTTTAGAACAGGGCCTTTTAAGAACTCCAAGAGTGGCAGCTATATTTTTACTGAAACATTTGTGAATTTAAACAGATTTTGTATATGTGGTCAGAAAAATGCCTAATAGTTTAGAAATATTATTAAAAGTCTTCAAAACTATAAGACTACAATATTTTATATAGCATTACTCATATTAACTGCAAAAAAAAAAAATCATGAGAACTGAAGCTTGTGCTTCTTGTATCTCAAATCACTGCTTAATGTCAATTCATGCTGAAGGTCCCTTTCAAAGAAAAAGTCCTGCTTTTGCTATATACAGAGTGCTCTATTGAAAGTCATAATTAATATAGAAAAATAGCTCTGTAACTTTTTTTAAAAATAGGAAGATGGGATTAGTGTAATGACATCACATTTGACTGACATTGCGCTATGAAATCAGCCTGATCCTGTGAGGAGACACTGCTGGTGAGGGGCTGTATTCAGGCGTGAATGGAGCACAGAGGAGGGAAGCTGGCCGAAAGAGAGTCAGTACTTGATCTCTCTTCCCTCATATTACTGCTGTTGTTCTGTATTTATAGTGTAAAGAAACCTAAAAATTTGCTTGCAAGAGAATCTAGTGGTGCTAATGTTCTCCTGAAGAAAAATTTTGATATATCTCACAAGAAGAAAGGGAACTATGAAAGAGAAGTAGAAATATGGCATAATAAGTAATTGGTGTCATGTATTTATGAAAAATAATTCATTACTCTAATTTTTTTCGGACTTTGACTTTAAAAAGTTTTATTTCGTAATGAGGAGTAATTGAACATGCTTTCTTTGATCATTTTCCAGAGTTATCACTTTGTAAAGAACCATGAAACTGTGAAATAATTGCGTATGCAACAGGGATATAAGCACACTCATGTCACATGACATTTTGTGAGCTATTTTTTTTTCCTTAAAAAAAGTTTGTATTAGGCTATCCTCAAAAATGGGCCACCTGAAAACAAATTTAAATTATTCTTTAAAAAAGTGATTCCATGGGTGCAGTTTGGTTTCAGCAGAAAGAGCTATGAAACTACTTGTATATGCATTTTCATTTTTTGGTGGAGTGGGTAGGGGAAGGACTTTGTCTCCTCTTCTTCACTTTCCTGTTAAAGGGCCTGGCTTTTTCTTTATTTGTTTTTATATATTCTGTGTTTTGTTCATTGTTATCTCCTAATACGATGGGCTGAAGCATTCTCATTTTAACAAATACGTAGTTCTTGCCACTTCTCAGTTACCATTTTATGAGTTTTGTAATTTGTAACGCATATATTAACTCATATAATCCCTTAACTAATACAACTCATTATTTTGTAATTTATAATCCACTAACAACCCAATGAGGTAGATGACAGTATTATCCCCATTTTACAGTTGAAGAAACGTAGGCATAGGAAGATTAAATAACTTAGGGTCACACAGCTAGTGAATGTGGAACCGGGATTTAAACCACATCTGTTTGGCTTCAGATTCTCTGCCCTTAACTGTGAATGTCATTATGCTGCCTCACAAGTTAGCACTCAAAATCTTTTTATTACACGAATGAAAGAGAAAATTGAGTGAATGAAGTACTTCTTATTCTTCAAAAAGTATTACTGCTAAATTCTGGAGATCTGGTACTATATCATAGCACATATGAATTACTTATCATTTATTATCCCACTTTTAGATGAAGAAACTGAGTTTTGAAATGTTGGGATAGCTTGTCCCACATGAATAAATGACAGACCCTGGATGTGAGCCCAACATTCTGACTCCTGACTCCAGTTTGCTTCACCATTGCTGCTTTGCTGACATCATATTTTACTGCATAGGGTGGGGTGGGGGGGGTGTCACAGTTTATTTCACTTATGACAGAACATGTAGTCAGTTTCCAGTTATAAATGATGCTAGCAAACACTTAGCTTACTAACTTTACCAACATCTGTTCTGTATGAGAAACTGTACTCACCGCTCTGTGGGATAAAAAGAATTCAGTTCCCAAACAGATCACAATTTGAGGAATTCCTCAAGTATCATTTCTTTCTTCAGACTCAGAGTGAATAGGTATTTAGTTAAGTTTATTAACAACTACAGCAGAAATGTTCTGAAGCCTTCTTAGGAAAATGACAGGTGAATTATTATATATAATTAGTGGCTAGTTTTTCTTTACTTCTTAAAATATTATTATATAATCCACAATGCTAGTGTTAAATGGGAGTGTTTTGACGTGTAGTCTAATTTTTGTTTAGAAACATCTTATTGTTGACCTTTGGGCCTGCAGGGAAGCGATCATCAAATGTCTTAAAGTGTTTTTGCTAGATGTTCAAACAGAAGTAAGATACAGCACACAAATCAGCAGGAAGATGAGGCTGTCACAGCACAAAATTTTCTTTGTTTTACAGGTTCTATTAGTTAATGTATTAGAATTCTCTAAATGCCACTTTTGCTTATTAAGTGGTTTTGAGAGCACATGAAAACATACGTTTTATTCTTGAATGCAGCATTTCTGAGATTCTTAGTGAATGCGGTTCTGAAAAAACAACCATTAGACATTTCTGCCTGTGTAGCACCCACATGCAAATGAAGATATTTTCCAAAACTGTTTTTCCTGTTTGTACAATCTCTTATTAAATCAGAAAATTTGCCTTTAAATTTCTGTTTCACTCACTGGAATTAAATTAGATGGCAAATATGACATTGGTTTAAAAACACAAAGGAAACATACTATCATTGTTTTATTTTATATTATAAATGAGATTAAACTATTAATAAGTTCAAACCAAATTTTAGTAGATTTCTGAAAATAATCTATTTCCACAATGCTGTGTTGACATGAATCTCAGATTCTTTAATCTATACAGTTAGTATGAAACCAGCAAACCTACGCCTGTTTCAGTATGTGCCAAAATGGCTATTAAAAAAAGTTGTCAGGGCTTCCCTGGTGGCGCAGTGGTTGGGAATCCGCCTGCCAGTGCAGGGGACGCGGGTTCGTGCCCCGGTCCGGGAGGATCCCACATGCCGCGGAGCGGCTAGGCCCGTGAGCCATGGCCGCTGAGCCTGCACGTCCGGAGCCTGTGCTCCGCAACGGGAGAGGCGACAACAGTGAGAGGCCCGCATACCACAAAAAAAAAAAAAAAAAAAAATTAGAACTGAGCAGGGTATGGAACTTTCCATAGATCATAGAATAAAAAATGTACAGTACATATTTGAGTATTATGGAATTTCTACCCATTTTTTGTGATGATTAAATGATTGTAAGGATTTAGAGCACTAATTTTCAGGGAATTTCTATAATCTCATAAAATATTGAAATATATAAAATATAATCTTTCCTTAAAAGCTGACTTTGGATTCCTATGACTACGTTGCAAGTGATCTAGAGTAGGCCGGTACAGCCAAGTCTAACACACACACCCCTAGGGAGCTTTAAAAAAAAAACGCATATACGTAACTTGCTGGTCCCATCCCTAGACAGATTTATGAACCACTCATCTAATATCTGGAATTTCAATTAGTTTACCTTGTAGTCATTTAAACACTAAGAATTGTTGATCTTATAAAACTCAGTAAGTTTTACAAATGTTTTATTGGTGGCTTTTTCCAATATAGAAAGGTGAACAGTTGTGATGAGCTCTGTCTATAGATGACTGACAGTAACTCAAGCAAAACTGTCTCTGTCAATTTTTCATTTATTTAAATCAGTGAATCTAAGTATGCATTAGACAGCTCTTTTTTAGGAAAAGTTTAGAAAAGATTTTAAATCCGACAACGTTAACACCAACAGTAATCACAACCATAATAGACACCCTTCAGAGATCTGCCTATAAGTGTTGACTCTTGTTGTATAAATCTTGGGAACTGACCATATCCTGTTCCCAGAATATTGAATTTGATCATGTTAATCAAAGAAAGACTCTTAGTGTTCCCCAGTGAGCTTTTTGAGGTGTTGGGTTTTGCCTCATGTATCCTTCCTCATATGTTTACATCCTGCTTTCAGGAAAATTCCTATTTGAAATTTAACTGATATGACTTCTCAAAACGGTAACATTCATTTATAAAAGGTAACAATTTGTTCTGCCTTCCATTTCAGATTTATATGTGCATTATCACAAAGTAATTTCTGAGTAAGAAGACAATGATTGCCCTTAGTAATGTACTGTTTTCTTCAATGTGTTTATTATTCTTTATAATTAAAATATTGATCTCTGTCTAAATGTTTATCTTAGGAAGAGTAAAATTTCAAGTTATTGACATACATGCTTCTATGTTTATCTGAATAAAACATCAATAAAATCTATAGTTTGAGGCTCTTTTTACATATAATAACTGATCACTTTGAAATCATCTAATTGTATATATTAATGAGTTTATAGTCCTTTTCACATTTCGGTCAGAGCTTCTTAACCTGGAACCCAGGGTTTATAGGAGTTACTAGGGGATTTCATTGAGGAAGTTCATAGTTGGAACTATGAGAGTAGAAAATGAACTCTCTAAAATTATATGTAAAATTAATTATGTGTGCAATTGCATGAGTGTTTGCCTGTATGCATGTACATTTGAGTTTTGGAGGGCATCTCTAGCTACATCAAGAGATCTATAATCCAAAAGGAGTAAGCGTTAGTGGTTTGAGGTTTCATGCAGAAGTATAATGAAAAATTATTTTAACCAAAAAAAATTAAAAATAGTTTTTACACAATCATTGTGTATTTTTTTCTATTACTAAATGAAATTTGGCATCTCCTAGTTTGACAGAATAGGTTACAGGTAGTGCAATTTAGTTTCAAAATGGATATTTGTGATAACATATTTTTATCCAATTTTTAAAGAATTTAAGGAATAGCTACATAATATAGCTTTTAAAAATTCAGATATAATTGACATATAACATTATATTGGTTTCAGGTGTACAGCACAGTGACTTGCTATTGGTATATATTGCAAAATGATCACCACAGTAAGCCTAATTAACACCCATCGCCTGAGTTACAAATTTTTTTTCTGTTGTGATGAGAACTTTTAAGATTTACTCTCTTAGCAACTTTCAGATAGAGACTATAAAATTATTAACTATGGTTCCCGTGCTGGACATTACATCCCGTGCCTGTTGCTGGAAGAACATGACCATGTCAAAACTTGTTTGGCACCAAAGCACTTTCTCTGTGGATCTGTAGTTCATTTTGTGCTGTGTCTATGCAATACCAAAATTAATGAACTTGCATTAATGAGAATTTAAAGACAGTCCAAATCTTCTGTACTGTTTCTTCTAAGCTCAAAACTTTATTGAACTAGAAAGAATGCTAGAGGTGGCCACACATTCTATAAAGATAGATAAAAAATCATAAACTACTGAGCACCATTATTTTGATTAGCCACTTAGACCTCAAATGTATATGTTTGGTTTATACAACTATTTAAACCATAAGGTTCATTTTTGTGGAATATAGTATAAACCAATGTGTATTTGAATGGAGAGAGCTTTATAAGCCTACAATACTGCTGGGTTAATTAATTTCAGGACATTTACATCACTTCTTTAAGAGTTGAACATATTGGGGTGAAAGCCTCTCCTTTTCATACTTAATTATTAAGAAGAAGCATATCTTGTTCACCCATATCATTGATAGATATAGACATAGTTAAAGGTTTTTTGGGGGTTTGTTTGTTTTTTGTCTTTTAAGAGTAGGGTAGTATTAGCACTGTGGTTGAGAACCAGGGCTCTGGAAGCCAAGAGAATGGAGTTGATTATCTACTTTATGTTTTATTAGTCATATGATCTCAGGCATTTACTTCAGTCTGTGTGCCTCAGTTTCTCCATCTCTGAAGTGCAAATCATAATTAGGCTTGTCATGAGAATTAACTGAGTTAACGCATATATGGCAGTTTAAACAGCACCTGACACAAAGTAAATATTCAATAAATATTGTCTATCATTCTTAGTGATTATAGTCTGATAGACTGACTATTAAATGTAGTGTTTTTACTACCCTGTGTGGATTTAATTTCAGTTTATAGGACCGAAAAATACACATGATGATGCATTTCTCGAGTCTAGAAGTCAAGAATAAAATGTCATTTGGGCAATAAAAGGAAGATACATATTTGATTGAGTCGCATATTATCTCTTTTATTCAAATGAATTAATTCTTCTTAGTCACCAAATTATCTAAAATTTGAACATTAAGGTGTTCATAGAAAAATACTATCTATAGAATTAATAAGAATGCATTTTTAAAAAGATATTTTGATGAGGGTAGATACATGGATACATTAGGCAGACCCCTTCCTTTATCTCATGGTTGCAAAGGTGACAGAGAGAGCAAGGTGAGGTAAAGCTTGTTCAAGAATAACGGACTTCCCTGGCGGTCCAGTGGTTAAGACTCTGCACTTCCACTGCAGGGGGCATTGGGTTTGACCCCTGGTTGGGGAACTAAGATCCCACATGCTGTGTGGCGTGGCCAAAAAAAAAAGTATACCGGAGATTATTAACCTCATTCTAAAAGTTTGGAACACGCTTTTATCGTTAGACTTTAAAAGTTACACATCACAGTTCCAAGAGCTCTTCTGCAAAATACTGAAGCTTGTTCTTAGAGTTCACAAAACTTAATTAAATATATATTGCTGGCCTGGACCACTGCCGCATTTGTTAGCAGACTCTTTGAACGTTCAGCTCCCAGGAAAATGAACGGAAATGTGCAGTCATTATTTCAGGGATGGTAAATGCAGTCCCAGGGAAGAAACTGAAAACCATAAGACTTCGTTGACGGAAGACTGTGCCAGCACTACATAACAGGCCATTGGCCATGCAGATGGACAGTGGAGCCCCCACACTGAAACATCTGTTAACTACATAAAACTGTTAAAGGGATTAACACTGCCAGAGGCTGAAATGTAACCAGACAAGTGAAACAGCGATAAGATAAATATTCCTGCTTGAAATAAAAGTAATGCTAATTAATTTATTTTTATATTGCTGTGGTAACTGAGTTTAGAATTCTTGTGAAATACGTTAAACTCTTCACAATATATCCTTTCTCTTTGCAAGGTGTAGAAAATTAGAGAGATGCAAAATGGGATATTATTTTATTTTACTTTAATTTGAAATTTTTTCGGATATTTTAATAGACTTCATTGCATATAATTTGGGTGTCATTCTCTGTACAGATGATGCTACAGAAAAATGTGTGTAATTTTCACTTATGGCAAGCCAAGCTCAGTTGCCAAATTCTTATTTGTAAAGTATATCATCATATAATGTAAAAACAGAGTATAAAATATAAATGTTTAAAGTGAAGCTAAATTTGGGATGTTTCTGCTTTTGACCTTGGAAATAAAGGAGAAGAAAGATCTGTGGAAAATAAATACAGCAGTTTTGCTGTATTCTGGTTTGCACATTAAACTGAGCTAATGTTTATTATGGGTCATTCATAAAAACATTCCTTAGTTTACTGAATGAATTTGTGATTGCCCCTTTCAGAGGTGTCTGTGTGTGTATGTATCTGTGTTTAAGTGTTTGCTTGTATTTATGTGTCGGTTTTAAATAAATAATTACAAAAGTGTACTTTCACTTAGTCTGCAGGGGCTTATAATTATTACATTATGCATATTGATTTCTAAATTCAAGTACCTTATAAGCTAAGAGTCATCTATGAAAGTATTGTCTATAGAGCGTTCAATCAAGAAACAGTGATTGTAAGAGGCATATTCTGTTTTTAGGAAATGGAAACCAGTTGGGGTTTAGAATTATTCTGAAAATTCTTTTCGCACACATTTTTTACTTTTGCTTTTCCCACGTTGACTCGATCCCGCCCAACAAACTGATGTTTATACCATAGCTAATGTCCCTGTACTCACTGATATCCATTGACAAAAATCATATGAACAGGTTATGATTATATTTGTGTTGACATCTCTATTTTTCATATATTTTAAACAATTAGAATGACAGTTTTATCAAGTATTTTTAATCTAGTCAAAAATACTAGCATTATTTTTTAAAGATTAAATATCAAATCAATGCGATTTGTCATTTTTCTGGGGTCAACAGATCCTCATTAACATGTCTTAAATAGAGGACAAATGTGTAAACATGGGCATAAGCTATTATACTGAATATTAAATATGCACACGCTCATATATATTTTATTGGAAACTTTTAATGCTGTAGAATTAAGAAATAAACCTGGGGGAGACTAACCTCCTCAAAGATGTTAGGATACGGATTTATTTTTAAGAAAAGCTCTGCTTTGTGGCAAGTCAAAGGATTATGGAGGTAAGAGATTATACAAGGAAAACCTTTAAGAAAATAAATTTTTCTTTGTCATTTCAATATCATTTCTCTTGAAAAGTTCTGAAAAAACAATTTAGTGCTGCTTATACAAAATATACCCCTGATATTACACAAATTGCCGAAGTTCTACTAGAAATTATGGGGAAAATAATGCCAAAAGGAACACCAGAAGTATGTTTACCTTTTAGAATTATAGAATAAGTTCTTTTCATACATGTACACAATTATGAAGAGGCAAAGTCTGCAAGAAACTTTATTTTTCAGGACAAATGAGGCTTAAAGTGCAAAACAGCAAAGAGTATCGTCAGAAACAGTGCTTCAGATAACAAATGGAATTGGAAATACCTTCTGCATAAGCAGACATGAACTTACAGTGTACTTCTCTGATATCAGAATAACTTGGGTGGCTGATGTCTTCTTAAAAGCATGAGAGGAAGGTGGAGAACTAAAAGAGGACCCTCCTTTAATTAGGAGTACCATAAAGAACAGGCAGCTGCTTAAAATTAAAAAGCAAATTAAATATTTGGAATGTTATTTGTTTAAACATTATAATATCATGAGAAGGTTTATTACAGATGACCACTACATTTAATGTTCGTAGGAAAATCTAAGACTTTCAAACAAAAGCCAAAAATAGACAAAACTAATCAATATAGGCTTTGTAGAAAGGCTGCGTTGCCGTTTGAACTCAGTCTAAGGGAGAGAATCTTCTTATTTTTACTTCTCCTATGAATTGATCTTTGTCTCACTCTAGTGTCAACCTGTAAAGTTAATGTATTCTTTTTTGAAATTTCTTTATTCCTTTTGCTCTTGCAGAGTGACATTTTTCACCATTGCAGCTGAATAAGCCATGTAACCAATTAAAATTAAAAAGCTTACTGAATTTTAAACAAATATATATATATATATTTTTTTTTCTTTTGCTTTCTCTTTCAGGAAGTTGATGGCAATAAAGTTATGTCTTCATTTGCCCCACACAACTCATCTACCTCACCTCAGAAGGCAGAAGAAGGTGGGCGACAGAGTGGCGAGTCCTTGTCTAGTACAGCCCTGGGGACTCCTGAGCGACGCAAAGGCAGCTTAGCTGATGTTGTTGACACCTTGAAGCAGAGGAAGATGGAAGAGCTCATCAAAAATGAGCCAGAAGGTAAAGGATGGAAAAGAAAACAAACCTGATTTTAATGGTTTGATTTTAACTTCTAGCTCCCTTTTCTGACGCACTCTCAAGGTTAAATTGGAAGAAACCGAATGCAATGAAGATGCATAGTATTTTTTTTTAAGAAACATATTTATACGTCTAACCCCAATTTTATAAATCATTAATTTTTGTTATGATGTCTTCCTTATTTTCACACGAGTAAGTTGTGGTTGAGTAAAACTTAAGGTTCAAGAATACAAAGTGGCAGAAGAGCCCAGGACAGTCACCGCCTACCTGCGAGATATGTGCAGTCTAGTTTGTGCTTCCCCACCAGGGCCATTTTACAACTTTGTTACATTTTATAACCTTTATACATTAATGCATCTTAGACTGCCTAGACAATTTGGTCTATTTTTTGTATAGTCTAAAATTAGTATGGTTAGAACTATTGTGTATTTGAAAAGTAGTGATTCTCTTACTGTTAGCTCAGCTGAGGTTCCCAGTTTTTCAACTTCCAGGATGCCTTTATTTTAAGATTTCATTTTCTAAATCTCTTTAATAGTTACAGATAGTCTCCTACAGGTGATAATGCTCATGGACTCATCTTAAAATGAAAGCAAACAAACTAGTAAAACGATTGATGCAAACTGTATAGTTTATGAATAAATGATAGTCATCCTTTACATTACGGATATTTACTAACTCCTGTTTAAAACCTCTGTCCATCCTAAACACGGATGCCACGTTGCACACAAGAACATGCCTCCTATTTATTTCAGAGTCAGATGGAAAAGTAAAACAAACAAACATAAAACAGTGACATAAAAAGACATGCTTTACACCAAAAATATACTGCATTTATACTATTTAACACTATTTTTAAATGTTGTTAGGACACTGGTAAATTATATCTGGCGCAAAATGTATGTTAACCAGTATTTGGAGTCATGTGGTAATTAAATATTTCTGGGTCTCTACCAGATGCATAGCTGGGACATGGATTTTAGTTAATATTTATGTAATTCACATGATCTTACAGTTGGAAGGGATTTTGGAAATAATCTAGTCAGCCAAAGACTTTTTGGCTCTAATCTTCATGGAGATAAAAATGGAGTTTTGAGGAGGACCCACACAACCTTTTTCTTTTAATGTGCTGCATTTTTTTCTGATAGTAAAAATAGTATTTTCTTACTATAAGAGTTGTTTAAAAAACAGAAAAATTAAAAGGAAGATGATAAAAATCACCCAGAATCATAGCTTTCTGGTATAACATCTTTATGATAGTTTTCTTTTTCTTTATTTTTGTATATGCTATTCATTTTGCATGATTAACTTTCTGCATTTAAAATTATTTTGCATCTTTTATGTTGTGATACAGCATTATTAACTAAAGTCCATAGTTTATTCAGATTTCTTTAGTTTTCACCGTGTGCTTTTTCTCTTCTAGGATGCCATCACATAACAGATTACATTTAGCTATTTAGTTCTCATGTCTCCTTGGGCTCCTTTTGGCTGCAACAGTTTCTCAGCCTGTTCTTGTTTTTGATAACCTTGAAAATTTTGAGGAATACTGTTCAGATATATTGTAGAATGCCACTCTATTAGAATTTGTCTGGTGGTTTTCTCATAATTAAACTGGGACTGTGAGTTTGGGTAGAAAGACCACAGAAACCAAGTACCATTCTTGTCACATCACATCAAAAGTACATACTTACGATGTGATTTATGAATGTTGGTGTTGACCTTGATCACCTGGCTGATAACAGTGTTTGTCGGGTTTCTCCACTGTAAAGCCCCCCTGCCCCCTTTCTGTACCTTACTCTGTGGAAGGAAGGTGCTGTGTACAACCCACATTTAAGGAGTAGGGGACCTTGATCCCCATCCTTCACAGTGAATCATCGAGAAATTTATTTGTATTTATTCTTTATTGGAGATTTATCTCTTCTCTGTCATTTACTTATTCAATCACTTATTTATATCAGTATGAACTCATGGATGTTTATTTTATACTTTGAGTTATAATACAACTTTTTATTTTGTTAGTCACATTGTTCCAGTTTTGTTCATTGGAGGCTCCTTCTATTGTCACTTTGACGTACCACTGTGATGGTGGGTTTTTTCTTGTTTTTGGACACTTGTTTACTTTCTGGTACTATGAGATACTGCGGATTCATCTTGTATCTTTCCTTCTCCCAGTCCTAGAATAAACCATTTCTCTAAGAAGCCCTGGTTCCTTTTATTGGAGAATGGTGTTAGAAAGCAAGATCTGGATATGAAGTGTGCTCTTTGCTACTGAGGTGTCATTTCTTTTAGGACCTTGGTATTCCCTCAGCGTTTCATGTGAGCTTCCTTCCAAGTGGGTGCACAGACTCTTAATTAGGAAATATATGACAGGCTGAAGCCAAACGAATAATTCCTAACAGGAAAAAGGGCAGGAGACAGTGCTTGCCAAGTTGCTTAGCAGGAAACATTCAGAGGTACTGGGAATTAGGAGAAAATTAGCTACACAGGCAAAAGAACAGAGATAGAGCATCCATGGCAGAAAGAGTTGACACAAAGAAATATCGTTATGTATGTGGACATTAGACTGTTTTCATTATTGTATTTCCCACAGCTCTTTTTTTTGTACTTTCCTTCCTACAAATATATTAAAAGCTCAGCTCAAGAGTGACTTGTTATTGAATAATACAAAGGTATTGAGAAAATACAGAGATAGTCTTTATGGAAGACTGGCATATAGGTTGAACATGCCAAGCATCTAGAAGCCCGAGTCCCAGAAAGGTAGTTTTTGTATGAATACAAAACAACTAAGATGGTGTTATGTTTACGTACACAAGATTCCTAGACATGCTTTGAGTACACAGAAATGTAAGTAGACTCACAGTTATTTATTTATTTACTTACTTACAATTGAAGTATAGGTGATTTACAATGTGTTAGTTTCTGGTGTATAGCAAAGGGATTCAGTTATGCTTATTTATAATATTCTTTTCCATGATGGTTTATCACAGGATATTGAATATAGCTCCCTGCGCTACACAGTAAGACCTTGCTGTTTATCTATTTTATGTACACTAGTTTGTATCTGATAATCCCAAACTCCTAATTACCCCTCTCCCACCCCCTTTCCCCTTTGGTGAGTTTGTTTTCTGTATCTGTGAGTCTGTTTCTCTTTTGCAAATAAGTTCATTTGTGTCATTTTATAGATTCCACATATAAGTGATGTCCTATGGTATTTGTCTTTCTCTTTCTGACTGACTTCACTAAGTGTGATAATCTCTAGATCCATACATGTTGCTGCAAATGGCATTATTTCATTCTTGTCTATAGCTGAGTAGTATTCCATTGTATGTATGTCTATACCCCATCTTCTTTATCCATTCGTCTGTCAGTGGACGTTTAGGTTGCTTCCATGTCTTGGCTATTTTAAATAGCACTGCTGTGAACATTGAGGTGCATATATCTTTTCAAATTAGAATTTTCTCCGGATATATGCACAGGAGTGGGATTGCTGGACCATACGGCAACTCTATTTTTAGTTTTTTGAGGAACCTCCATACTGTTTTCCATAGTGGCTGCACCAACTCACATTCCCACCAATGGAGGGTTCCCTTTTCTCCACACCCTCTATAGCATTTATTATTTGTAGACTTTCTAATTATGGCCATTCTGATTGGTGTGAGGTGGTACCTCATGGTAGTTTTGATTTACATTTCTCTAATATTAGTGATGTTGAGCATCTTCTCATGTGCCTATTGGCCATCTGTATGTCTTCTTTGGAGAAATTAGACTCACTTTTATTGATGAAGAAATTTGCTCTTGTAAGAATATTTAGTAACTGCAACTATTGGGAGTATTAGCCAGGAGCAATTTATGTATCTGAGTAAAGTGATGATCTTAATCACCAAGAAAAAAATAATAACACGGCAGAAAATTGTATCATAGAAAAGGAATAGAGTGTTAAAGGAAATTTCTTTCTATTTTTTTTTTAACTGCAAAAAGAGAAAAAGGGAGAAATATATCTAGGAAGATATGTGAAAGGCTCCACAGCAAGTGGGAAGTTACATTCTAAATATTCTGATTCTTATTATCTCTATTTTCAGATGAGGAAACTGATGTTGAATATGTCACAGGGTGACTGTTGGGGTCATTACTCAAACTGATTAAAAACTCCACTAATTAAAGGGTATGGTTAGACATGAGAATGGACACCAAAGCCTGACATTAGCCAAGCATCAGGACAGTGACATTACATACAGTACAAACAAATGATCTGTAGTTCTGTGATGTACTATAACATCAAAAGAATAAAATACCTAGGAATAAATTTAATGAAAAAGTACAAAACAGTGTTATAGTCTGTGATGAGGGCAGTAATATGGGGATGAGGAGAGTAGGGAGAGAGTGAATGGACCTAAATGTTAAGCTGGCAGATATCTGCTATGGAAAAATCTTTCCTTCCCTCAAGCTATGTTTTCCATTGTTTTTCAAAGGCCATTAAAATGAACAGCAGGTTGTGATGAAAATTTCATTAAGCCCCAGCTAAATCATTATGAGGGTGCCATATTCATGCCTTTGCTTCCTCTCATTGGGGGGGGAATGCAGATTTCAATAGAAGGTCCGTATTATTTCCGACCTTATCCCTGCCAACAGCAAACTAGCAGAAATTCAGAAGTTAGAAGAGAATGGTGTGTCGTACAAAAGGAGGCCACCGAGGTAAAATGGTTAGAAAGAAGATAAGATTTGCATATGGGCCGAAGAAAAAATGGCTCTTTTATTCGAGCTAGCTTATCTTTTCAAGCAATTAATTAAAATATTTTAAAAGTTATAAATAGAAAATATATTTATATACTTTTGTTTGTATCTTTTTCCTCCATCAGAATTTTTGTCTGTCATTACTTTAAAAGTTCTGGTGCTGAAGATTCTCATTTGTCCAGTGACACTTTAACTGATGTGGAACCTGCCAGAGTTCATAGTGAATTTTCAGTTTGAAATGTCTGACCTTTGTAACATATGTTTTATATTTGGTAGTAACTATGCTCTATCAGTTGTTTTTTTTAACTATGAGACTTAGGAGTTAAGAATGACGAGCTTTAATATCATAATATGTGATACATTATTCCTATATCAAGGCCTTGAATAAATGATATGTATTCGATTGGTTGCATATATTAAGTGCATATCATGTGTTAATGATAGTGTTAAGTACTTTATATGAAATAGTTTATTTAATCTTTACATAAACCTCATAACCAGGGCTATTTTGTATAGCTATTCCAGTTTCAGGAAATGCCGTACACATGAACTAAATATTCTGTTTCTTATTATCTCCATTTTCAGATGAGGAAACTGGTGATTAAATATGTCACAGGGTGACTGTCGGGTCATCATTCAAACTGAAGTCAACCTTAAACTAAAATTCATGCCCTTAACCACTACTTACACTGTTTTTTCTAATTAGGAATTTTGCCAGTAATAGTTTAATATTAACACATTAACACATGTGTCCCTAAATTCCTATGAAATATTGAATAAGAAAGTAGTATTCCATAATTTTCTGCTAAAGTAAATTTCAGATTCCTCAATGGTGATCAAATTTCCAGAAAGCTTTAATTGAAAATCAGCTCAGTTTAAACTGTTTGATTTTAAAGTGTTAAAAAAAAAATGCCTTGGAAGATATCTTAAGAAAAACTTGTTTTAGAAGAATGTCTGGGAGCAAATTAGTTTGGCATAATAAAAATTCGGAATTGGAATGAAATGTAGACACATTTTAGCCCTCTCTCCTCATTTAGAGAGAGAGAGAGAACTGAGGTAGAGATGTGCTTGAGCTCACACAGCAAGTTAGTGTTAAAGCTAGAATGAGAATCCAGTGCACATCCTACAGGTCCAGGTGCCTTTTTTCTCCAATTCAGTTACATCATACCTTCTGGTATTCTTTACTCTCTCTGTCTTGATTTTTTTAGAAATAATGTCATCACCCCATCTTAGTTTTAAAGAGTATATCATTGATCATTAAATTAAATCTGAACAAATCTAAGATAACCAGCTATCTTAATTCAGCTAATAAAGCCAAGATAGATTGGTATCCACAAATGTCCTGTGTTCTCAAGTTCCAGGTAGCTAGGGACTGTAGTCTATAACTACAGATCAGCCTTTAAATTTAGGGGTCAGATCCAGACTTTGATTTTCATTCAAACCTTAGGCTCAGAACAGTGCAGGTGCAGGTAATTTTTACCTTGATGAGAACTTTATATATCTCATTTAAAATAGAATCCTTTTAGATACAAGATTATAACAGGCTTCATATTTTAACTTTTCTATATTAATGTCTATAGTACTCCTATGTCTCTTTGGAATGGCCTTTTCAGCTTATTTATATCTCTTCCTCCTAGAAACACAACAAACAACACCTTTTCTTGATTCCCATCCCCTCTATCTGTAATTCTGTTCCTCGTTTCTCCAAGTCTCACTGCATTAACTTTTTCATCTTTTTAAGAACTGTTACTTGCCTCCCTCCATTGTTAGTTACTTAACTGTATTATGACTGTCCACTTATTTGTCAAGTTTCTTCCCCTGTATTAAACGCCTTAAGGGTGAGGATAGTGCACATACTAAATATTTAAAATATTTGTTGAAAGGACGTTTATACTGCTTCAGTGTTACCCTGCTGTCTTGGGAAAACGAGAGGAAAGACCTTAATAACTACACGACGCTTCTGCCCGATGTTATGTGAGCTACCTCATTCAATGCTCAGAAACTCCGAAGCTGGTATTATTTCTTACCTTAAAAATTAAAAATCAAGTTTTAGTAACTTGTTCATGTTCTTGTCACATGGAGGAACTAGAATTAGAATGAACTTCTTTTCCTCCACAAAGCTACTTGGCATTGAACACAAGACCCGACCCTTTAATCCCCTTAACCTTACTTTCCACCATTCTCTAAGGTACATGTTCTCATGCTGTCTTTATTAAAGAAACTGCATGCAGTTCTCTCAACACTCTGTATTTTTAATACTACTGTCTTTTCATATGCAGTTTCCTCTGCCTTAAATATCATACCCTGTCTTATCCACCTAATGAATTTATATGCACCTTTCAAGACTCAACGCCTTCTCTGAACACCTTTGTCAGAATTTGGTTTGGTCTACACTGCTAACATAACTCATCCCTGTTAGTTCTGACCACATTACCATCATTGTCTATTTACCTGCTGTCTTCCACAGCTGTAAGTATGTGAACGTTGAAATGAGTTCTTGGTTTGATTATCTGTGCCTCTCCGCTTCCTAATAATGAACTTGGTGCATAATAGGTGATTGTGTTACCTGTGGATGACGGTCCACCCACTAATTGACATTTTTAGCCTTTGATAACACTCCCCTAAAAATTGAGTAGATTTCATTGCTCACCTGTTTTTTTTAAAAAATTTATTTATTTATTTATTTTTGGCTGCATTGGCTCCTCGTTACTGCTCACGGGCTTTCTCTAGTTGTGGCAAGCTGAGGCTACTCTTTGTTGTGGTGTGAGGGCTTCTCATTGCAGTGGCTTCTCTTGTTGTGGAGCATGGGCTCTAGGCACGCGGGCTTCAGTAGTTGCAGCACACGGGCTCAGTAGTTGTGGCTCACAGGCTCTACAGCGCAGGCTCAGCAGTCGTGGCCCATGGGCTTAGTTGCTCCGAGGCATGTGGGATCCTCCCGGAACAGGGATCGAACCCTTGTCCCCTGCATTGGCAGGTAGCTTCCCAACCGCTGGGCCACCAGGGAAGTCCCCGCCTTCTGTTTTTACTGCCCTCTTTTCTTCATGTCCTACTCAGTTAACCTCCCTACCTGTTTATCTCATTCATCTTGGCCTCTCCATCCTTCTTGTCATTATTGAATCTTTGAGATCATTACTTTAAATTCTTCCTGTGACTTAGAGGTTAAAGTATTGTCCCGGGTCACAAGGCTAGGTATTAAGATCCAGGATACAAAACTAAAATACACACGTAACAAAAACTTTATATATTTTATGGTCACACTAATCTTTGAAATAACTGTAGTATTGCTAATATATTGGCATTATCTATGAATTTGTGGCCACAGATTACAATTTCCCCCCACTGCTATGGGCAAAGTAAAAAGTGAATTGATCTGTGAATAATTTTCCAGAATTCGATGCTGTAAATGGTTCTTTAATAGTGTTTCATCATAATGGAGACCAGCACTCTTTTCTAGGTCAGAGCTGGCACGAGAGAGAGAGTTATTATTTCTTACGATGAGCTCAAGATGCTAGCAGGCTACAGTTGGATCTGTCACTCCACCACCCCACCCCGCCCCCCCACAGTTCATCTCCAGAGGCCTGGAGTCAAAGAAAAGTAACTGACTCAGCTCCTTCCTTGTTCCCTGCAGTCTTTCAGGGACTCTAAGATGTTCCCTCAAGGGGAGAGTTTCCAAACTCAGGATTCAGGAGTTCCTTCAGAGGGCTTATAAATCCTAGAAATTGTATGCAGAATGGGGAAAATACGTATATTTGTGCGTTTTTTGAGACCTAGTTCGTCGTTCTTATCTGACTTTCAATTCAAGTCATGATGAAAAAGGGTAACTGCACTGAGTCAGGGTTTGAGTTGCAGTCCTGGTTCTGCCACTGATTACTCTGTGTAAGATATATATCAATATAGTTTAGTCTCTGATCAGTTTTGAAGCATTAACTTACAAGTATTTAGCAATATTTGGGAATGTCATTGTATCTGTTTTGCCACATTTGCGGGAAATGCAGCTTTTAAATTTAAATAAGGATTTCTTCGCATTAAACTGAGCATCTACCTTATAATTTATATTATAAAAGACATTATATTTACCTGCCTTTAAATTGCTGTAGTAATTGTGTTAATGTAATAAATATCTGTCCTCTGTTGGCAAATCTAACTGCCCTACTTTCTTCAGAGGGTTGTTAAAGGAAACAAATGAGGTAATGCACATGAAAGTACTTTATAAATTATAACCAACTTGGAATTGTACCAGTTATTGTCATTACCACATCTTGGCTGGTTAGAAACATTGTTACTTTAGGCATACCAGAAACATTATATGGCTCCAGTGCTACTTTCCCAGGATACTTACATGTACTGAAAAATTCTGGTTCAGACCTGCAAAATTCTGGAAATTTAGGATATGTAATCCACAACAAAAATGACAAACCCAGCATTCATGAAAATCCTAGGATAGCTAGTTGTTTTGAAGTTTATTTATATAAATTTCCCTAAATAAAATATGGTTAGGCAAGTTTGTACCTGAAGAATTACTTTTCAAAAAGAAAGAAGATTTCTCTATATTGATACGGATAACATTACAAAATGTGACCAATGAGACTAGGAGAAGCAATTTAACATTGGGTTTGTGGATTTCTTATTTCTACAATAAATGTGAATGTGTACTGAAGACAAAGATCATTGAAGGCTCCCTTAGCCAAAAATTTCATAATTTTCTAAGATTTTAGCTTTCTCTCATTTGTTCTTCCTTTCCTCCCCTATTTTGATTTTTTTTCTTTTCATTCCTTTTGTGTGTACATGTGGGTATGTGTGTAGTCCTCCTTTCTGATCCCACATATGCTTGGTTTTATTTAGCATCTGTATCTGTCACTGTTCTTCCTTCTTAGAGTGTGATGCCCACACCTCCAAAATTGTTACACCATGATGAGTGTACCCCTTGTGTGTGAGATACTGCATTTATTTGTGAAATTTTGTTTCTACTAGAACTAGACTTTGTCATCATTTACACAATTGGGACTTTTTCCTGAACTTCTTCAAAAAAATCTTTGCTCACAATTTTATATTACAAGACCCTAAAGGCATAACCTATTACTACCAAAGTCACCCAGTGTTACTTTGCATGAAACAGTTCATTGCTTTTAGTACAGACTTCACATAAAAGTTCTCTTTTTGTAAGAACTAATAAAATAATGGAATGAGTTTGGAAAAGTATATATTGTGACAGATCTCAAGACTTCACCCTCAGAGTCACCTACAGACCGGAGACCATCACTGGGTGAAGAAAATATTGAGAGTTTTATTGTCATCAATTTTCTCTCTCGCTCTGTCTGTCTCCGCCTCTGTCCCTGCCTGACTGTCTGTCTCTCTGTCTCTTTCTGTTTCTTTCTCTCCAGCAGATACAGCAGGGAATATTGTTCAGTGGATATCACCCTGACACCATGCAGTCAGTATACTACAAATTCTCAGCGGCAAAGGCCAAAAAACTTCCTCTTAACTCCATGTATACCATTTCTAGGATTGGGCTGGACACTTTTTAAGTTTATAACTGTACGTGTATGAAACAAAAAAGTGTAAATTCTTGGTCATGAATGATGCTCTCTTTAAACTTAAAAATAGTTATGAATATCCTTGTGTAATGTATCTTTTTGATATTTGCTTCTGTCACATCTATTGAAAATTACTCAATTTAGCTGCTTGTACCTTCTGTGGTACTTTACTTGTGTTTCCCCCCCCCCAAATAATTATGTGTTAATGGACTTTTAATTTCTATTACAAATGTGTTGACATATAGACCCATTAGATTCTCTAAATGGACATAAAGCTTTTTCTCCTTGTTTTAAGATGTATTTTAGGGGTCCTAAAGTAGATATTATAAGCAGTGTATTTCCATCTGTGCTGTGCCACGGCGTTATATATAATTATTCTGTGGAAAAGACAGGCCCCTGGTGCATGGTATTTGGCCTTGTGAACATCCCTACAGGCGCCGAGTGTTTGATGTTTGAGTTTACGTTAGAAATCACAATGCCTGCTCTTTTACTTTAAATGTCTGTTGTTGAGCAGCCCTTTAGAATTTAAACTGAACCATATTACATTAACAGATAAGTTGAAATTGAAATTCAAAATTACCCCCTAACTTTACCAATTTTTTAAATATTATTTTTATAAGGAAATTATGGAGATTGTCTTTCCTAAATTCAAAATCCCAAAGCATTCCGTTAAATTAAGAACACTGAAATTCACTTTGAAATTCACTCTTATTTTAAAGCCACATTTGATGAGGTGGGAAAAATAAAAACTGGAACGGATCAGGGGAAAAGCCTAAAGATACTTTAATTGGCAGAGGTTTGAGTTGCTTTTGTTTAGTTACTCACTGTCCTTTTGACAAAGTACACGTTGAAGAGGTTTTGTAAGTGCTGTTGCACTGAAGGACAAACAAGGGTACTTTTCAGTTGAGCCCTTTTCAGTTTTGTTCCTCACACTCCCACCGCTGTTGGAGGCTACCCCTAATGCATTGTGGCTACGTGTTCGTCTATGCAGTCTGTCACTGGAAAATGTCTCTTCTTGCTGAGCCTGCTGGAGTCTAACTTCCAGGCACCCTTTTCCAAGGCACCACTGTATGGAAATCGACACTCATAAAGTGATGATAAAGAAAAGAGTTTTTTTTAAAGGTCATGACAAGAAGACACCCTCAAATGCTGTAGAACCTATGTCTTTAGGAATAAGTGTTTTAACTTTAGCACAGAGTACACTGAGTCTGAAGCCTTGTAATCTTTCAACACTAGAGTGAAACGTATTCACCCTCCTCTTCGTTTCAAGCGGAATCCGTCACAGCGGTTTATCTTGATGTTGTTGATTTCATTAAGTGTTACAGAAAATTAATTTATATTTTCTCCAAAGACCTTCTGACTTGGATTGTAATGGCTCAGGGGTTGCCTTTGGGGGACCTTCTTCAGAGTAGGAGGTCCCTGAGCTGAGATCCAGGGCTGTCTGTACAAGAATCCCATTCGGCCAAGAAAGCTTACATTTTTCTTTTCAATTAGAACTTGTACTTTTGTTAATAAAATGTAATCATATTTAAGACTATGTCCTTAGTGCTCATCCTTCTGTGAACGATCAAGGCGGGCTTCTTTTTTCAGGTGGCCATTTGTTACACAAGAAGGGTACTATTTGATTCCTGCTTATACGTGAGTTTATCTACCAACAGGACTGTAAAAATCATCGCAAACTTGTCTCCACCCAGATGTTTCTAATATTTCCTAAACCTTTCAGATAAATGAGGTACCCCTGTTTTCCTTGTCCATAACTAAAACCCTCGGGTCCAGACTTTGAGTTACAATGCAGGGAGCACTTAAAAAACACCCATTGACCCAGGCTGGACACGGACATTAGGGGAGGGTGCCAGACCTTCTTGCGGCTCACGTGCCACAGCTTTTGGAGCTATCACTTATTCAAGAGTGAAAAGCCAGCCACCTGTTTCTGAGGCCTCTGTTCCCTCATATTAAAGGTTCAGGCCCTTGCTGAATCTTAACACTCTAATCTGGGGAACACACACAGCATTTTTCTGAAGCTGATTTGCCAGACTCGACTAGCTGGAGGATTTTGTGTGTTTGCGCGCGTGTGTGCTTTTCACTCAGTTACCCCTGAGGCACTTGTCACGACTGTGCGTATTAAAATTAATCAGACCTCCTAGGCCCATGTGTCTGTGTGTTTCACGTGAAGAAGTGGATATCAAGCAAATGCCCTAATTAAATGGGCCTGCTTGGTTTTGTTCTAGTGGATGCTTGGTCTTTCCTTTTTAATAGGAGTTGCTTATGGGGAAGGCACGGACAGCACTAGAGTCGGTGGAGAGCTCACTCAGAGTTTCCTTTGTCACCTGCTCCCAGAGTTCTGAGACCTCAAGGACTCCCAGTGTGCCCTCCTTAACCACCCTTAATGTTGAAGAAAAATATGGCCAAGATCGTGAGGGAGCAGTGAGGCTAGGGTAGAACAGGATGAGCATATGACCTGGACATTTGGGTTGATTAAGATAGTCTTTCCTCCATGTCGATAATCTTCGGATACCAGATTGTGCTCCGTGCTCCCACTTTTGGATGACGGAGTTTGACACAGAGGGGAAGATATTATGTAGAATTCAGAGCTAATGCCCTTTCTTTATGCCCTGAATTTGAAAGCCGACTTTTATTCATATATCTTTTCAGGTCATCTACGTATCGTGTAGAAACCATTTATGAGACAATAACTAATAAATAAATAAATAAATATATATATATATATACATACACACACACGTGTGTGTGTGTGTGTGTGTGTGTGTGTAATTTCACTTTTCCTCTGATGTTTTCTGGCTTTTGCTTATTTTCATTTATGTTAGACTTTGATCGTGGCTTTTGGAAAGACTGTCACGGAACATTTGGAAACAAACTTTAAGGAGGAGTTAAGCTCAAAACACTGAAAATGTGTCAGGCTGACGAAACAGAGTAGCTTTCTTGTTTGAGTATTTAATGTCATAAATGAGGTAAACTTTTAACACGCTGATCACTGAGCTTATGGATTTTAGTTCCAATTCATGCATACTATTTGGACATTTTTTCATATTTTAGAAAATAGAAACAGAAAATTTTCTTCAGAATATTTCAAATTTGAATTCATATATATGGAATAAAGCATGGAGCCAACATTGGAAACAATTTGAAAAATCACTTAAGTGTTGAAGAGTTTGGAGTTACAGTTTAGCAGATTTCCAAATAACTACAGCAAGTTATCTGGTAAAAGATTACTCTGGCAGGACATGGTCCGTAAAATTGATTTGTTCCTTTCCAAATTGAAAGAGTTGGACAATTTCATAAAGCTAACCGTTTTTTTTACAACTTTTCTTCCTTTCCTCCCATTGTATCTAAGAGGTAAAAGGATCCATCCATTAACCTATATGCTCTCTTTTATATGTGGTCATACAACTCACGTGTAGAGCGCCGTATCAGCAGTGCCAAGCAACTGTCTGGTACCTGACAGCATCATAGAAACCCCTCCTCTGTTCACTTAGGTTGCTACTGGTTATTTATTAACACAATGCAGACTGTTCAGTGGGTGTATATGAAATAGAAAGAAAAATAAAAGCCCTGAACAAGTAAATACATCTTTCATCATTTCTTTTGTTTGGTGTGTTTACTGTGTGCTATTCTTGGTCAAGATAAGTTGTTTGACAGTTCTGCAAACCGGTGAGAGGAACCTTTTCTTGAACTTTATCCTTTTGTCTGTAGAAAAATGTTTTCTATTTGCCGTTCTCTTTTCTTTGCAACCTGTCTATATAAAATGTTTTTTTGAAGATTGTTATTGCTGTTAATATGACAAGTACAGGTGATTATGAAACATAAACAGTTTTATCTAATTTGTTTGAAATGGACAGTTAAGAGGCTAGAAGTCTAAGACCGATTTCATTTCTAAACTTCTTAATTAGAAGTAGAAAATGAGATATTATAAAATCATCTTTTTACTTCCTTCTAAGAAACAGACCATTTGTTCTCAGTCCTTATATAAGTTTCGCTGAAATATTGAGCCTTGATTTAATTTGTGTTTAAGTTCTCTCCTCCCTACATATTAATATTATATCAGTGCCGTGCTCATTGCATAGTATAATTACGGGAGAGATCAGTAGCTGGGAGAGCATATGTCATAATTGAAGACGTCTGTTTATTATAACAGGACAGTGCTTCTAGGCTGGTATTTTGTGCGTTAATAGATAAGAAATGATTTGCTGTTTCAAGATGAATTAAATCTCTGTTTCATAGGCCTTTCTTTTCTGAGAAGTTATGCTTTGTAGAAATTTGCATGAAAAGTTTATACACCATCATGTGACATTAGTCAAATGGAAGACTTGGAAGCAGAAAGTGGTAGAAATGAACAAAATGCACCCTTCTCCCTTTGGAGTTTTGTTTTCTATCTCTGTTTTTTAACCCTAATGTTTCTGGTTCGGTCTTTGCTCCGGCACTGTTAGTATTTTTCACCTCTGTCGAGATGCCATGTTTCAGGGAAGGAAAACACCTAAACAGGGAGGTAGCAATGTTGAGAGCAGTACCCTGTGAATAGGAGAGGTCGGTTCTCAGCCTTCACATACAGGACAGCACTCCAGACTCCCGGCAGAAGTCATGTCCAGTGGCAGAGTCAAATGGACCAGAATTAGACGTGTGCTGGTTTTGCCGCCTCAGCGCTTTAGTTTAGCTCTGCTTGTCCTGAGTTGCCAGACGGAGGATGGCCACCTCGCTGTTGTGCTTATTTAGTCTTTTCTCCTTTCAGCTCATGGGCATCATTAAGAAGGAACCAAAAGAGCTGAAGATAAATTGAAGTTGTGTATTTTTTTAGCACATCTTTTTCACTTAAAGAATATTGTAATTGGGGGTTAATAGAGAATATTAAGTCAAAAGCATAGTAAACCTGAGAGTCCTTGTTTTTTCTCTCCATGAATTTTTCTTTTGTTTTCTAAATTTAAGATATTCAAATTAAGAATATTTGCAAGTTTCAAAGTATATTCCATTAAATAGGGAAACAGTGCCTTTTGAAATGGTTTATCTAAATTTCAAACAATGTGAACCCTTATGAAATAATGTCTAATAATTGCTTTTGAAGACAGCATTAAAGAAATATTAAATCTCTATCACTGTCAGTTATTTTTATCTACATCTATGCTCACATACACAGGAAAAAAATCTTGCCAACTCTGTTAGATCTCCAAAATTTCCCTAGAATTAAAGAATACACACACACACACACACACACACACACACACACATACAATAAATATAATAAGTTATAATTAGATTTTAGGAGCACTTATCTCACTCAATCTCTAAACTAAAAAATTTTGGCCTAGAACAAATTTTGACAAAAAGAAAATACACAGATAAGGATCTCAGTACAGAACAGAACCTCCCATTCTGTTTTGTTTTATTTTTTCATTACCTTTGGACTCCTGCTAACATCCTGTGTAAAGTCTCTCTTGATGCCCGAGAGAGTCAATACCTCCTTTCTCTGTAATCCCTTTGTTTTCTGTTTGCTCTCCTATTCACTCTTTTCTCTCATTCTGACAGAAAACACTTATTGAGGTTCTATTATATGCTAGTTATTTTATAGGTAAATGAGGACAGAGATCAAAGACACAGTTCCTGTCCTTAATTTGCTCATGGTTTTTTTGGGGAAACAAACCATGTGACTTCATGGTGAAAGGCACTGTGAGTGAGGAGGTACTGGAGGCTCTGTAAGTAGAGGGGGTGGCCTTACACCAAATGTGAGCATATAATTAGTGCCTATAATTATTTATCCTCTAAATTGAGTTAATATTTACATATTGATGGACATATCTTTGTTTATGTCACCTGTGGAGGTCATGTGGCTATTGTGACTGCTTTAGCCAATCCTGTTTATATGCTGGAGCAGAAAGCTGTTACAGTATTCACTGGATCTCTCTCTCTATGACATAACTTCTTTTAAAAAAAATTATTTATTTAGTATTTTTGGCTTCATTGGGTCTTTGCTGCTGTACGCAGGCTTCCTCTAGTTGCGGTGAGCGGGGGCTACTCTTCGTTGCGGTGCGTGGGCTTCTCATTGCGGTGGCTTCCCTTGTGGAGCACGGGCTCTAGGTGCACGGACTTCAGTAGTTGTGGCTCGCAGGCTCTAGAGTGCAGGCTTAGTAGTTGTGGCGCATGGGCTTTGTTGCTCCGCCGCATGTGGGATCTTCCCGGACCGGGGCTCGAACCCGTGTCCCCTGCGTTGGCTAGTGGATTCTTAACCACTGCGCCACCAGGGAAGCCAACTATGACATAACTTCTTTTAATGTTGTTTTTCTCATCATCTCATCTTTTCTGGATATTTTCAGGTTATTGATTTCTGCTTATCCACAGCTTTCTGGGAAAAATTTACAACCCTAAGGAGATATTCTAATTGCTTCCCCCCTAGGTTCTCAAGCTAATAAGCCTATACATATAACGTATTATTTCCCCTTTATCCATCTTTAGCCTTTATTCACTAAAATAGTAGAGGATATTATCTTTGAATTCTTGTTTTAGCAGAATGGTATTTGGAAAGTTGAGCCAAAATCATGGTAAGAATAATGGGTGCATAACCTAAACCTTGTCCAGAGAGCTAAAATACACTTAGCTTTATAAGTTCCTGATTCATGTACTGATCCATTCTCAAAATTTAAATGCTTAGCCAAAAGGTAGTTTACTCTGTAATTATAGCCTCAATTTTTTTTTCTTTTCCTTTTTTTTTTTTTTTTTGCGATACGCGGGACTCTCACTGTTGTGGCCTCTCCCGTTGCGGAGCACAGGCTCCGGACGCGCAGGTTCAGCGGCCATGGCTCACGGGCCCAGCCGCTCCGCGGCATGTGGGATCTTCCCGGACCGGGGCACGAACCCGTGTCCCCTGCATCGGCAGGCGGACTCTCAACCACTGCACCACCAGGGAAGCCCTATAACCTCAATTTTATTTTTTAAATTTTATTTATTTTTTATTGAAGTAGAGTTGATTTACAGTGCTGTGTTAATTTCTGCTGTACAGCAAAGTGGTTCAGTTATACAGATATATGCATTCTTTTTCATATTCTTTTCCATTATGGTTTATCACAGGATATTGAATATAGTTCCCTGTGCTATACAGTAGGACCTTGTTCTTTATCCATTCTATATATACCAGTTTGCATCTGCTACTCCCAAGCTCCAAATCCATTCCTCTTCCACACCCCTCCTCCTTGGCAACCCCAGTCTATTCTCTATGTCCCTTATTCTGTTTCTGTTTCATAGATAGGTTCATTTGTGTTACATTTTAGATTCCACACATAAGTGATATCATATGGTATTTGTCTTTCTCTTTCTGGCTTACTTCACTCTGTATGACAGACTCTAGGTCCATCCACATCTATACAAATGACCCAATTTCATTCCTTTTTATAGCTGAGTAGTATTCCATTGTATATACGTACCACATCTGCTTTATCCATTCATCTGTTGATGGACATTTGGGTTGTTTCCATGTCTTGGCTATTGTGAATAGTGCTGCTTTGAACATAGAGGTGCATGTATCTTTTTGAATTATAGTTTTGTCTGGATGTATGCCCAGGGGTGAGATTGCTGGATCCGATGGTAATTCTATTTTTAGTTTTCTGAGGAACCTCCATACTGTTTTCCACAGTGGCTGCACCAACATTCCCAACAGTGAAGGAGGGTTCCCTTTCCTGCACACCCTCTCTAGCATTTGTGTAACCTCAATTTTAAATAAAACTGCTTGAATTCTAAGACATACAAGTATATAACAGGTACACATAGAAGCAAGCATTAATACATTTTTCCTGACATCCTCACATGTCATGCTGGCAGTTAATAAAATGCAGTCCATATTGTTCTTAAATTATTTGCCCAAAGAAAAAGAGACAATGGTGGAGCAGCCTCGGGATGTGGAAGTAGACATTTAATTTCTTCTCAAGAGTGGAAAAAGGGCCTCAGTTGGCATGTGATGTGCTACTTGCGCCATCCTATATATTTTATTGGGTCTCGCAGAGACCTTTATTAAACTGGGTGGGTGGGTCAGCCTGCAGCTGCAGTGAGCTCACTTCCTGTCTTACTCTCCGGCCTCTTTTCTCATTTCCTACCATTCCCTACATCACTCTTTATGACTTTTGTTCTAGTAATGCCAAATTGCCTGTGGCTTTTCACAGCTACCATGCTTTTCTTTGCGTATGATGTCTGTTTGCAATGCCTTTTACCTTACTTCGCACCTGGGTTATGGCCATTCATTCTGAATACTTAGTTGATTTCACCCCGTACCAGAAATTTGCTGCTAACTCTAATTGCCCCCATCCTCCCTCCCTTAAGAAATTGTATTGTCTCTCCCCTCCACTGGATTTTGACCTCCTAAAGCATTGGTTGGCAAACTGTGACCTGTAGGCCAAATCTAGGCTGCGAGCCTTCAAGAGAAGACTGCTTTACGACATGTGAACATTATGTGAAATTTAAATTTGTGTCTTTAAATAACGTTTTATTAGAACAGCGCCATGCTCATTCATTTACATATGGAGGTAGTGTCCTGTAATGTACTTTTGTGATGTAATGGTAGAGTTGATTAGTATAGCCTACAAAGCCTGAAATATTTGCTCCCTGGCCCTTTACAGATAGTCTGCCAACCCCTGTCTTAGAGGGCAGGAACAGGGTCTCAGTCACCCCACTATCCAGAGTTCCTAGCACAGTGACTCCTAATTCAACGAGTTAATTGAATGGTTGAATAAGCGATCTCCGACCTGAAGCAAGGCATCCACCCCAGGGTTTCTAGCTCTCTTCCTAAAGGAAGTCTAGTAAAGGAAATACTGAATTATGAAGATTCAGATGCTAGATTTTCCTCTATCATTATCTGGGTAACCTTGGACAAATGCTTCATTTTCCTTTATTTGAAAATAAAATTATTTCATTAGGTGAGTTTTATAGTTCTTTCTAGATATAAAATTCTAGCAATATATTAATGTTTTATTAAGTCAATATGCAAAAGAAGTTAAAAAAAACAGAATTGGGGAGCTCATATTTTATTAAGAAATAGGAGCAAAAAGAAGAACAGAACAGTGAACTCTCACTAATCTGTTACATACCAGGTTAATCATTGGTGTTGATTAGGTGTTCTGTAGTAATCCAAATAGAAATAAAGTTTGCTGTTGGTCTGTACTATGAATCTCTAGTACTAAGGCATTGGGGTAGAAGATAAGATCTTTTGTTGTAAGACTTGTGGCTTATAATTTATTTGCATTGCTTTGAGTGAAAATTTTGTCCAAATAATGAAAGGCAGATATTTTAATGTTAATTTTTGCTAGAATCCTGAATTGTCCTATGCTTACTTCTCTTTTTTTAAATCATGCCTCTCTCTCTTATATGAACCTGCCTCTCCAGAGATACTGCAAGGGAGATAAAGAGCAGTGTTGATAACCAACCTGTACACCTTATTTTATAGATTTCGAGAGTTACAGAGTCCTTATATCTCTAAAGTGACTTCTTTAATTCTAATAGGGGTGCCCACTATAATCTTGGACAGTGATAAAGGTATCTTGAATGAAAATATCACAACATAAAGATTCTTTGGATGAAAACCTTTCTTGCAATTTGTACCTATTTCTAACCTATTTTAAAAGGCAAACAAAATTAGACTTTTGTTTTGAAATATTCGTACTTCCATGAGAATATTCCTGAGTAAAATTGATCATCACATAGCCTATAAACATAGTACAGGTAAAAGAACTAAAATGTTCTTTTAATGTTTCCATTGAAAGATGCTAAAGGAAGTGAAAAATGTATGTGTATCTCTGAAGAACTTCAGAAAACAATATTTTCTAGAGGTTCTGTGTCAACTTTTATGAAATAGCCTCAAGAAATAACTTAATAAATAGATAATTTTGCAGAGTCTCCTCACTTGTAGTATTAAGGTCCTGCTTCTTTGTACAATCTTTTCCATTGCCTTCTATAGGAATCGCCTGTTGAAGTGCTACAACCCTTCAGTATGGGACGTCTCACTGTGGAAGAGAATAAATTTCCTATAAATCCACTTGCTTCAGTGTTTGCTATATGGTCTATCATTGAATCAGGTCAGCTACCAGCAAGTATATAAAGGGCAATTCAAGAGAACCAATTTCAGTGAGATCAGAACATGCAATGTGTAAAACATTTTTAATTCTACAAGGGATATGTGTTAGGAGAAATTAGTATTATTGCTACTACTTCCAGTTCCCTCATTCTGTTTTTCACTGAACACATATTTGCCAAGACCCTATTTCTCTATTTGGAATTCTGAATGTCATTAAAAACATAGCTGAAGCACATCTATGAATAAATATTCTTTTAACTTAAAAAATAAAAAAACACTTTAATACTCTTACATTCCCATTTGGATTTTTTTTCATCTGAAAAATCTACTGTTGCTTAAATGTCAAGATTCACCGTGTGATTTTAAAGGAAAAATATTTCCCTTATTTTGCTGCATTTGATATAATTATGGCCTAATTAAATGTCAAAATATTGGTAGCATTGTTTGTTAAAATGTATGAACTTATTTCAATAAGAATAATTTAGCAATCAACTGTCAAGTTACATTCATAATATATAAGGAGACTATTTTACTAATTGTTGTGTATAGACATACACATTCTAGAACTCAGAAATTATTAACTTCCTTAAGAAGATGCAAGTATGCATGCTCTTTTTTCTATAGCAAAATGGTACATGGATGAGGAATGACAGTTTAAAAAATACATAGTTTGTGTCTAAAACAAAATAAGCATTTACTTGCTGAAGATAGTTTTCTACCTGCAATGATTACAGAACAACATGTGCTTTTATTAAAAGACAGTTGAAACGCCTTCTTTCTATACGTTTGCTTTTTGGCTTCCTGAAAACATTCAATGTTCGGAAAAATTCTGTGATTTTTTATGTAGGTGAGCGAGCCGATGCTTCTGCACCCTTCCTTTTCCTTATCATCTTTGGGCGTCCCTGAGCTCTCCCCAAGCTGAGACAGATGGCTGCTGGTTTAGTTCTGTGTGTGGGATAGAGGGACTTCCACATGTGATTTTTACCATTTGGTAGTAATTAGTTTGTTGTATAAATTAACATTAACTGAACCGTTCTTCAGGCATTGTTTGTAATTATCTTCTTTGAGTCTCTGAGTTGTGTAAAGAGATAAAAATCAGGGAAGAAATTGTTCTTTATTTTATAGAAGTTGAAGAATCTATCATTAGACTGAATAGATCAGCAATTATTGTTTGTATACCCAATAGACCAAAAACTTTGAAATAACTGTAAAACAGAAAAACCAAAAAAAACCCCAAAAAACTTGGAACCTAGTGCTTTAGAAATACAGTTACATTTTCGCAAAAGGTGTGATTTTTATTTTAAGACAGAACTGAGTATAAGAGAAAAATGCAATACAGTTTGAGGTATTTTTCTTCACATCATTTAGCAAATAATTTCTTTTAATTCTCACAGTAACTTCCACTTGAAGGTCACTGTCTGTCTTATCTTTTTATTCTTTATGTTACATACTCTGTTTAGATGCTTTCAAATAGAAGCATTTTCATGTACATTTTATGAGAAGCATATATTTTTCTTAGATATAGTATGTCAATATTCATCTTTTTAGGCAGAGCTATTCACTAGTAAGTGGGATTTTGATAATTCAGGTTTTAAACTCTGTGGAGTCACCATTTCCTCTCCCTCCATCCCAAATAAAGATATTGGATATGAAGAAAACAAACAATAAGCAACTTATACTTCTTAAAATTCCCTTTCAGTTTGATTTTGGCCTGGCTCATGTTATTTCTAGGTTTGAAATTTTCTTCTTGTGTCTTTCTCTAAAGAGATCTAATAAGTAGTACAATATAACAGATTGTCCTTTAAAGCATAAATGTTTCTTTCTGAAAAAACATTTCCATCTCTGTTTTTTTCTTTGGAAATTGCTCTAAGAAACTACCAAGAAGAACAAAGTATTGCTGTACATATTTTGACCCAAAGTATTTAAAGTATGTCATCGCACTTTTACTGTCCATAACACAGTCATAACTTTGATGTTGACAAGAAAATAAGGTAATAAAGCCTCAGTCACACCAGAGTTAATACATGTGTTGACCTGCTATTAGATTATTAATAAAAATAAAAATGTATGCTACAAGTAGCTATATTCTATCATACAATTTCAGATACTGATCAGGTGTTATATGTAGAAAATATAACTACCAGTAGTAATTTATTTCTTTGCTTTTTAAAAAATATTATTGCAGTTGATTTCATGGAATACAATTATTTGTGTCTCAAAGATTTAAAAAATCCCAATACAATTGCAAATTACTTGGAATAATAAGAACAGTTTCCCCTTATTTAGAATGGCTACGCTTTTACTGCACCTTTTTTTTTTTTAGTGAGTGAACAAACTTAAGTCACTTTTTTTTTTTTTTTTTTACTGTGACTAAGTGGGAGATTTATTCCTGAAATGCAAGATGGTTTGGCATATGAAAATCAATGAATGTAATATAGCTCATTAACAGAACGAAGGAAAAATTTTAAAGAATAGAAAAAATATAAAGTATGTTCTCAGGCAACAATGAAATTAAACTAGAAAACAATAACAGAGATATGCCTTTAAAATTCCCAAATATATGGAAATTATAAACAGCTCACTTTTATTAAAATTAAGACACTTTAAAAGCTGGGTTTTGTTTTGAGTTGTTGGATAAGCCATTCATATATTTATATTGTTCTGAGGTTAAGAGAGAGATGCTTTTTTTTATTTCTTAATTAGAGTATTTTAAGAAGTTTCTGGATTACTACAGATGTTTTCTTTTTTTAAGTATTTCTAATACAGAACTTATTTTTATGAAGTAGGAAAGCTAGAAGTACTATATGCCTAGAAGTTGGCCTACCCCTAAAGTGTATCATCTTGCATTTTCTGTAATTAACCAAGATTCTAAATCATGCTCCTCCTTTAAATGTACATCACTATTGACAATTTTAAAAGCTCCAAATTTTCTGAATTTTCAAAAATCTTGCCTCCTCAAAATAGCTTATGCGCATTTATTTTCCCCAAATGAGAAAAAAAATCATTATTGTCTTATCTTTTTATTTTGGCTGTAAGTCAAATAAACATAAAATCCTTATGTTTTGCGCTTTTCAAAATCCGGAGCTGGCTAGGAAAGAAGCAGCCTTAATCCTGAAGATATTTCCTTCCCCTGCTTCACCGGATAGAAGTATATTTTCTTCAAAATTGGGCAGTATAGAATTTGTTAAAATTTTGAAGGGCAAACTTTGTGTCTACTCAGAATCATTCCATATATTGTGTGTTCCCTGTAAATGATATTAGTATAATTTTGGCACAGTATTTGAATAGAACAGTTTTTGATTTGTACATGTTAGGATTCTTAATATTAGGCCAAAATATTCCTCTGTGTGAGAGAAAATAGTCTTTATGTTCCTCGAGTAAATTTAGATCCTCATTCCTGGAAGGGAAGCAAAATAAACACTTCTGCTTCCAGTCTGATTTTGTTTCATTTATGTACTTGTGTTCATAAGAGTATATAAATCTAGGCTTACACGCACCTTTTGAGGAAATCACAGTATTCTACCATCCCCACCCATACAAAGGAAACCATTTTTTCATTATTCCTCAATTCAACATTTTTATTTAATATTTCTTTTTTTGTTTTTAGATTAAAACAATCAACTGTTGACAAATATCCTACACAAAAACCAACTCCGAATAATTTTTTTGGCAGCCGTTTGAAATGCAGACTCCTGTATGACATGATATATCTTGGATCCAAAGACAAAAAGGGAAGAAAAAAAAAAAAAAAAGCAGCTCTTCTGTGGCTGTGGCCATGAAGCTCAAAGAGAATACATTAATTAACCCAAGAGAATTTCTAGGGAGCTGTAGTGAGTAGCCGTAGCTTTGAAATCTAGTGATCTCTATCCACTGTTGGGTTTGGGTCAAAGACCTTGGACAGAGAAGGAAAAAAGGGAAGGAGGTATATTATAGGAACCAGATGTTAAAAACTGATAAAGCCTGACCAGCCCCCTGCTGCTGAAATCTACCCCACCTCCATCAAAAAGGTGACATTCTTCTCTGAAGCCCCTCTGTCCTTCGAGGAGAGAAAGAGACACAATTCTGGCTCTGCATTTTTCCTTTGGCCTACCTTGTCGAATGGCCCTAGAAGACTAAACAGGTGTTATCTACTTTTGATTTCAGTGCATTTAAATTAATCCTGTCAGCTCAGCTGTTAAAACAACTGTCATCTCCAGCTGTTAGTAATTTTCGACTGGGCACTTTCACAGGTTGCCAAGATCTGAGCCTGCATCGTGTGTCTTTCTGAATGCAGTAGAGTAACAATTGTGGGTTTTTTAAAGGGGCTTGTATTGTGATGCTGCACACATGAAATGATCGTAATAACAATAATTTCCAAAGACTCTCTGGTGCCATGTTCTGTGGTATATAAATAAACCATGTGCTGAATGCCACTCCTATCTATATTCTGTGGTGTGTTACATAACTTCCTGGAGTTTTTAATCCAGTGACCAATAAGTCAACTTGGAAAGCATAAAAGAGGGAGGTCTGATAAGTTAAGAGACAGAGATAGTAATGCACCTGCTTGTGATGATTTCTGTGTTTCCAGAAACAATAGTTGCTTCAGGTAGGTTTATGGTTTTTCTTTCACTCACTGAAATATTCAGGAAAATGTTGTGTTACTTTTTAACAGCTTGAGTAACTTCTCTTTCAGGCCAAAGACAAGGTTTCTAGCTAGATCTCCTCCTATTGAAATTTTAAATCACAGGAGGCATTTATAGCACAGTTTCAGTATTTAAGATCTCTTTCAGTTAGTATGCACTCAAAGCTAATATTGTGGAGGAGAGGAAAGGCTATCAGGAAATTCAGTCTATTATCAACAATCGGAACCCACTAAAAATGTGCAGTAATCTCAACTCTATTAAAAAAAAAGATTTTCATTTGCCACTGATGTAACCATCTGGAACCAATGAGTTTTCCTCCTATCCTAACCTTATACATTGTAAAATGGAAAAATTACAGGTTTTCTGTTTCTTTTACAAAGTCTAAATTTGGGTTAGTTTTTACTGTTAAAATGTATGCTTCCAAAGAAAAATAAATATATGTGACTAATTAATTTTAAATTGTTTGTGTTTAGGATAATATAATCAGATCAATAATGAAAACAATTTTCAATAAAAGGTACCAGTCATAAAATTTCTGGTTAGCTTAAAATATTTTATTTGAATTTATATAATACTGATGTCGAATAACTGTGCTCTACATTTATTAATTTCTAAGGAATTTCTGATTCCACATTTTAATTTATGAAAGTGTAGCTAATCTTTGAGAGGATATTACATGCACAGGGTAAATAGTAAAAAATGTAATAAAATGTGTATAATGGAAAATATTTCTCCTTCCTACTCCTGTTCTCCACTCACCCAATTTCAGTTCTAGAATGATTCATGTAACGTTTTCTCCTGTGTATCTGCAGATATTTTGTGCATGCGCATGTAGAAATTTGACTGCGTATATGTGAAGAGGCATATACATCAGAAGGATATTATACACACACCCTAACTTGGATGCCATTACACCTGGTTTTACATATGCCAGAATTTGTAACTATATTGTTTGTGACATTATTGTTATCGAGAAATTAGAAACTTTCTAAGTGTCAGGGGACTAGCTATATTATTGTGCATTCGTAGATGGATTTCTGTGAGATCATTAAACATTAGGGAAATTTATCCATAGAGATATGGAAAGATATCCATGATTTATATTTTAAGTTCAAAAAGTTGCATAATAGCAAATATAGGATTATAGTATTTTTAAAGTATGTATGTGTGTTTGTATACAAATTTATTTTAAGTATTAAATACTTATCTAAAGCATACATATGTTATTAATACATGTTTTATTTTGGATATTTACTTTGGCTATTTTCTATTAATATTTGACTAATTACCAGGAATTAGATCTTTTAAAAAATGAGCAATCTTTAGTAATGCTAAAAGAATTACTGATGGATTTTGCTTTTAGTTTCTATAAACATTAATTTACATAGGAAGAAAGAGTCATTAAAAATGTAGGAAATATATATGTGTACGCACTAAATTAGAGGTGATGGGGTGGAGATGGGGGCAGTACAGAGGACCATAGGAAAGACATAAAAATGGTATTAGATTGAAATATAGAGTTAGCTTTGCTTCTTTTATTTCCAAAGCTATATTTGCAGGAATATCTCCCTTTAAAATTTGACAAAAAAGAGGAAAATACAGAATATGCTTGCTCACACAAGCATACACACATAAGGAGTCTGAATTGTGAAAGAGGTATGCTTAGCTCAAAAATACTGTAACATATTTGAATTAATAAGATGCTCTTTGTATTAGTTTCCTAGGACTGCCATAACAAAGTAACACAAACTAGGTGGCTTAAAACAATGGAAATTTACTCTTTCACAATTCTGGAGGCTAAAAGTCTGAAGTCAGGGTATTAGCAAAGCCATGCTCCCTCTCAGACCCTTGCTAGAATCCTTCCTTGCTTCTTCTTAGCTTCTGGTGGTGATCATAGCCTTGGCATTCCTTGGCTTGCAGCTGTATCACTCTCATCTCCCCCTAAGCTGTCACATGGCGTTCTCTCTGTGTGTCTGTGCTTTTACATGGCCATCTTCTTATGAGGACTCCAGACATATTGAATTAGGGCCCACCCTAACGACCTCATCTTAACTCGATTAAATCTGCAAAGACCCTATTTCCAAATAAGGTTAGATTCACAAGCATGAGGTGTTAGGGCTTCAGCATAACTTCCTTGTGGACAGCAGTTCAACCCATAACACTCTTCAAAGTACAAGCACAAATGGATAGATAAACCAACTGACCATTCATAGATTGCTGTGAATTTATTTAATCACAGTATATTTTAAGCTGATATACAAAAATAAACAGTGGAGTATAAAAGAGGAATACAAATCTTAGTTTGTACAAGCATTGAAATAGGGCACTCCACCTAAATGGACTCTTCAGTGAGAAGCCTGGACACCTAAAAGTTGACCTAAAGGCCCTGGGTAGATATCTGATGTGGAAAAAAAGGTAGGAAATTGTGCTGAAAGGAAGATGAGACCATTGCAAAGTAAAACAAACACACTCCTTTTCCTTGTAGCAGAAAATGCTTGTGTGCCCCTGAACGCCATCTTGTTGCCCAAAGATGCAGATCCTGGCCTAAGTGTGGTCGTTAGGAAGATTACAGTACCTTGTGACTAGAAAAGCTACATAGTTTGTGGATTTTTTTTTTTAATAAATAAATTTATTTATTTATATTTCTGGCTGCGTTGTGTCTTCGCCGCTGCACGCGGGCTTTCTCTAGTTGTGGTGAGTGAGGGCTACTCTTCATTGTGGTGTGCAGGCTTCTCATTGCGGTGGCCTCTCTTATTGCGGAGCACAGGCTGTAGGCACGCAGGCTTCAGTAGTTGCGGTGTGCGGGCTCAGTAGTCGTGGTGCACAGGCCTAGCTGCTCCGCGGCATGTGGGATCTTCCCGGACCAGGGCTCGAACCCGTGTCCCCTGCATCGGCAGGCGGATTCCCAACGACTGCGCCACCAGGGAAGCCCCTTTGTGGATGTTTTATTGTTACTTGTATTCCATTGTTACTGGAATTGTGACTGTGTTTTGCCAAACACCCTATTGTTTAAAAAACAAAGCCAGAAATTACTGCAATTTGCTAAATAAAACTCTGTCTTTTCCCATCCGTGTCACTATTCTTACTACTACCACTGTAGGAATTTTTTTTTTAATGGAACAAGGATAATTTTTACATTGTAATAGCACTCAGGTTCTGGTTTACATTTTACATTGATTCCAGTGCTATAAACCAAAGATCAAAAGAAATGTTTGAGTAAAGCTGACTCAAGTGAACCCCTCTGTATTTATTTCAGTGTTAAACATGTCTCCACCACCTATTAGGAACCGAGTGTTGCAGTCAAAGCCAGTCCTCCCATATGAGTGCTCAAGACTGGGGAAGAGAAGATGTCCGGGCATCCGCTTGACCTTTACTCTGGGAGCATGGGTGTCTTCTGTATTCCAGCCCTGTGCCTTCTCACGCACGCCATTCTTAGGAGCAGTGCTGAGAAATGTTAGGTCTAAGTGTAGAAGACTGATTTTCCACTGAACTACGGAAAGTTAATGGAAGAGAAAAAAACCCAAGAAGGGAAATGGAAGAGTCTCACTTTTCCTTGGCTCTATAAGGCTATTATCGTGAGTCAAAACAGGGAAAGAATTGAAAGGATTGCCACTTGCCTTTTTTTCTTATGGCTTTTGCCAGAAAAAAAACGCAATTACTCATAAAACTGACTATCTAAACCTTAAACTATTCCCAATTCCATAAATTCAAAGAATGTATTACAGTGATGTATTCTATCTGTATCTACAATCCCCTTAGAAGAGTGGTGAGCAAATGCTTTACGCTGTCTGATCAGGCAAATTTCACAATTTAACTGCACATACAGTAAATTATGCACTCAAATATTAAATTTCAAGGTTATTAATAGGAAGTGATAGCAGTGTATAGAAAACTTGCAGACTGCTAAAACTTTCACTTAGATGATAGTCTTGACTTTGTTCTGAATTATCGTGGTTTGTTATGTATATTTACATAGACCAGTCTGATTCTTGTCTATCAAATTGTGAAGACATTGTATTGGGGCTGTATAAAATGAATAAACCCATTTCTCTTTTAATGGTAGAAAATAGAAACATAAAAGTCATAACAAACTAATTTTGATTAGCTTGAAAGAATGTTACTAACCTTAGTAATGCTACTTTTTAATAACATAATAACATTTGTGGAGCATATAGTTTTTTTTCTCAGGCATCATATACTATATACGTTTTCTTTATCTATCTCCCTATTTACCTACCTATATGCCATTATAGTAGAGAAAACTGATGTCTAGATGGGCTAAATACATTGACTACAAAGTTAGAAAAAGCAGGGCTTGAATTAGAGCTGTCTGATGCAAAATATTATCCATTAAACTATATCATTTCTTACAGCTTCAGGTAATATGACGAGCAGAGTTAATATGAATGAATTTTTGAAGTAATGAATGAGTTCATTCATTCCCTCCTTCATTGCACAGACTCTTTTAAACAGCGGGGCTCACAAATACTGTGACGTAAAACAAGTCACATGCCAACCTTATCACATGGAACATTACATTCTTGTGATGAAGACTTTTTTTTTCAAGTGTGTCAATAGCTATATGCAATGATAGGTAGCTAGTGAAAAAGCCAGATATCAGGAAATGATAAATTCCATTAAAGAAGGCAGAGATATCTTGATGGAGAAAAAAATGGATTATTTCACGATAGAGTGATGTCACTGAAGATGACCAGTATCTGAATAGGAAGAGGTGGGGGAAGACGCTCTAGGCCTTTGCCGAGGGGGGCTGGGTTGGGGTGAATAGTTTAATAGTTTAATGCAGAGGTTAAATGCATCAGGTGTCATCAGGGGAAATAAATAAGTGTACTGGGGACATGGGACAAATAAATCGAGGAAAGGAAAACAAATTCTGTTCTAAATGTAGTTTAGGGTCAGGTTTGAGAAGCTCTAAATGCCACACTAAAGAGTTGAAATGAATTGAAAAGCTCAAAAATCATTTTCATCATTTATTATTGCACCTTACTACATAGTTGCCTGAGTTACTTTTGGCTAACGGTGATTAACGAACAGTAGCGTCATGGATGTCCTGATATAGATCAATATCTATGGATTTTTTTCCATTTTAATAGGATTTTAGGTACCATAGATAGTGTTGGTACTAAAGGTAGTGTAATTAGTTAGCCCCAAGTTTAGATGATGTATCTACAATGGATTTTATGTTGCTTTTTTATAGAACTTGTATTTTACTGTAATCCTTGTAATACTTATTTCTGCTATGAGATTTTAAGTATTTTGAGGCCAGGAAACTTGTTTATTGACTAAATATCAGGGACTGAAGCGGACTTCAGTACATGGTAGTTGCCTAATTATTGTTTATTGAACGAGGGGATTGGTGGAATGTTGGATGCTTGGTCAAGTAATTATTTGCTAAATGGATAAAATGTAAGCAAACAAAACTCAAGTCACAACTCTCTGTCTTCCTCTTCCGGCAGCTCTATCTGGACAGACATTCGTATCTGAGGTTTTGTCACCATATCATAGGTTTTCACACTGCTGAGATATTGTTCTTGTACCATCTTTATGAAGCTTTTAGCCCTTCACTTTACAGGATAATGTTTATAAGTCCTTTCAGAGTCAGCTGAACATTACCTCTTCTAAGAAGGATTTTCTTACCTCTTGTCAGGCTGGTTAGAAATTTGGCCTCTGTGCTCATGTTTTATCCTTACATGAGATTTACTTTTTATACCTGATATCATTTAATCACTCTATTTCACAGTCTCTTTCTCCACTAGACTATAAATGTCTTGAAGGCAGGGACTATATCATTTCATTTTTGTGTTCTAAGGCTAATACAGTACTTGGTAGATAGCAAATCAGTATTAAATTTTTTATTTATTTATTTATTTATTTTTTTGCGGTACGCGGGCCTCTCACTGTTGTGGCCTCTCCCGTTGCGGAGCACAGGCTCCGGACGCGCAGGCTCAGCGGCCATGGCTCACGGGCCCAGCCGCTCCGCGGCATGTGGGATCTTCCTGCACCGGGGCACGAACCCGTGTCCCCTGCATCGGCAGGCGGACTCTCAACCACTGCGCCGCCAGGGAAGCCCTAGTATTAAATATTTGATGAAAGAATGATGGATTAAAGATTGGGAGGTTTGTTAGGAGGCTATGAGAGTGCTCTATAGCAGAGGCAGTTAAGACCTAAACAAGGTTTTTGTCTTTACGAACTGAGAGGGAAGTAAGAATTTCAGAACTATTGAGGGGTAAAAATTAATGAAACTTGATGGCAGATGTTATGTGAAGACAAAAACAGAGAGAAGTTAAAGATGCAAAGTGACTGGCAATATGTAGGTGCCATTAAATGAAGTGGAGGAACCAAGAGTCGGACCTGATTCTTTGTTGAGACAGATAATGAGTCCTCTTCTGGACATAACCATTTTGAGGTACCACTGGGCAATACTGAGATGTTCAGCAAGTAGTTAGTAAGAAACTGGAATTTGAAAGAGGTCAGGAAAGGACGTAAGAATTTGCAAACCATTCACATAGTAGTGACAGTTGAAGTGGTTGAGTGCAAGAGATTATAATAGAGAATTTAGAGGAGAGAAGGATGACTGAATCTTGTGGTACACCTGCTTATGGCACATTCAGGAGAGTAACAGAAAATAGTGAGAGAAGAAAACAAGGAAAGAACAATTTCAGGAAAGTTAAATTTGAATTGAATATAGTTTTCTATGGTTTTCTTCCCAGCTTTATTGAGGTGTAATTGACAAAACTGTAAAATATCTAAAGATGATATACATATACATTGTGAAATGATTTCCACCTCTAGTTAATTATGTAGTTTCAAGAATATTGGAGGAGAATGGCTAGAGTATTAGTTGTTAACAGTATAATATTCTATAGTGTGGTTTATAAGCAGGTAGTTATTGATCTAGTCTGAAGCCAGATGGCAGAGGATTAAGAACACAAAAAGGAAAGCAAGTAAAATGGTAAATCATGTGAGTATCAGAGTTAAGATAAATAATTGTCTATTGGGCATTTCTACTTTCACCTAAAATAGCATATAAACCCATGGAGGATGCCCCTGTGGACTGTATTGAAATGTATTATTGAAACACATACACTTCACAAACAACTACAGTTGTCCCTTATCTTTCCTGTGTACCTGGGAAGAAGACAAAGGTTAGGGTAAACTTTTTGAATATTCTGCTTTTCAGTGTTAATGATAATCACACAGCCAAACCATGTTGATTTCCATGAGTGAATCATGTTTTATGAATGTGTTATATTTTGAGATAGAAGACTCCAGAGTTAGTCAATATATGAGGAATCTGAATGGCTAGTGTTTTTAATGAAAGTTATATGGTGAATATCCATTGACTTGCCCCTTTATAAAACCATGAATCAGGTTTCATGTTTAAAAAAGTAAAAAGAGAATTAAATGTCCCCTAAAGTGTGTTCCATGTCTAATAGTTTGAATTTTACATTTGTAGCACGTATTTCCTGAAGAGGGCTTTCTTCTTATGATAGATGAGGGTAGATTGTGAAAACCATCATCTTCTTTACCAGGATTGCTAGGACATGGTAGTAGCAGAGATAGTGAAATGAACGAAAATACCTTATTTGTTTCCCCTAAGTACAGAATTTTGTCAATACAACCGAAAGCATGAAAATCATTTATATCTGAAGGCAGCAATAGGAGTGAAATCTAAATCCATGTACCACTGTAAATTAATTGATAGCAATCAACTGAAACTATGTGTAAATAAAATTTTGATATAAAAGTAAATAATGTTTCAAAGTGTGGAGAAAACCCTAGGTGTAAGAATTCATGCTTTGCTAAAAAGTAAAATGTGGATTTATAACATAGGGGAAATCTTATATTTGACTACATCAAGCTGAATTTTTACATTTCACCAACAAAAGGTGTGTTTTTTAAGGAATCATCCCAGTAGAAATGTGGGCTCCATTCAGTTGAGCTTTAGCATGCTAGGTAACCCACTGGATAAGCCAGAGGTTGACTATGGTTGAATTACCAGGGCCTGTTGACGATGACTTCCAAAAGTTCTGTAGGCTATATGGTTTTGGAAAGTTGAAGGAAGGCATTAAAATTGGCACGCTATTTTCTTATTCCTTGTTCATGTTCTCTTTTCCTCCTTCTCCCCTTCTCTTGTTTTTCCTTCCTCTTTCTTCTTATTAACCACTGTCTCATAATTAAAACAGGTCCCCAGTTCTGTCATGGCCAGCAAGCCCTCTACACTGGGTTTTGCTTAGGGGCTGTCTCTAGGCTTGGGTGCTGTAAAACTGCCCCAGGAGCCAAGGGAAACAGGCAGCCAAGACTGCCTGTTCCTGGTGAGGCTTCTCATTTGCTTTTTAGGAAAATAAGCCCAAAGAGGAATGGGATGCCACAACGATAGCGATTTCCTAAAGGAGTATTTCTCAAAGTGTGGCCCAATGCCCAACTAACTGCTTTATAATAACAGCGTGCCTTTTAATATGTCTTCATTTTAACAAGTTCTCCAAATGACTAAATGATTCTCATTACTTATCTAATTTAATTTTACAGTCCTGTAAGGCAGGATTATTCCAAATTTACAAATAAGGAAATGATTATAAAGGCTATGTATGATACTCTTAAAGAAATTTCTAATGAGAATACTTGTTTATTTTATGATACACTTTCCTCTTTCAGGGCTGTTACTCTTGTAAACATAGTTTGCCATGTAAGTGACTGCAGTGATCTTTTTCTTCAAATGCAGTGCTTTTGAGGAGTATTTAGAGGAGTAGGGCAGGAAATAGTAAGAATAAAATTTTTGGCTCTCCATCTGTATTTGTGGATTTGCAGTGTAGATACTTAACGCCTTGATCATGTATACAGAAGTTTTATTTTGTTTTATAAAGAAAAGTAACGTTATATCATTTTGGTCCCAGTTTTGAAGTAATACTGTATCCTACTTATCATTAACGTGTATATTTTAAGCACCCCTTTCTCACTATGTTCATTCCTTTGGTTCATGTATATGACAGTTGTTCATCCATATATTAACAGATGTTTATGGAGTTCTTAGTATGTTTGGGCACTGGGTTGACACAATTTCATGAAAGCTTATCAGCATTTTGTATCAGAATTAAGAAAGCATTATGACATCTTCCATTATTCTCACTGACATTTTGGATCTCACTCTAAGAATATTTCAGGTCTTCCAAATGCACTGTTATTTGTGTCAGTGACATATTTTTTTAAATTATGTATTTATGTTCAATACCTTTAGAAGATTAGCATTGAAATTGCATTATTGAAAATTAATTTAGGTTATTATTTGTTGTGAAATGCATTATATCCAACTTGAAGTCTCCAGAGGTACAATAAATTGTTGTTAAACTTTATATAGTTGTTTCAGGTAGAAGCAGCTGTAGTTATAGAACGTGATCTGCTTGATCTTATCTCTAGAACACTGTCTATAATTTTCTCAGATAGATTTTCTTCAGAGTACTAATTCTGAAAATGTTTTCTTTATTGTGTACTTAATAAAGACAACAAAAGTGTTAGTTGAGGAAGGCTGAACTCACCGTGTTGAATAAACAGTTTGGTAGCTGGTATCTGAACCCTGACTCTGATTCTGGTAAGAGTATGAACCCTTAATTTGCAGTATATCAAAATGGCAGCCATGGGAGTGGGCAAGACAATAATCTTGTATTTTTTGCAGACAGCACAAATCTTTAGATCCTTAGATTTAATTCAATTCAACATATACTTATTGAATGCTTGTTGTATCCAAGTTAATGTTCTAGGTACAAGAAATATAGCAGAGGGGTTTCCCTGGTGGCGCAGTGGTTGAGAGTCCGCCTGCCGATGCAGGGGACACGGGTTCGTGCCCCGGTCCGGGAAGATCCCACATGCTGCAGAGCGGCTGGGCCCGTGAGCCGTGGCTGCTGAGCCTGACGTCCGGAGCCTGTGCTCCACAATGGGAGAGGCCACAGCAGTGAGAGGCCCACGTACCGCAAAAAAAAAAAAAGAAATATAGCAGAGGGCAAGACAGAAAACCCTAAATTTACGGCTCTCCAGTGAGATGAGTCAGATAATAAATGTAATGAATAGGTAAAATATATAGTTTGCCACATAAAAATAAGTGACTTGGGGAAAAATAAGGCATCGGGTAGAGATTGGGAAATGTAGGGAATGATAGATTTATAAATTCTTCCTGAGAAAATGACATTTGAGCAAAGACTTGAAGGAGTTGAGGGAGCAAGCTATGCAGATAATTTGGGGGGAGATCATTGTAGTTAGAGAGTAGAGTGCAAAGAGCCTGGTGGGTTTGAAGAACAGCAAGGAGGCCAGTGTGGCTGAAGTGAAATGAGGTAAGAAGAAGCCAGGTGGAGGTGAATACAGAGAGGTAAAGGGGACCTAGATGATGGAATGTTGGAGGCTACTGCAGGGATTTTGGATTCTTCTGAGAGAACTGAAAGCTATCAAAGGGATTCAAGCAGAGCAGTGCTATGAAATACCTCTATAGCATAAAATATTACTTATACTTGCAGACTTCTCTGGAACAGTGCCAAAGTTTTAGAGGTGTCAGGAGTTACCCCAGAAGTTTTAATTCCAAATCAGATAGGTACATGAAATCCACTTCCACATCTGGACCTTTTTTTCAAGACTCCATTAGGACCTGCTCTAAGATTTAGATTTCTTGTTTTTGGACAAAATAAGCAGAATTTCTACTTTTCTGCCTTTCTCTCAGGATTATTTAAGGACGGAAGCTCAAGTGAAGGGTGACTCAGTGATCCCATCATTGCTTCATAATTTAGGAATTTGGCCAGGTGACCCGCATAGCCTGATGCTTTCAATAAAAGTGTATTCTGTGGTCAAGGTGCACCTGTCTGTATCCTCAGTACTTTAAAAGCAGATTTCTGAAACACTGCCCCCAAAATATTAAAGACAAAGCTTATAGGTATAAATATCTATTAATCTAAATGTACCAACACCTAGTCTGAAAAAAAAATGATGCTTTCATTTTAGAAGAGTTCAAACAATTAGGTACCGAAAGAACAGGAGGACATCAGGAATCCATTCTAGTAATATGATTTAAACTGATTAAACGTCTGGTGGTGATTAAGACCACTTTGAAGCTGCATTTTTTTCAGATTTTACGTTCAAGTTAGATTCATGTTTTGCTTCTTTAAGATGTCTTAAATACATTGCTAATTTCTCTTTAAATAAAAGTATCTCTTGTGAAATAGTACGGAGATAAACATACAAGCTTAGCTCCACCTTCTCTCGTGTATTTGTAGATATATTTTACCTTAAAGCTTTGGCAATGTGGAAAATGTTTAAATGCACACACACACATATAATACTGTATAAGAATGAATAAGCACACTGAATTAGAATGCAAGTTACTGTATTGCTGATCTCTTTAGGTAGTTTCTAGATAGTGTTTTCATGTACTGGAATTGTAAAACTCTATCATTTTGCAGTTAGGAGCAGTTGGCCTTCAATTAAGAGAATCAGTTTAGGAGCTAAAACAGTTTCAGAGCCTAATCCAGACTTAATCCCTCCTACCTAGTTCCCAGTAGGGCCCAGTAGAATGTGAAAATTTCACCACCAGTGATAACCATATTTTTTACTTGCCTGTTCTCCAACTTGCACTGTCATTAAACTCCTTGACAAAATTTTTAACTGTTAGCTGTGAAATTCAGCTATGAATATGAGCCCTTTCCTGGTAACTTATGAAATTCTGACTACTCATTCAAATATACTTTTCTTGTACCCTTTCTTGGAAATCTATCCTCCAGGGATACTTAAAAGTCTTTAGAATAATGATACATTTACTTTCCCTGCTTTTCTCCATTGACCAAAGCTATCTTCTTAGGTTCTGAGGGGCTTAGTTCAATGTTGCATTACACGTCATAATAAGAAAGAAAGAATTCAGCTGCCAGGCAGTACTTCTAGGCAAAGGGACTTTGAATGAAATAGTATATAATTTGAGTTGTAAACACCACGGATTCATTGTAGTTTAAAAGTATTCATCCTAACTGAGTTGTAGTTAAAAGGATTTGGTAGACGATTGCGTATTGATAGGTAACAGTTAGGGGTTTTCCAGACTCCCTTTTATGTGGCTGAATGGGAGCTGCATATAAGTCAGGTTTAGACTCCTAAATTACACCCTGCCTTTTGACCTTGTCTTCCAGACTCCAGAGTATTTTTTTAGTTCATTAGTTAAATACTACCCAGTCATTTAAATGCCAGAAAACTCCATTTTTTTGAAGATTGTTTCCAGGAAGGGAAAATGGTAATCAATAGAGATGCTACAAATACTTTTGTATTTTGTGCACACACACACGTGTGCACACAAACACACACACATTCCTGAGGGTGGCCTTCCGTAAACTGTAGCTTCATTGTATAACAGCAACCTTTGGAAATTCACTAACTAGTAATGCACAGCAAAGGCTCTGTTCCATGGTTAGTTCTACCCACAAAACTCCCATTCAGCATGTTTTCTGTTTTCCTGGATTATTTGAACAGTTAATAGGCACATACACATGCGCACACACTCAAACATACGTGCTTATTCCACATCACAAAAACCACCCTCACATTTGGCTCTCATCTGATCCTCAATTTAGCCACAAGGCCAGACTTAACAAGCTTGCGTTAACTCTGTTAAAAAGGTATCCAAAAGTAGTCTCAAAAGGTAAAATTTGAGGAACATAGTTGAGGTAAGGAAAGGGGAAAATTATATTTAAAATCATAATATAACTTTTCTATACTAAACAGAATAAATCTCTGGAACATCTCTTGTTAGCATTTTTCATGAACCCTCTGTTCTTGGAAAAATCTTACAGAAGTTCATTCTTTAAACATAAAGGGTAGTAGCACTAGACACTTGATGGTATTACGGTTTACTCTTGAGGTTCTGTTATTGTAGATTTGTTAGAAATATGTTATTTTATTTTGTAATACATCAGCTGGATTTTAAGAAATTATCTTTCTAATCTAAGGTAAACAGTACTTTTTTTTTTTTTAGCGGTACGCGGGCCTCTCACTGTTGTGGCCTCTCCCGTTGCGGAGCACAGGCTCCGGACGCGCAGGCTCAGCGGCCGTGGCTCACGGGCCCAGCCGCTCCGCGGCATGTGGGATCTTCCCGGACAGGGGCACGAACCCGTGTCCCTTGCATCGGCAGGCGGACTCTCAACCACTGCGGGAAGCCCAACAGTACATTTTAAAAGCTGTTATTAAGAGAGATAATTGGCATTTATAGGAGAGTCAATTTTATTTAAGAAGTGATATTACTTTAATACCAATACTCTAAAAATGAGATATTCTTTTGTAGACCTAAATAAATCAATTCTAATTTAATCAGCTTTATGATCAGCTGAATATATGAAAATATGTATCTAAAAGTCATATTTTTATGAAAAAGGCTAAATTTAAAATTGTCTTTTGCAGAAATATTGTTTTTAAATGTTCTTATTACAAACAACAGAAAACATTTCCAGTTAGAATTATGTTTTTGTTTTTCTTATGTTTATTAAATGACTACTCTGTGAAAGACATTATCCTATCTGTTGCAGAAAATGCTAAAATGAGTTAGACTCGATCTCTAAGCCTTCCGGGGAGAATGAAGAATGACACTAGCATTTCATGGCAGTTTTCTTATGGCATCTCATTTATCCCAGTAGTTTATAATCTACTGACAGTCAGTGATACATGTAACTGTTAGACAACAGGATTTGTGAAAAGTATTATGGCATCAGCTATATGGTTGTATTCTTGAAAACTCTTATAGTAAGAGAGTTTGCTTTATAGAAATTAAGACCTTATAGTGAATGAGGATTTATAAGCCAATGTCTATAAATATATATTTAGGTGAATAATCATCTGGTAAATATGAATATAAGTGCTTATTTTATATTGACTAAAACTAGTAAGAAGAGCATAACAATTAAAGGAAAGTCATGGTCTCTCATATTCTATACGACTATATTAAAATAGAGGGTCATTCCTTTTCAGATAAAACTTTTCCGATATTCTTCCCCTGTGGTTTCAATGAAGTGCTTGGTAATTCATTTTACATTAATCATTTTAATGAAGGATTATACAGAAAGGGCATTCATCTTCATAGGTTCATCTTTAACAAATCAGACGGCCATAGCCACCATACCCCGTGAAAGTAAGAAACGAGGAGAATCATTCTCTCTTGGGAAAGTTGATATAAAACGTTAGTACCCAGGTCACGAAATTTAAGAAGGCACTCAGTCTGCGTTTTGCGAATGAAGAGTCAACAAGCGCTCGACCTAAGAGTGAGTCTCCTCAACGTTTGCACTCTAGGTGCCTTTCTTGCCTCATCCTTACCCAGCTCTGAAGGCAGAGACTAGGTTTATCTTGCCTTTTGCTATGCCACGTAGTTGTAGCACACATACATTAATGTACTAAATTCAGCATATTACTCCCTACAGCTTCAACATTATCTTGCTCACCCCAAAGATGCATCAAGCCATTGAGTAAATTCTGCAGGAGGGTAGGAACCTTTTAGAATTCTCCACCCATTCCCCGCCATTCTTAGGTCAGGAATTTGATAGCTTTCCTAAATACAGAATGGTTTCAATGTTTATATAGTCACTCTGTTTGTTTTTCCTTTAGTCTAATATAGTTGGTTCTTAAACATCTGTGTGCTTAAAAGTTTACTGTTTAGGGTTGGGTACGCAAAATGCATACTGTACCTTCTGGGCAAATAAAAAGGTTTTCAAGGGTTATTTTCTCTATTAGCTACTTTTGACTAATGTGCTGATTTTAGTCTGTCCCTCGCCCCGAGAGCCTGGCCAAGAGTGCATGGCACAGAGCAGGCACTTAATAAATGTCTGTTGAACAAATGGCTTATACTGTAACTACCAATTTTTTACTTTAAAACTTGGAGTCACTCATGATTCACATGTATTTTATCGAGAATTCTTGCAGTGATGAAAAAAGTATACAAATATACATCTACTTATTTTCACATGAGGAGAAGTTACAGGTAGGGGAAGATTACTGTAATTTCAGTGGAAGTTCTAAAATCCGTAGGCGAAAGTCTTACAAAGAGGAAAGTTTCAGATTTTCCCCATATTTGCCTGGTTTTGTCTTTAAAGTTTTTGCCTTGATAATTGGGTTTGAATTTCAAAAAAATTAAGGTCTCAGTGATTTTCTTCGTAACAGCTCATTTTACACATAATTTTCACACATAAAAATCCAAACTCATAAATACGATAAAACACTTTTTTTCTGATAATCTTGTCAAGAGCTGTGGGATGATTTTACCCCATATTCTCTACTGATAGTTACTGAGTCCCAGTAACTCATATAAACAGCCTACTTCTAAATGGACGGCCAGTCTTCACAATTTAGATCATCTTTTTTTTTTTTTAATTGGCTGAATTTGTAGTCTCATTCATCCAAACTTTAGGATTTGATATACTTTCACAAGAACACAGATTGTGGATGCGGAACTTGCAATAGAGTTTCCATAGCACATAACAGTCTTTATGTACTCAAAATAGCTTCCAATGTCCAACTCATTAAACACTGCAGATGAAATGCTCCGAAACGCAATGTCTTTCTCCAATAAAAACAACTGGAAATTCGAGCATACGTGCATACTTAAGCAAACTATGTCTTAGAGGATAGAACTGGAACACAAAATGATTTACTATTCTATATTTGTGAGTTGGACCCTAGAACTTTTTTTTTTTCTGTGTAGCATGAGTCCTATGGCATTGCACACCTACGGTAATAGGCACTTTGTCTGAAGAAGAGATGCCTCTGTGTAATTAATGTCTGATAGATGGGTTGAGAAAAATAGACGTTTTGCTCTGAAACTTTGATCATCAGCAGTTGGTAGACTGGTAGCAAGGCTTATTGAGATAGGGAACACTGGAAGAATTGAAGAAACAGAGCTTTGCCAAGTCCAAATGAAAATTTTGCTAATAACTTGCTGTAAGAATATAGCTAATTTTTCCTTAATTTTTAAGGAATATTAATTATCATAGAGAAGGTATAAGGATTAAATGAGATTACACACATAAAAAGCCTATTACTGTGCTTGGCCCTTAGTATGAACTCAATATTCGGATGTTGTTCACAGAACTTTCCTGTGTATGTGTGTGTGTGTTTATTTATCTATTTGTGGGGGGCAGGGAAGGACTGAAAGAAGGGAGAGTGTAGCTGTTGTGTGATAGATATTAGAACTGAGCATAGTCTTATAAAGATTACTATTGAGGTATTTATTGTATGTATCATATCCAGTTGTTGATAAAATGTTTACTTTTTAAAAACAATGCTTTTCTTAAGAACTTTATCCAGATTTAGGAGGTGCTTATGTATATTTTGCAAATCATGACACTTAGATGTGATTATGAAATAATAAAACTCACATAAACATAGAAAAGGTATTTAAATGAAGAGAAATAGTATCTTCTGGCAGTTAAGTAGAAAATTAAAGTAAATGTTCTATTACATACATTTGTTTTCCAATTTTATAGTTATAGTGATTAACATATTGAGTCCGACTGGTAGATACATTCTATACGAATGTATTTCTGTATTTGATGATGTTATGCACAGATTAAAGATATATTACTGGTTTACCTTCTCTTAAGAATACTTATAGAAAACATCCTGTGATAGATACCATATAATTCATTCCAAGAATGACTCGTGGGGTTGAACTTGATAAAGCTGACGTGTTATATTTCACTGAGAGGCGCAGATTTGTTGATTTTGAAAAGTATGGAACATCTCCGTGTCCCTATGTATATATGTCTGTGTATACATATGTGTGTGTATGTGTATACCTATCTTTTAATTTTCCTCCTCACACATATCTGGTAATATTCAGATCAAGAAGATCTGATTTGATTTGTGTATTCAAACAATAGTAAAAGTGATTTTGTGTTCTATTACCTTTTTCTGTGATCTCCTTGTAGGCCTTGAAATAGAAGTTGGCATATTTGTAAATATGGTTTTCTTTCCTAGGTCTTTTGAAAGTTTATTTGCTTGGCAGATAAATTATCCTGAGAATTCAGTGGTAACTTTGGCTATATTAACACACTAAGAAATTAGCTTTCAGAGATCTAGGTTACTGGTTCTCTATGTGTTACTACTATGAAGGTAATTGGTTCTAACATGATAATTTAAAAATTGAGGCTCTCAGTGCATAACTCAGTTCTTGAAATAGGTTAGGCAAGAAAGCTGAAACTGTATACCACAAATATAAATCCTGTCTGTAGCAGTTTTAACTTTGAAACAGCTAGCCAGGCAAAATCTATATTGAAGCTAACACTTTAGAAGGTTGTTTGAATGGACAGATGGACACTCCTACCCCCTTAAAGGTAAACAATAGAAAAAGTTAGCTTGCTCTGAAGTCTTTCCCAGTTGTAGTGATATATTTGTACTGATTCATTCAAGTATTTTGGGCTTCTTATAATCAATAGCATCTGGCCAAAGAACAGTTTAAAACTCTCTGGCTCACATAGGTATTTAACCCTGACTTTGCCCCTGTACACATGATGCTTTAATTTAGAGAGTAATCTTAAAAGAAATACTGTATTCTCCTTTAAAAATAGGCCGAAGGCAGAATGAGGAAAAATCACAAGTAATAGTTCACCTTCTCCTTCATATCACGTTTACTAGAAAGGATAGTTTTCCTTCTATCACTACTGGTAAGAATAGGGAAAGGCACATTTTCGTTGAATATTGTTGGAAATAGGTATTATTACTGTTGGACTTAAAATGCATGTTAGGGACAGGATAAGACAGGTTTTGAATATATTAATGTAATTTAATGTTTTTGTTTGAAAAAATGATCCAAGTTAAATTATAAAAACCTACAATTGCATTATGATTCAGTCATCTATTTACTTTTCTTTCTTTCCTCCTTCCTTCCTTCCTTTCCTTCCTTTCTTCCTTTCCTCCTTCCTTCCTTTTCTTTCTTTCTTTCTTTTTCTTTCTTTCTTTCTTTTTCTTTTCTTTTCTTTCTTTCTCTTTCTTCTCCTTTCCTTCTGCTATTTCAGAGATGATCTATGTCATGTATCATATCAGATGTCAGGTAGACAGGATTCAAGAATTACTGATATAATTCCTATCTCGGTAACACAGACCCCAAAATTCCCATTCAGTATTCTTTGTGTTGTAAATGTTTTGGGAGCCAAGGAAAGACAACTGAGAAACAGACAAGGAGAGCAGTCAGAAAAAAGCTATTTTTCCTTCATATACCATCTTATGCCTTTTTAAAAATACATAGTAGTGTGCCTTTCTTATAAAACTAAATTTCTTGGGCATATTTCTTTCTTATATCAGCCAAGGAGATATATGATTTATATTTTAAGTTTTGAGAATGTTTGTACTTAAAAGTGGCAGTTCTCCAATCAGAGGGAAAGATTCATTGACAGACCTTGGGTATAGGTTATAAAAATTCTCTATGGCCCTTAATGTATTTATTTTTTTGTGTGTGGAGCTTCTTTAGCTACCGTAAACACAGAAACAGTACAATTTATTGGTACTTATCATTTCTTTGTACAAACTTAGTGTTATCTCCATTTCCAGTGAATGGTGCCTGGCACACACTGTGTGCTCAATACATATTTATTGAATCAATCTAATAAGCAAAAATAATTTCTACCTTCCATGTTCTTGTCAAGTTGTATAAAATCTGAAGTCTGTTGTTCAGTTATCAAAAGCTCAGTTGCAAAATAGAATATTCATGTCTGATTACTCTTAGTCTAAGCATACCTAAAGGTTTCAAAATTTTATCCCTGGATGAAGCAGAATTTCACGTTCCATTCTTAGGCCATTGTACAATTGTTTTTATTAAACCGTGCTTTGGCGTTATATCATTAGTCTGCAATGAGGAGTTTAAAAAGAAATGTTCATAAAGAACATGCTATTGCAAGGATATAGTTCTCTAAATCAAATCGGGTGTTCCATTAATGAGTACCCATGGGAAGATTTTCATTCAGATTTGTGCAGAAGGAAAAGCTTTTTTGTATCTATGCAACTGATTTGTCTTTATCTGATGGACATCATGAAACTGTAAACTGCTTCTCTTGTAGGTCTGAGTTGTAGGAGGCACTGGCAGTTGTACCAAACCTTAGGTTTGTATGTGCTACTCTGAGATCTGACCCCCTCAAGTCATTTTATTTCAAATCTTTCTTTTTCTACATTTTCTTACATATTTTTATTGTTGCATTTTATATCTATCTATAGCTCCAATTTTTTTCTTTTTTAATAAGTGAAGAGCATATAAAAGAATGAATATTTCAGTTTTTTCAGGATAATTTTCACATCTATTTTAGTTATCATTCAATCCTAATTTTTATTATAGCTAGGATAGTGTCTATAGAAATACCAATATTAAATACATATGTGAGCAGTTATCCTTTTCATTGTGTTCACATGATAAGACAACTTTCCTTCTTTTCAGATTGTTACTTCCTCTGCTGAATCTCAGGTCCAAACAAGAGCACTTCTCATTTTCCCACATATTTTCCCTACTAATGTTGGTGAGACATGATCATTGGACCCTGAACCATAATATCATGAATTTGTATCTTTGAAACCTTATTTCACTTTACAATAATATCAGTAATGCTTTTAGATTTTGTAGTATGTCTATGCTAAGCTAAAGTATCTCTGATCAGTTAGAAAGTAGCTGGCAGTATGGTCTATTTCTCAAATAATACAGTTTTACACACAATACTGTGTTCTCATAATAACAACTGAATATTCCCATGTTAGCAATGAGTGTTTCTTGTAAGGAATATAAATATACTTAAGTTGGTATTGATATATTTCAGATAGCAGTGTTCGTTGTATGTTGAAACTTTGGATCAAAGCAAATGAGTAATTCTCTTTAATAATAAAGAAAAGAGATTTTTAATTGCCCTTTAGTATAATACAGTATAGAACATTTGGGGCTAGGATTCAGGAGGCAGGGTCTAGTCCATGCACTTTTGCTGACTCGACGTAAAATCCATTTGTGTTACATTTAAAACTACCCTGAACAACACCTTACAATGACATTTTTAGGTTGGATAAGATTTTACAGTCTCATCGCCCACTATTCAAAACTTACTGATATAAAATGCTTTGTTTTCTTAAGAACACAGCAGCATTTCAAATCCACTACCTTGTAAAATTACATGATCTCTGTATTAGACCCATGATGTTTTTAAGAAGTTAAATGTACTGTAGAGTAGAATTATGTAACCTGAAACTGTCAAAGCCACTTAGTTCAGCCCTAACTTGATGCATGAAATTTCATATATTAACTCAACCAATATTTACTGCCTACTTTGTCTTAGGCACTGTTCTAACTCTTGGGGATACAAAGAAAATAGGAAAGATATAGTGTCTTCTCTCAAGGACCTTACTGTTTAGTTGGGAGACAGAAGAAAAAGTCTGTAAATTATAGCATACCCTTACAGATGTTTTGGTAAGACAAAGCTGTGTTCAGCAGGTACACATTCGTAACGTTAAAATTATTCTTCATCATTGGTCACTAGCCAATATCTCAAGGCCCCGAAGGCCCCTTTACTACCCTAAATGTCTCAGCCCTTCCCCAGGACCACTTTGGCCTCTCCAAGGTCCAAGAATTTCATGCCTGGCAGTTAACATAAGGCTTCCATGACCATGCTTTAGTTATTGGGTCTGCAGTACCAGTTGTTAAGTGTTTTAGGTTTTCGTTATTGTTTTTTAAACAAATTTTGAATATAACCCCAGGATGTATATATGCATAGTGATATCCAAATCAAACTGGGACCTCAGAGGGGGCTTTCTGGAGGAGGATGTGCTTAAGCTGACCTCTAAAAAATGAGTGAGCATTAGTTAGAGGAAAACAGAATGATGACCCTTTATAGCGTCCCCAGTAATCAGTTCATCACTAAGTCCTTATTTGAACAAGTCTTGAATCAAGAAGTAAGTACTTCATGAGGCAGCTAAGCTTGTCATGGGATACTTGCTGTTCTCAAAAGCTTTTCCTCTTATGGGGCTAGAATTAATTAAAAGTATACCTTCCATACCTTCATCCTTGTTTTACCTTAAACTTAAAATAATTGCCAAATATGAATCCTATTTTGTACTTAGTGGGTTTTAGTTGCTTTTTAAATATAATTATGAAAGAATTGATGATGGCAAAAAGTGAGCTGAAAGTTCTTTGGTATTTCCTAAAATAGCATGTTTATACCACAGACAACATTGATACTTCAGAATTTCAGATCGCTTCCTGAACCTTATATTCAAAATCTTAGGTACTTTACCATATCATTTACTTTTATAGGTCATGAATACTTTATTCTTTGTACTGAGATAAACCTATAGACAGTTCAGTTTTAATGAGTATTTAATTTTTTTAAAATACAGCTTGAAGGAATCTAGAAATTATGTGCTTCTAGGTCATTCTCTACCCCTCCATCCCAGTACATGGGATGAAAAGAAGTTCTGTGGTTTACCTAAAGCTACAGGTAATTTAGCAGAGTACCCATGGGAGAAATAGTCTCCTCTGACCTTTTTTGTTCTGCCTTACAAGAACTACATGGGCAATACTAGTGACTCGCAAACCATGATCACAGTGAACCCTGCCTTTCACTGTTAAAATCAAAAGAGTAGTCTTACTAAATCATAAAAAAGAAGATTAAAACATGTTAATAGAAATTATTTGCCTAATTAAAATTTTTCTTTTATAATTTTTCTCTTAAACTTTTGATGCTATTCATTGCTGGTCTGATACAAGACAAAGGAAGAATGGTGCAGATATATATTAATAAAAATTTAAAAGCAGTAAAAGTTACTTAGCAAGAAATGTATTTTATTCATGACTTTGTCATATTTTGAAGTCATAGTTGCGTTCCTACTCTATTGTTAAAATTTCTTCTAGGAAAATAATTCCTGAGTAATACAATAGGAGCATTGGTCTCCTACAAGAGCACTTTGAGGTCTAGGTTTTTACCACCAAGAAAATAGGTATCTATTAAGTATTTATTGAATTGAAATAAATTATTTTCAAAATAGTATCTTATTCCATTCATGTCACCATTTTCCCAGAATTTTCTTAAAATTTCTTAGTCACCTGTCAAGATATAAGCAATAATTATTATCATTGAAAAGAAAAATATATGTGTTTAAAATAAGGACTTCTTATAATTTAAATAGCAATATACAGTGGTTTGAACTTATTGCCTAAAACCTATTATCAAGAGTGTAGAATCTACTTTTGAATATTCTAAGTGGAAGGATGTCTTTCTGGTATGATTGAAACACCAGCTGTTGTGGGATAAACCAATGATTTCTTAAGATCTTTATCCTATTATACCAAGACTTCATTATTCTTGGGAAAAGAATTGGGTATTAGAAAAAGAATGGTCTAACAATTCTTTTAAAATAAAAAGCACTGAATTGATAACTAGAAAAATTGTTCTTATGTTGTTGTTAAATTCAAAGAAGCTTAAATAACTTGTTTTCCCCACTATTTTAGATTTCTTCATAGTCTGCTTTCCTGTTTATAATTCGGCCCAAACAAGAAAAGGAAATGCCAACAAAAATGGAAGGAAAAAAATTTTAATTTAACAACATCATTAAAAAAAATCTATAATTCTTCTATTCTTGTTTAATTTTGGAGGATCTAAGTAGATTTAGATGGACTTATTAAAGTTAAGGAATCATATGTTTTCTTTACATTGAAAAGCATTCCCAATGCATTCCATATATTTATATATATGTATTTTTTTACCAACTGTAAATCATTTCAGTGTTTTATGAACACTTCTTAAAAGTGCATAGCATTAATTCGCAGCATTATCCATATAAGTGAGTTGTTCATGGGTTTCTAATGAGTGAATTTGGAATTGATAAAAAACAAAACAAAAAAGTTTGATCAGCTTTGTATTTTGTTCATATAATTCTTTCTTAGGAAAATAATTAGATAAAAAATAACTTTTTGAAATAAACATCAAAATTTACTAATCATTTGTAATGATTTAGCCTTTTCATTGAAATGTTTTATTTAATTTTGCAACTTCCATCCACTTTAATTTTTTCCACAAATAATTCGATGTTTAGTTTAAACACAAATGACACCAATTCAGCATTTATACTAATCCTATGACAACAAATGGGTGGAAATGGAAAAATCAGGTATTTAAGAAAGTAGATTTTGATTTACAACTTCTAACAGTGAAACATGAAATCTATGGCTGTCCAAATGTCTAAACTCTCAATAAAAGCTGTCAGGTTGGAAAACAGTCACCTCATAAAATTTACTTCATATAACTCAGGTTATAAATGTTTTTTTAAAATGTGTATCAAAAGCACTTGTCAGTTTTTGTGATCTTTCCCAAAGAGGAAGTACAAAGCTTTGATTAAATGGATGACAGGTTTTTTTCTTTTTTAATGCCATGAAGAAAGCATTGCAATACTTCTTCAAAACTGAAATAATCAGTAGACCTTTAGAGAAGTCTGTGTACTCCACAAGATCATTTTTTGCTCCATGTCCCCATTTTATTTCTGTTTATATGTGAATTTATGTATTAATCAAATAAATCAGAGACCTTTCCATAGGTCTAGATGGAATTTAAGAGGTTCTGTCATCCAGTCCTTCATCTTGCCAAAGAGAGACCTACGAGGATAATATGTTTCATTCAAAGCTATCAGTGACTGATAGAAGAGCCAGGGCAGGAACCTGGTCTTTCCACCCTCAAGCCTGTGCTTTTTCCATTACTCCTTGTTTTGTTAGGTTGTTTTAAAGATTTTCTTTGGAAATTTCAGGTGTTAATTGTTTAGCAATTAAATTCTGAATGAGTTAGGTTGTTAAAAAGACTAAGCTAACTAGGTCACAGAAGTTTAGTTTATTTCTTAAAGCATTCTTCTAGATTATTAACTCCATGGAAGTGAGAGTACCCAGTTTGTTCATTGCTGAATTTCCAGATGCTTGTCCAGTGTCTGGCTCATAGTAGAATCTCTGTAAGTATTGATACATGTTGAATGTTGAAGGAATGAACTTTAACAGCCTATTTGGAGCCTCTCAGTTCCATGTCAATTGAACATTAACAGAATATTTTACCAATTTTGTTTAAAATTTGCATAGATTTACTGTGAAATAAAATGAAAATTTATTTATTTGTACTAGATGGTTTTTATATGCTAGTTATTTAATTTGCAGATTAATATCTTCCTTTCTGCTTCTTTACTTGCAGCAGTATTATTAGTATTAGTATCATTTTCCGTTTGCTAGAATAAGGACAAAAGCAAAGTCTTCTAGACAGAAGAGTAGTTTTCAAATTAAATTCATGTTTGGCTAAAGTGAACGTCTCTTTGACTCAGTTACTCAGCGTTTGGTCCAATTGCTAAATTTCTAAATAGTACTAAGCTAAAACCATTTTAAAATTTTTGCTTAATTCTATCTAGTCAAACAAAATCATTTAATCATCACGTATCTCCCCAAATTGGTACATCTTCCAGGATTATACAATGACTAAGATCCTGTTCTTCTTATCAAATTACTATTTCTTATACTTACAGAAACTAAGCATACTTCCTCTATCTTTCATTTATTTGACATTAAACTAACATTTAAAAGTTGTTTTTTATGATCTGCACATTGATTAGCAAGGTAGACTCTCATTGAACTTATAGTCTAGTGGATGGAGACAGATAAGATCATTTCAGGGAATTCCTTGGTGGTCCAGCGGTTAGGACTCAGTGCTTTCACTGCTGAGGGCCCGGGTTCAATCACTGGTCAGGGAACTAAGATCCCACAGCTGCATGGCATGGCCAAAAAATTTTAAAAAAAACTTTAAGGAAAGATCAGTTCAGATAATATATGCTATGAAGACAATAAATCAGTGTAATAGACAATGACTATGATGAGCTAATTTAGATAATGGTCAGAAAAGATCTGCAAAGGAAGTGGCATTTGAACTGAGAACTAACAAGGATGGTTGTGTGGTTTCTTCATAAGAAAGACTTTCAAGGGGTCTTACAGAAGAGCATTCATTAACTTGGTGATCAGATAGCTTACAGGCTTGTAAATCTGATTTTACCATCACAGTGAGAGCAGATTTATCTCTCTGCAATAGATTCACTTCATCTAAACTCAGGAGGTTAATTTATTTAACCAAAATGCAAAAATATACTTTTAAAATAAAGAATAACTACTACAAAGTTCAGAATACTGAAAGTCCTTATGGAAAAACTTCTCTTCCTGTAGACAGATTCATGTGGAAAGCCAAATAATTGTCTTAAAGATGTTGGTAAACATGTTATTAGAACAAGGGAGTTATATGAGTTTGGTATTTATAGCTAACGTACCTACAACAGTAAGGATGCTTTCGCCTGCGGGACTGGCTTAGGTTGGCTATACCTTTAGGCATCCATCTGTACCTTAGGGTTCGTCTAGCCAGTGTGTCCAGACTCTTGGTCATTTTGGTTGAATCTACATTTATGCTCCTTCCCTCTATACAACCTCAGTTTTTACCGGCCCTACCCCACCCCCAATTTTTGGATGCCTAGAACTTCCTCTCTGACTTACATTCCACTTTTCAGTATGTTAATACCTTCAAACTGGTTACACTGAATACTTAGTGACCTGAAGAGCCATTCTTCTTTTACATATTCTGATTTTGTCCATTATGTTTTAATTCTGTTTTTCAAATCTATTAGAGAATTATATTTTGTACTACCAAATATATGGAGAAAGCATAAAACCGGCATATACTCATAGTCTTTATGTCTACCTAGTTGAAGATGACTCAAGATCAAAGCTTATGTAGAAGAGAGTAATTCTCAACTATTATTGAAAACTATATATTTTACATGATATAAAAAATAAAATATATATAATATAAATACTTTTAGCTCTACAATTCTACTGTCCATTCTGAACCTTTCCTTAGGGTTGAAAACTGAAAACATGCTAGTACTTCATGATATGCTAATGGAGATTAAAATGAAGTTCATGTTTGTTCCATGCCTCAGACATGCTAGATGTGATGCTATGGAAATTTCTAGTCCATGAAAAACCATATATAGTCAATTTCACTGTCAAATCTCAGTCTTTTTAACCCAAGTTCCTCTTAGTTTATTTTAACCTTAAAACATTATTTTCTGTCAGTTTAACAATCATTATGACTCATTGTTTCAGTTTAACTTAGCCTAAATAAAAGTAGTGTCTGGATTTGGCCTTTAATTTAGCTAGAGTTTTCCAAATTCCCTCAACTGTGTTGATTTAGGAATAAAGAAAAAAACACACTCTCCAAAGAAAGACTGATTGTGTTCTAAAGAACGGACATGGAAGAACACACACACACACACACACACACACATACACACATGGCAAGAGGGAGAGAGAGAAGAGAGAGGAAATAAAACATATTTAGATATGGTTTAAGTTTTACTTTGTGTACAGTATTTTTTGGCTGATATATTTCTTCATTTTTAGTAGTCTGCTTGAAATCACCTCCCTTCTCTTATTTTTAATCATTTAAAAGTAATTTTTGAGTTACTTTAAATGCAACAGAATAGTGGATAATAAAATTAAACTGTTTTGTTTTTCATTTTATTTTCTGTTAGAAAAAGGCAGTCACAACTGTTTTTAACAATCAGACCTGTGTGCTTGCATGTTTTCTTTACTTCCATGTTTTTTTGCATTTATCTATAAGTAACAGTCATCTGTTAGTAGTATCCTAACACATAGATTAGAAAGGAGGCAGCTTTTAGCCTGGTGGTTAGTTGGCCAGAGCAGAGATGAGAGATTTTTCTTTTTTTAAATCCTCCAAAGCAACAGCAGAGATTTCCACTAAAAGCAGGAAAGAAAGTAAGAACAGAAAAGTTGAGCTCCTTTTTCTTCCTTAGGTAAAAAATCTTACCTTTGGTGCCTTGCCCTCTATCTCCAATATGGGCACTGTTATCTCAGTCTTCATAGAACATTTAAACTCTGGGATGAGACAAGGGAGTCACCAGGGGAACGTGACTGGCAAATTCAGTAAATGGAATAAAAGTGGTTAATAATCACAAAACGAGCCCTCCTGTTTCAGAGGACAGTGCCACCGTTCTCCCCTGACTCTTCCCTCCCTTTCAGAAATTCTTCGCCCTGCACACCCAGCCCTAGGTCTCCCCATGTTGAGGTTTAGAACAGAGACTTTTATTTCCTTGCCGCTCTCCTACTCCTTACTGAGACACACTGTCTTAACATGCTGAACTCAAGTTTTAAAACACCACTTTTCCTATTTTACAGTCCTGTTTAAAGCACTTCTATGGCTGTATATTGTTCACTCCATCAAATGCAAACTCTTAACCACCTTCCCAAGGCCTCCCAAATCTGATCAAATCAATTGCTCAGTATGCTTCAAACACCTACCAATAATGCCAAGTAGAACTTCCCCACTTATTCTGTATGCTTGCTTGTTCTATCCCCTGCTTTTGTTCTCTTGTCCTAATCTCCTCTGCTGATTTAAAATAAATTCTACCTCATTCAAGAGGTTTTGACTAACTTTAGCTCTGATATATTGTTTTCTATTTTCTTTATTACACTCAAAATCAGGATCACCTGGTTAGTATTTATTGTTTCCTTGTGCTTTACATATATCAGCATTCTTAATTTTTTTCCCCTCTGGCTATAAGATCCTTATAAAAAAAAAAAGCAGAGATCAGTCTCTTAAAATCTTTTTTTAATGTACAAAATACCCAACAAAGTGTTGAACATGTAACTTACTTTTTTGACTTATTAGGGGTTTTTAAATGACAATCTGTAGTCTTTTGATAAGAAAAATCAAAATTCACTTCCAAAATTAAGAAAAAATGACTCTGCTAATTCTGCTGACACAAAGCTATTAACCAGATTTTAACTGAATAATGTGATTTTTAGGTGTGGCTACTTACTATATAAAATATACAGTATCCAAATTTTTTAGGCAATTCTAATATGACAGTATCAATCTTTATTAGCAGTAAAAACTTCAAAGTTTTGTTAAGAGATTATAAACAAACAAACATTGATTTGGGGAAAAGCTTGGATTATTGTGATACCTATTAATGGTCAGTATTGAACATTATCCTTTAGACTAGAACACACACACACATACACACACACACACACACAGAACTTTTATCTAATTAAAACAACATTTTGTGATATTAAGTTATTTACCATTATATATGGACATATATACTTATGTACACATATGTTTATATCTATGTGTGCATGTACATATATCTGTGTGTATATATATGATCATATATTAAAGAGACAAGGAAAGCTTCCGGGAAACTTCCCAAAGCTCTGTATGTGAGATCAAAAATTGCCAGGAAACTGAAATAACAAGAAGTCCCCATGCAATTAATTTTAGGCCAGTATTTCTTACTCATAATGCACTTTGCTTCAAACCCAGAAAGAATTAATTTCATCATAAGGACTAGAAATAGTTTTAGCAGAGAATATGACTGTATTATAGGTACGCATAGTAAAGTCACAGGTATCTTTGTACTAGTCCAAGAATTTAATTTTAAAATTGTCAAAATAAGCATGATTGTTTATTTCTGAATTTATGTCTAATATTTATTAAAATTCACTTGCTACTTGTTCATTTATTTTTGTCATTTGAATGTAGGCACACCCTAGGTAGCAAGTATCAAGAGTTTTAGAAGGTTCTAAGTTAGACCATTCAGCAGAAGTCAAGTCAAGTGATTTTGTTGGATTCAGATGATTTTGTAATGAGTGTAATCCCTCCTTTTTGCGATGATTACTCCTGAACTTGCTCTTGTGGCTATACTGTGATGAGGAAAAAAAAATCAGCATTTTTCAAAATAGCATTGTTAAGGCCCCTGTGAGGTGGTAGTATTGTTAAATGATAATTTGTGAAAATTGTCATTTTATATTTGGGGCACATGAGTTAAACATTAGACTTCACTATGGAAAAGTTTTACTGTAAAACTGTTTTATGCTGGAAGCAATAAAGCCACACATTGGTCATAACTTGGAATGATTTCACTAGTAGTTATTTTCCTATCAGGTAAAATGACTCAAAACTCTTATATTTCTTACATTAACTTAGATTGTACTTTCATCTGACCATTTTGATCTGAGATACTTTGTTCTCATTTATCTTTTGGGGGGTACCCCCAGTACCCCAGTTTCAGACACCCACTTCAGGCTCTATCTGCTTTCGTAAACCATTTAGACATACTGTTTTCGGCCTTGAGCCTAACCACTCTCTTATGGAAAAGACATGATCTCTCTCTCTCTCTCTCTCTCTCTCTCTCTCTCTCCCTCCCTCTCTCCCCCCTCCCCACCCCTTCCCCACCCACTCTCTTTCTCTACACAGCTACAACTCTGGGTAACAGAGCTTCCAATACAAGATCACTGCACAGGACCTCACCATGCAATTTGGTTTTCCCAGCCCTTCCTTCTAAAGAAGGGGAATTTATCAATCTGATTATGTCAATTCCCTGCTTAAATTCAAAGCCTTGCTATCTCTCTGTTACGGTATTCATGATTCTTTATGGTCTGACTTCTTTCTGCCTATCTAGTTTTACCCCTCTCCACTTTCTGATATCCATCTTATGCCCTAAACATATCACACTTCTTTTGGTTTCTTGAACATGCTGAGCTCTCTCTTGTTACCATCCCCTTTTCCATATTGCTTCCCCTTCCTGGGTGATACTGTCCTCTTCAGTCACATGAAAAACTCCTCTTAGCTCTCAAAACGTAGCTCAGATAACCTAGTTTTCCTTTGTAGACCTTCTTGCATTAATGTCCTTCCTTCCCTGAGCTGGACAGCCTCATTCTGTGTCCCATAACATCCTGAGCGTTCTTCTGTCACTGCTCCTGGTACAGTGGTAATTTACGTGTCTAACTCGTAAGCGTTTTTAGGACGGGGAGTATATCTTTCATCTTTGTATCCACAGTACATAGCATAGTGACTGCCACACAGTGGGCATAAAATAAATATTTTTTATATAAGTTAGTTAATGAACAGCAGGCATTTCTACTCTCAATTCTTAACTCATGTCAACTTTTGAAGAGATTATAAAGATTTGTGATATTATGCCCCTAATTTTTTTGGAAAAACAAAAGCAAGTGGAAAAATATAACTTTTTCTTACCTGTATGTGCATAGTAAAGTAGAGATTCAATATGTAATTGATCTTTTATTTGAAATCAATATAGTAGAGTCACATTTAAACTGGGTTTAGATTCTAAAGTCAGTGGGAAGGACAGAATTACACTTGGAACTACCTCAGAACTTGCCACAGTGGAGAACATCCCACCGTTATCATGTGGTCAGTCCACCAAACCACTGCAGCATGTTGCTGTTTTCTTTGGTTGAGCCTCAAGTGAAGCTGTTGACTTGAGTTTTGTACTGAATGAAAAGTTTGTGCCTTTCAACATGAAACCCACGTTTGGCAGAAGGAGATGCTCAGACTTGGAGAGGCAAACAGGACCTGAGACCAAGCGAGGGAACAGCCGTCTCAAATCATGTGTCATGTGTCAACTCTCTCAGTGCAGTTTATTGACAGCAGTGACAAACAGAATCATCTGCCCTACCTAAATTGTTATTTCTTTAAGCTTACTATTCTTTTAATTTATTTTATAAATGAATATAGTTGAAGTTAGATGAATTAAATATTTATATAATGTGACTCCATAGTAAAGGAATGAAAGGGATTTTTTGCTCAATTTACCCAACTAATTGTCACAGTTTTACAAATCCTTCAGAGAACACACACGTAGATATAAGTTAAATGCATGTGCAGTAAGAAGTTATGTATTTGCAAGTATATGTACATATATACAGAAATTTGGGTATAGAAGCAGATGTTGTTGTTACTGGTTACATCTCTCTGACATAACTGATGCATTCAGCAAGAGCTTAAACTTGTCCAAAATGAGGAAAAACGTGAGCCCAGAATCGTTTAAAGGACAAGGAAATTATATGACTATTAGTTTCCTATAACCTTTGCTTTTCTGATTATGTTATCACTTAATGTACTTAATTAGAGCTAATAAATATAGCCCTGCCTATATCCACAGTATAACTCTTTTGATGTATAGCATCTGTGAGAGATAATTAAGAAACATGGATAATGCATATTTATCATTTTATGCCCTAGTTATGAGTAACTTGAAGAATGGTCTTCCCACAGGAGGAATGACTTCCAAATCATATGGAACCTTGAGTCATGTTAAAGCAAAGAGGATCTCCAAGAATTTGGCAGAAGTTCCTGTACTCATTTATTCATTCAACAAATATTTTCATGTGTGTCTGATATATGCCAGGCTTCAGTTTAGGAAATAGAAATACATAGTGAACAAGAGAGATAAGTCCCCTGTTCTCCTACAGTTTGTATTTTAGTGGAAAGGAAGAGTGAATAAGATGATTTCCATTAGAGATAAGTGCTATAAAAAAATAAAGGGAAAAAAAAAAAATAAAGGAAACGGGGTAGAAATTGAATGGAAGTGATAATAGGGCTATATTGCTTTAGATGGTATGTCAGAGAAGGCCTTTCTGGAAAGGTGAAACATGAGTTAAGATGCAAATAAAAGAAGGAGTCAGTCATGTGACGTTTTTGGAGAAGAGTGTCCAAAAAAAAGTGAACAGACAGTGGAACCACACATGAGTGTGTGTGAACTTAGCTAGTTGAAGTATAAAAATGGCCATGGTGGCTAATGCATGATGGGAAGGGTAGTAGAAAATGCCTCTGGAGAAATAAATGGAAGCTAAAGCTTATAGAACCCTGTAGGCCTTGGTGAGAGGTTTGGATGTTATTCTGATCCCTGAAATAATCAGGGTTACCCATGAGAATTCAGAAATCATCACCACCAGGCGCTCCGAGTGGTATTATATTGTATGCACTCAATTCTATTTCCAATATGTCACCTGTTGTTACTGTTAGCAGGCTGGGTGAGTCTACATGGTTACTAGTTAAGAGAGCAAACTTTGAAATCCAACAGGTAGGAGTTTGAATTCTTCACTAAGTGTGTGTCCTTAAGAAATGACTTAACCTTTCCAAGCCTCAGCTTCCTCTGTAAAACAGATAATAATATTAGTACCTATCTCTTAAGATGTTTTAATAATTACATGAGATAATTGTATAAACTACCCATATGGTACCTATTAAACAGCAATAAACATTAATGATTTCATTGTTATGATAACCAAAATAGAGAATAGGGAGCAATGCCTAACATGGCTCCAAAACGCAGGACATTCATGATACTTACAGTGCTTGTTTAACTGATTTGAGGTTTCAAAGTTGTCACTTTGTTCATGTAATTGTTATCATCTGTTAAGTTATGTAAGTTTGTCCGAGCTATTACAAATGCAGAGTCTGGTATAAGGTGAATTCTGTTTTGCATATATGCAAAAAGAGATAGGTAGCTGCATTTTGCATATTTTAAAAGAGCATCACTGGGGAAAATCTTGCTATAAAGTCATGTATTCAGATTAAAGATGTATCCCGGAAACATATTTTTAATAATTAAATATTTACCTGTGTAGATTGTATATTGCTTTCTTCAGATTTTCTGCAGTTGGCTGATATAATATGCCAGCATTATTTTTTTTTTTCTTCTGAGAAAATGACGTAAAGAACAAAACTCATTGTAAGGATAGAGGACTTCTCAATGCACGACGGCTCTTTTCCTTAGGGTGATACAATGTGAAGGCTTTCATCTGCCTTTACTTTCTCTCTTTGCCATGCTGATACTATCAGGGTGTAATTATAATAGTAATCAAAATATTAATAATTTGCCATAATATTTTACATTTTTGGAGAAAAGAAAGGAAAAATATAAATATTATTTTTCAATGCCAGTCTTTCATATTATTGCAAACTTTGAAAGTCATTAGGTAAATATTCTGGCCAATCCTGGCCATTTGTAATTATAGCCAAAATATGTAAAGGACTGGAGTTTCTTGTTTTGCCCTCTTCCTTACCGTTGTCCGGTTATAGGGCATCAGTTTGCTTTAGAAAGTATACATTTAAACACACAAATTACTGCTTGGAGTCAGTAGTTCTAGAATGCTGCTTAACAAGAAAATTACTCCACTTACAGGTATATTCACAATGGCAGTAAAAGGGTACCATGGTGATGCTGATGAGGATGAGCCGATAGCAGCTGTCCTCTATTAAGCACTTAGTGCATGTTAGACACTGTAGTAGTGTCTCTCGCTTCTCCCTGTAAGGCAAGCAGGCATCCCAATTTCACTTTTAAAAATGAGCAAACTGGGGCTTCCCTGGTGCCGCAGTGGTTGAGAGTCCGCCTGCCGATGCAGGGGACGCGGGTTCGTGCCCCGGTCCGGGAGGATCCCCCGTGCCGCGGAGCGGCTGGGCCCGTGAGCCATGGCCGCTGAGCCTGCGTGTCCGGAGCCTGTGCTCCGCAACAGAAGAGGCCACAGTGGTGAGAGGCCCGCGTACCGCAAAAAAAAAAAAAAAAAAAAAAAAAGCAAACTGAAACTACTTAAATGCCTTGCCTGAAACCATTTGTTAGTGAGGAACAGAACCAAGATTCAAACCTAGTTCTGACTCCAGAGTTTTCTTCTCCCTCTACTGCATTACCTTTGATAAAGTAATGAAACTGATTTTTTCATCTACCTGCAAATGTTAGCTTTATTCAGCTTGATTTGTATTAACATTTTAATGTTTTGTAATGATATTAAGGTTTCTTATTGGCTTTCATGGCTAGCATCTTTGTATCTCTAAAACCTGCCAAAATGTAAAAACTCAAGTTGTTTTTTTTCCTTTTTCAGAGATCAGCAACAAGTTCTAACTTAGTGAATGTCCTGGTAACAGTGAAAGGGTTGCACAGAGTCTTTACAGTTTTGCTTTTCTGAATAGATCTGTTCCTCCTTTCCACACCGCCACTGGATTTGGTGATCAAATTATTTCTAGTCACAGGTGAAGGTCAAGAAATTAGAAATATTTATGCTTTTAGATATAAAATAACCCAAATAGTCATACTTAAAACTTTTAGCTAGGATTAATAATGATTTAAAGAAGGCCCGTGGTAGAATTCAGAATGTTGGGTATTTTATATCACACTCATGAGTTGCAAAAATAAGATTAGACCTCTTTATGAGAATAGTCTTCCTACTACTTTTGCTTTGCAGATAGCTAAACATAGAAGATGGTCTATAAATGAAGATCGATGTTATTATTAATAAGCCACCCAAACATGTAAAATTCTTGCAGATACTAATTTGCTTTAAGATGCAAAATGTTGTTATGAGCTTTGTCACTCACTGAGCTACTTGAGATTTGGTTATTTGAGCAGTAAATTACTTATAAAAATGGAGATGATGGGCGGGGAGGGGGGGAGAAGGAGAACAATGATGACAATCACCTAAAAATACTGTATTGAGACACTTAGAGAAAGTCATTTAATGCCTTCAGTAGCTCCAAATGGTAGGTGTATTCGATTTATACTTATTTTACAGATCCTGAGGAACAGAAGGTTAAGTAATTTTACAAGGTGTCTAAACTTGTAAATGAAGGAAGAAGACTCTGGCTGTAAAGTCCCAGCTCTTAATAGCTACAAGTAGGATTTTGCAAGAATTGAAAAGAATCATATGTAAAGCATTTAAAAATTAACACCAGTTAAGCTCTCAATTAGTAGTTGTGGGTAGTTGCTTAGTTATTATCATTACAACATATGATTATATAAAGAGTTTTCATTGTGGCTTGAGAGGGAACTTTTTCTCTTATTTTTAAAGATCTCAAAATATTTGAAGATGTAAAAGATTTTGCATAATATCCTTGTTTTTAACCAGTTTTGTTATTACATGTTGATGTGTTTTTTTATATAATCCAATGAATATCACTTACATCTCTAGAAGGAATCTGTATTGTTGATTTTAAAGATAAAAAACCTCAGTGGAGAGATAAGGTTACACTGTGTAAAACACCAGTTTACATCAAGCATAGTGTAAAAATAAAAGGCTAAAGATCGAGGCATCAAAAAAAAAGCCAGCTCCTTCCCAACTACTTGATATTTCTACAATTTCTTTCATTCTGTTTATTGAGTTGGAAAATACACATTCAGGGATTTCAGGTTTGTAGATATTTAGGAAAAGTACTTGAATTTCTATTTTTTATTTCCATTGCAACCACTTTGTATAAAGGCAGCCATGCAAAAATGCTAGAAAAAAATTGTAGCTCTTCTTGAACTTTGAGAGAGATGTCCATTTTGGCAAAGGGCGAGGCACACATTTGGATAAATTTATATGTGCACCTCAGATTTGGGTGCTAGTGTCAACTGCCAAAGTGCAGAATTTTCACATTTTTAATGTACCAAGGTGGGTTAAAACAGCCTATTAGTGTAAGGAGTATTTTTGAAACTGTTGACACTTGGCTACTGTTCTTTCATCCACTGTTCTGTAGTCTTGACAGAAACTTGGTTTAGCTTGCAGAGAGAAAGTGAAAGACAGAAAAAGGTGTCTATATGAAATGCCCCGGAGAGCAGCGGAACTCCTGTATGGCAACATTTAGGCATTGAGTGTGACACGGTATTAACCTTTATAATGGATGTATGTAATAAAGTGACATGTAAATGGAGCACAAGGGGAGATATGACACTATATCTGGAAAAGGATAAAACAGTTGGTTGAATACTGGGCTATTATAGCAGTTTGCAAACCTTGGATAAACTCAGTCAGCGGTTGTATAATTGGTTATTCAATCCCGACCCTTGTTCACAGCTCAAAGCCAGGAACACTGAGACCTGTTGCCAATTTGAGTGAATATAGCGACTGTACTCGGCCGGGGCCTAACATTGGAGCCAGGCCTTTTCCTGTGGGCTGGTTTCCACCATGTCTGGGACTGGCTCAGTGACAGTGGGTCTTTTGTTGTGAAAGGTTGGCTGGTACTCCCCTCCTTTGCAAAATGTCTAACAGCTACACAAATATAAGAAAATAGGAAAAGGGACTTACTGTAGCATTTCTCTTAGCAAGTTAATGTGGAGTTATTAGTTTTCCTTTCTTTCTTTTTCTTTTTTTTTTTTTTTTTTGGTTCCTTTTTGGGGAAAGTCTGAGTTAAGGAAATAAACTTAAAGAGGGATGTAAAAGCCTGCTTCTAGATAAGAATTGAACCTTGGTAATCTCTGATTAGAATATGATATGTATGGAAAATTTTATAGTAATTTGATTCACAAAAATGGGTTTCTAAATAAGATATTTTTACTTTTCCTCCTTTAGCCTATGAACATGCAGGTACTAAGAAGATTGTTTTTAACTGAATATCTCCTCCATGACTGAACGATATAGCATGTTTATAAACCTGTTATGTATTTAACTTTAGGAAACAAGCACCCCACCTTCTCTGCCCAAACACACTGGAAAGAGGCCAACAGACTAACCACTTACTGTTTGTAGTCTAGTAAAATTTGAGAAATAAATCAGTGAAGATTTTGAGTGTGTGGTATAAAGAATGCCCAGTCTTCTCACAGTGCCCAATTCATAAAGGAATCTGTAACAAGCTTGTAGTATTTGCCAGTTAGGTGCTGCTTACTGATAGGGTGACGGTTCCCAGCTGCAATCAATTATGCTTCCATTATTTCTGTTGTTTAAACATGCCTCGGAATACCAGTTCAGAGGATTTTGCGAAATGTGTCTAAGTTCCAAAACAAAGTAAAGAGCACATTAAAAAAGAAAAACCAAATACATTCAGAATTGAGAATTTTTTTTCTGAGAGTATTTATAATCTCTTTGCCACCCCCCTCACCCTCCTGTCTCCATCTCACACACCCAGCATTTAGAAAGTCACACACATAACACATAGTGTTTGATTTAATGCAGGGCTGCAATTCAATCAAGAGACTGCTGAGGTCATATAATATAAATGGCTACAGTACTTCTTGGCTCAGTTATAGCCTTGATCATTCAGGGCTTTGTTTTTGTTAATTGAGTAGCCCCCTGCTGGGGGGAGCTTCTAAATATTTTGGACGGTGTGTCACTGAAAAGAATTTGGAGACTAGGAGGTAGTGGTCTGGGGGGCCCGTCAGAGGTGAGTTTCTGCAGTGGACAAGGGGAAAGGAAAGAGGTTGTTGTGAAACCATGACAGGACAAAGGAAAAAGAAGCAAATTATTTTTGAATAGAAAATTAATCATTGAAAAGGGACTGGCTATTGTGGAGCAAACGTAAAAATAGAGGGAGCATTTAACTTGAAATATATGAGAAAAAGCTCTATAGAAACTCCAACAGAGGCCTTTAATGGAAAATACACCTGGCCATCTCATTATAAGTACATCCCTGGGAGCCAAGTGTTATGAGCATTAGTAAGAAGGTGGTATTATTAAAAAAAAAAAAAATTGATTATAATCAAGCTTAATGTAAGTATTATATGGCGGTAGTGAGTATCATGGCATAATACAGACCTCTTAACATTGGATTGTTCATAAGTATTGTATTTCATAATGTTAATCTGTGGAGCCCTTTACTTCCTGATGGGAAAATAGAAACTTGTATTGGCAAAGAGAAGATGACAGAATTGTAGACTGGCCCCTATTAACCCCAGAAAATACAATTCAACATATATCTTATCATCTTAATCTTCCGAATATTTTTCTAGTTTATATCATAATACAATATTGTATATAACAAACAGATGTCTCCCCTAGGTCACTGTTTGTAATTTAGTAAGTTGTAGGTGTCCAACTGGAGAGCCTAGAGCTGCTGGTGAAGGATGAATGCTTGAGATGCCTCATTAATTTAATGTAGGTAAGAGGCTGGTGGGCTTAAAGGATTTGATAGTAGCCCCATAGAGAACTACCTAAATGAATTCAAATAGTGTGGAATAAACTTTTTTTTCCTATTATTTTCCACCCCCCCATGCTGTGAAATCTCACTGATCGTTATTTTTTAGGCACTTTATGTGTGATGACAAAAACAGAAAGGCTGAAATATGTATGAAAACAAAAGTTTCAATTAAACTCAGATCAAGTATTTTTTAAAGGTGTTGGTTTTTAGTTTTCATACAGCTTCCTTTGGCACATCACTCGTCACGTGTTTTGAGATTTGGCTTTTTGTTGCTTTATAATTTTGAGGGTGCTGCGCTTCTCAGCTGAACAATTTGCTGAGAAGAAAAGAGAGAAATAAATAAGCCAGGTTTTACATATAGGACTATGGACTAAAATAATAAATTGACACCTACTGTATAATAGGAAAGCCTGTTAGATTATATATATCTACTTTAATATACTTCATACATTTTGGAAATATTCTTGTAAATAATGTAATCCTCTAATTAAACAAAGTAATTTCTCTCTTGTTCTTTGGTAGCTGCCGTGGATCAATGATGTTTTTTCTTTCTTTCTCTCTTTAGAAAAAGAGCACTTTATTTTTAATTTCATAACATATTTTTAAGTAGATAATGCACCCCTGTCAAGTAATAAAGATCCATTACGATGCTTACAAATTTATTGCAGTGACTTAAAATTTTAGTTTATCAAATTTCTTGCAATAAATTATTTGCTTCCCGCAAATAAGATTGTAGGCAGCTACCACACTTGGAATGACTTACTTGGAATGCTTGTAATTTAACTGAAGATCTCAACTCCTATTATTGGAGCACATTAATTTTTGAGGGTAAAATATGTGTTTCTAATTTAGCATAATTTAAACAATGTTTTATCTGAATCATCTTCCTAGAATAATTACTAGATTTTTCCAAAGAGTTGAGGGCAGTGAAGCCTTTTTGAGACCTTCTTCACTATTCGTGCCAGTGTTCCCTTTGGATAGAAGATCTAATGTCCAACAACAGAGACCCTGTGGGGCTTAAACATCCTCTGCACCTTTTTGTGAGAAATGAGATCGCAGGTTCCTGGAGGGTTTCAGTTCCCTCAGGGAAAACTCTCAGAGGTATAAACACTTTCAAATTTCTGACATGTGGAACACAGACCTTTGTGGCTTTTGAAAGACCATTCCCAAGTTTATAAAAGCTTGCTCTCTGACCCCCAGGTCAGAAAATTGGGTGGTCTGTCATTTTACTGGATTCATCCATCCTTTTGTGATAAAATTCTGACCTATATCTTAGTTTTTTAACTGCGGATGTTTCATAGTACTTCACCAAAATCTCCAGGCTGTTTTAAATAAGCTTTTCCTCATCTTTTTTTATTTCATTCTTTTATATCTGTAACTCGTTAGGAAAGCATGGGATACACGTCATAGTATGGTGGACATCCCTTGAGCCCTTTCCACCCCCCACCCACTTTTTCTACTCAGTTACATTTCTAATGAGATAAGTGAGTTCAAATTATATGTAAATAATATATATTAATTTTACTAATTGTATGTGTATGTGAAAGAGAAAGATTTAGGTGACATGCATTTCTATCTATCATTATTACAGACGTGAGAGTGAAGTTCAGTGATGACCTCTGGATAGCTAAGCACAGGAGGAGGACTGTTAACAGCTCTCTTTCCTACTCTTCTCTCTCTCCCTGTATATTTCATTATTCTTTCAAAAGTTTATGTGTCAGTGTTTTTCTCTCAATTATTAGATTTAAGACATGATCTATGGATGTAACTGATCGATCTTTTTAAGAATATGTTAATAGAAAGACTAACAGGCAAAATGCTACTATGCTATAAAATCCATCTTAATTATATTCATGGTATAGATTATTTTATTTTCTGCCATAACACCCTTTCCAGGATTTGTGATTTGTTGTCCTGCCATTTTTTTGAATTAATAATATTATCCCATTCATCCTTCTCTCATTTACCAAATTACTTGTAACATTATTCCAACTGTTCTTCTCTGAACCTACCCCCTCAGTTCTCAACCACAGGAGGTTGCCCTTGTCATTTGGCTGACACTTCAGGAGTTTCTATTTTCTCTTTGCCACTTACATAGACATATGTATCTCTCTTATATTTTGTGTGCATTATATTACGTGGAAGAAGAGATATGTATTTCTAACATGTAGTCACATGATTCATGGTCCTTTATTAAAGACTTTTAAACAAAAATTTTGTTCACAATACTTCAGTAATAACTCTTCATTTTCCCCATTTTTAATAAATAAAATATATATCAGTTCCTGGTAGTTCATTATTGCATTTTACTGTAGGTTTGTTTTTCATTTGAAATGCTACATTTCACTGAGCTGTAAAATAGAAAAGTATTGGAATATATTTGAATATTTTTAGTTGATAATGTTTAAATTGTCACTCAAATGACATTTTGGTGTTAGTAAAATTCTTTTACCTTTCCAAAAAGAATTTAATAGCTTCTACTTCAAGTCTTATTCACTTGAAAAAAATTTTCAAGTTTCTGATGATTTAATAGAATGTTTTTATACATATTTTTATACCCTGATGAATGTTTACTCATCAAAAAATTACCTCAGGTCTTGGAAAAGTATAGATTCCTGCGACTCAGGAAGACATTAAGAGCCAGACTCTCCAGTGGCCCTGGAGTTATATTTTAAAGAAGCTTCCCCATGACTAAGGACTCTAGGTGAATAGGGTCCACTTTTGTTTTCCTCTTGTTAATATCCTCCATACCTGGAAAAACGCATAGTACAAACTATTTGTTGAATTAATCCATTCTACTATTCTTATATACTTACCTTTTAATTAACCTTTGTATTGCTAGCATGATTTAATTCATATTATTTTCCTAATTACAGAAAAGATGACAAATTGACCCCATTTCTGGAAATTATTGCCAGTAGAATTTTTTTACAGCAGATTTAATTGATAAACAGAAGACTATTTTAAAACTCTTTATGGCAGTGCTACGATAGTAACATTTGGAAAAATATCTATTAGCACGTTTATTTACTATTCATTAATATAATGATTCAAGTAAGACATTGTTCTATTTACTTCAATAAATGAAACAATAGGAGAGTAACTCAGTGACACTCTAGCAATCTGGGTCAAAGGTTTAGTGTCTGATCACTGTTACTCTATACATCTAACAGTGTATGGTGTATTACAGGAGACGGTGAGTTTCTTGAAATTCAGAGACCATGTCTTAGTTACTCTCACAGGGCCACAGTTGTGGTTTAATAGATAACTGTTAGATAAAAGATTGAATAAATGGGTAGAGTATGAGGCCTCCTGATCTTGTGTGTGTGTGCCCTCGTGTGTGTGAATTTTGCAAAATAAAGAAAATGTAAGTATCCATATATGACATATATATTTTTTTAATAAATTTATTTCTTTATTTTTGGCTGTGTTGGGTCTTCGTTGCTGCGTGCAGGCTTTTCTCTAGTTGTGGCGAGCGGGGGCTACTCTTTGTGCGGAGCACGGGCTCTAGGCACATGGGCTTCGGTAGTTGTGGTTCATGAGCTTCAGTAGTCATGGTACACGGGCGTAGTTGCTCTGCAACATGTGAGATCTTCCAGGACCAGGGCTCGAACCCATGTCCCCTACATTGGCAGGTGGATTCTTAACCACTGTGCCACCAGGGAAGTCCCCTATGACATATTTTTTAAAGTAGTCTGCTGACTCAGTACATTATGTGCACTAAAAGCAAAGAGAATAGTTTTGTACATTCATTTAATTCAGAAATTAAAAGAATATACAAACAGGCTGTACATGACTACCTTTATACCCAGTGCCTTTAACATTAAGAATGGTTAAGTTTCTGGTAATATAAGAAAAATGAAAACAAAACTATGCTTTTCTCTTTCGCTATTTTTCCAGATTTTTTCTTTTTTTCTTTGCTTCCTTTTTATCTTCTTTCACTTGTTCCTTCTTTTTTTTTTTAACATCTTTATTGGAGTATAATTGCTTTACAATGTTGTGTTAGTTTCTGCTTTATAACAAAGTGAATCACCTATACATATACATATATCCCCATATCTCCTCCTTCTATGTCTCCCTCCCACACTCCCTATACCACCCTGCTAGGTGGTCACAGAGCACTAAGCTGATCTCCCTGTGCTATGCAGCTGCTTCCCACTAGCTATCTGTTTTACATTTGGTAGTGTATATATGTCCATGCCACTCTCTCACTTCATCCCAGCTTACCCTTTGCCCTTCCCGTGTCCTCAAGTCCATTGTCTATGACTGCGTCTTTGTTCCTGTCCTGCCCCTAGTTTCTTCAGAACCATTTTTTTTTTTAAGATTCCATATATACGTGTTAGCATATGGTATTTGTTTTTCACTTTCTGACTTACTTCACACTGTATGACAGACTCTTAAGTCCATCCACCTCACTACAAATACTCAATTTCATTTCTTTTTATGGCTGAGTAATATTCCATTGTATATATGTGCCACATCTTCTTTATCCATTCATCTGTCGATGGACACTGAGGTTGCTTCCATGTCCTGGCTATTGTAAATAGAGCTGCAGTGAACATTGTGGTACATGACTCATTTTGAATTATGGTTTTCTCAGGGTATATGCTCAGGAGTGGGATTGCTGAGTCATATGGTAGTTCTATTTTTAGTTTTTTAAGGAACCTCCATACTGTTCTCCATAGTGGCTGTATCAATTTCTGACTGGTGTGAGGTGATACCTCACTGTAGTTTTGATTTGCATTTCTCTAATGATTAGTGATGTTGAGCATCCTTTCATGTGTTTGTTGGCAATCTGTATATCTTCTTTGGAGAAATGTCTATCTAGATCTTCTGCCCATTTTTGGATTGGGTGGTTTGTTTATTTGATATTGAGCTGCATGAGCTGCTTGTAAATTTTGGAGATTAATCCTTTGTCAGTTGCTTCATTTGCAAATATTTTCTCCCATTCTGAGGGTTGTCTTTTGTCTTGTTTATGGTTTCCTTTGCTGTGCAAAAGCTTTTAGGTTTTATTAGGTCTCATTTGTTTATTTTTGTTTTTATTTCCATTCCTCTAGGAGGTGGGTCAAAAAGGATCTTGCTGTGATTTATGTCATAGAGTGTTCTGCCTATGTTTTCCTCTAAGAGTTGTACAGTGCCTGGCCTTACATTTAGATCGTTAATCCATTTTGAGTTTATTTTTGTGTATGGCATTAGGAAGTGTTCTCATATCATTCTTTTACGTGTAGCTGTCCAGTTTTCCCAGCACCACTTATTGAAGAAACTGTCATTTCTCCATCGTATATTCTTGCCTCCTTTATCAAAAATAAGGTGACCATATGTGTGTGGGTTTATCTCTGGACTTTCTACCCTGTTCCATTGATCTATATTTCTGTTTTTGTGCCAATACCATACTGTCTTGATTAGTGTAGCTTTGTAGTATAATCTGAAGTCCGGGAGCCTGATTCCTCCAACTCCATTTTTTTTCCCCCAAATTGCTTTGGTTACTCAGGGTCTTTTGTGTTTCCATACAAATTGTGAACGTTTTTGTTCTAGTTCTGTGAAAAATGCCATTGGTAGTTTGATAGGGATTGCATTGAATCTGTAGATTGCTTTGGGTAGTATAGTCCTTTTCACAATGTTGATTCCTCCAATCCAAGAACATGGTATATCTCTCCATCTGTTTATATCATCTTTAATTTCTTTCATCAGTGTCTTATAGTTTTCTGCATACAGGTCTTTTGTCTCCTTAGGTAAGTTTATTCCTAGGTATTTTATTTTTTGTGTGGCAGTGGTAAATGTTAGTGTTTCCTTAATTTCTCCTTAAGATTTTTCATCATTAGTGTATAGGAATGAAAGAGATTTCTGTGCATTAATTTTGTATCCTGCTACTTTACCAAATTCATTGATCAGCTCTAGTAGTTTTCTAGCATCTTTTTTTTTTTTTTTTTTTGAGGTACGCGGGCCTCTCACTGTTGTGGCCTCTCCCGTTGTGGAACTCAGGCTCTGGACGCGCAGGCTCAGGGGCCATGGCTCACGGGGCTAGCCATTCCGCGGCATGTGGGATCTTCCCAGACCGGGGCACGAACCCGTGTCCCCTGCATTGGCAGGTGGACTCTCAACCACTGCGCCACCAGGGAACCCCTGGTAGCATCTTTATGATTCTCTCTATATAGTATCATGTCATCTGCAAATAGTGACAACTTTACTATTTCTTTTCCGATTTGGCATCCTTTTATTTCTTTATCTTCTCTGATTGCTGTGGCTAAAACTTCCAAAACTATGATGAATAATAGTGGTGAGAGTGGACACTCTTGTCTTGTTCCTGATCTTAGGGGAAATGGTTCCAGTTTTTCACCACTGAGAATGATGTTGGCTGTGGGTTTGTCATATATGGGCTTTATTATATTGAGATAAGTTCCCTCTATGCCTTCTTTCTGGAGGGTTTTTATCATAAATGGGTATTGAATTTTGTCAAATGCTTTTTCTGCATCTATTGAGATGATCACATGGTTTTTATTCTTTAGTTTGTTAATATGGTGTATCAATTTGATTGATTTGTGTATATAGAAGGATCCTTCCATTCCTGGGATAAACCCCACTTGATCATGGTGTATGATCCTTTTAATGTGCTGTTGGATTCTGTTTGCTAGTATTTTGTTGAGGATTTTTGTTCTATGTTCATCAGTGATATTGACCTGTAGTTTTCTTTCTTTGTGACATCTTTGTCTGGTTTTGGTATCAGGGTGATGGTGGCCTTGTAGAATGAGTTTGGGAGTGTTCCTCCCTCTGCTATATTTTGGAAGGTTTTGAGAGGGATAGGTGTTAGCTCTTATCTAAATGTTTGATAGAATTTGCCTGTGAAGCCATCTGGTCCTGGGGTTTTGTTTTTTGGAAGATTTTTCATCACAGTCTCAATTTCAGTGCTTGTGATTGGTCTGTTCATATTTTCTATTTCTTCCTGATTCACTCTTGGAAGGTTGTGCATTTCTAAGAATTTGTCCATTTCTTCCAGATTGTCCATTTTATTGGCATATAGTTGCTTGTAGTAATCTCTCATGATCCTTTGTATTTCTGCAGTGTCAGTTGTTACTTCTACTCTTTCATTTCTAATTCTATTGATTTGAGTCCTCTCCATTTTTTTCTTGATAAGTCTGGCTAATGGTTTATCAATTTTGTTTATCTTTTCAAAGAACTAGCTTTTAGTTTTATTGATCTTTGGTATCGTTTCCTTCATTTCCTTTTCATTTATTTGTAATCTGAACTTGATGATTTCTTTCCTTCTGCTAACTTTGGGGTTTTTTTGCGCTTCTTTCTCTAATTGCTTTAGGTGTAAAGTTAGGTTGTTCATTGGAGATGTTTCTTGTTTCTTGAGGTATGATTGTATTGCTATAAACTTCCCTCTTAGAAGTGCTTTTGCTGCATCCCATAGGTTTTGGGTCATCGTGTTTTCATTGCCATTGTTTCTAGGTATGTTTTGATTTCCTCTTTGATTTCTTCAGTGATCTCTTGGTTATTTAGTAGTGTATTGTTTAGCCTCCATGTGTTTGTATGTTTTTCAGATTTTTTTCTTGTAATTGATGTCTAGTCGCATAGTGTTGTGGTTGGAAAAGACACTTGATACAATTTCAATTTTCTTAAATTTACCAAGGCTTGATTTGTGACCCAAGATATGATCTATCCTGGAGAATGTTCCGTGAGCACTTGAGAAGAAAGTGTACTCTGTTTTTTTTATGTGGAATGTCCTATAAATATCAATTAAGCCCATCTTGTTTAATGTATCATTTAAAGCTTGTGTTCCCTTATTTATTTTCATTTTGGATGATCTGTCCATTGTTGAAAGTGGGGTGTTAAAGTCCCCTACTATGATTGTGTTACTGTCGATTTCCCCTTTTATGGCTGTTAGTGTTTGCCTTATGTATTGAGGTGCTCCTATGTTGCGTGCATAAATATTTACAATTGTTTTATCTTCTTTTTGGATTGATCCCTTGATCATTATGTAGTGTCCTTCTTTGTCTCTTGTAATAGTCTTTATTTTAAAGTCTATTTTGTCTGATACGATAATTGTTACTCCAGCTTTCTTTTGATTTCCATTTGCAGGGAATATCTTTTTCCATCTCCTCACTTTTAGTCTGTATGTGTCCCTAGGTCTTAAGTGGGTCTCTTATAGACAGCATATATATGGGTCTTGTGTTTGTGTCTCCTCAGCCTGTCCATGTCTTTTGGTTGGTGACTTAATCTATTTACATTTAAGGTAGTTATCCATATGTTTGTTCCAATTACCGTTTTCTTAATTGTTTTGGGTTTGTTATTGTAGGTCTTTTCCTTCTCTTGTGTTTCCTGCCTAGAGAAGTTCCTTTAGCATTTGTTGTAGAGCTGGTTTGGTGGTGCTGAATTCTCTTAGCTTTTTCTTGTCTGTAAAGGTTTCAATTTTTCCATCAAATCTGAATGAGATCCTTGCTGGGTAGGGTAATCTTGGTTTTAGGTTTTTCCCTTTCATCACTTTAAATGTGGCCTGCCACACTCCCTTCTGGCTTGCAGAGTTTCTGCTGAAAGTTCAGCTGTTAACCTTATGGGGATTCCCTTGTACGTTATTTGTTGTTTTTCCATTGCTGCTTTTAATATGTTTTCTTTGTATGTAGTTTTTGATAGTTTGATTAATATGTGTCTTGGCGTGTTTCTCCTTGGATTTATCCTGTATGGGGCTCTCTATGCTTCCTGGACTTGACTATTTCCTTTCCCATATTAGGGAAGTTTTCATCTATAATCTCTTGAAATATTTTCTCAGTCCCCTTCTTTTTCTCTTCTTCTTCTGGGACCCCTGTAATTCGAATGTTGGTGCATTTAATGTTTTCCCAGAGGTCTCTGAGACTGTCCTCAATTCTTTTCATTCTTTTTTCTTTATTCCACTCTGTGGTAATTATTTCCACTATTTTACCTTCGAGGTCACTTATCCGTTCTTCTGCCTCAGTTATTCTGCTATTGCTTCCTTCTAGAGAATTTTTAATTTCATTTATTGTGTTGTTCATCATTGTTTGTTTGCTCTTTAGTTCTTGTATTTCCTTGTTAAACGCTTCTTGTATTTTCTCCATTCTATTTCCAAGATTTTGGATCATCTTTTCTATCATTGCTCTGAATTCTTTTTCAGGTAGACTGCCTATTTCCTCTCCATTTGTTTGATCTGGTGGGTTTTTACCTTGCTCCTTCATCTGCCATGTGTTTCTCTGTCTTCTAATTTTGCTTAACTTACTGTGTTTGGGGTCTCCTTTTCACAGGCTGCAGGTTCTTCATTCCTGTTGTTTTTGGTGTCTGCCCCCAGTGGCTAAGGATGGTTCAGTGGGTTTTGTAGGCTTCCTGGTGGAGGCGACTGGTGCCTCTGTTCTGGTGGATGAGGCTTGATCTTGTCTTTCTGGTGGGGAGGATTGCGTCCGATGGTGTGTTTTGGGGTGTCTGTGACCTTATTATGATTTTAGGCAGGCTCTTTGCTAATGGGTGGGGTTGTGTTCCTGTCCTGCTAGTTGTTTGGCATAAAATGTCCAGCACTATAGCTTGCTAGTCGTTGATTGGAGCTGGGTCTTAGTGCTGAGATGGAGATCTCTGGGAGAGCTTTTGCCATTTGATATTACGTGGAGCTGGAAAGTCTCTGCTGGACCAGTGTCCTGAACTCGGCTCTCCCACCTCAGAGGCACAGGCCTGGCACCCCGCCGGCTCACCAAGACCCTGTCAGCCACCCAGCTGTTGGGAAGTCTGAGGTCTTCTGCCAGCGTTCAGTAGGTGTTCTTTAGGAGTTGTTCCACATGTAGATGTATTTCTGATGTATTTGTGGGGAGGAAGGTGATCTCCACATCTTACTCCTCTGCCATCTTGAAGGTCTCCTCCACTTGTTCCTTTTTAAATGAAAATGGTTTTGACACGTTGATTTTTTTGCTGTTTTGTATATTGGGGGTTCACAGCAAGTCTTACCTTACACAACTTTGTTTCATTGTTGTTTAGATTATATTTAAGCTTGTGAACATTAAATGCCATTTTGCAAATAAAACTATTGTATTTTCTCATCTAAAATTACTCTAAAAATGACACAATCCAAAATCCATGAAAGGTTATGAGAGACCAAATATAACAAGTTGTTAAGGCAGATGGACTACTTTGGTTGAGAAGGCTGTGTGCAAATTTATATATATGATTTTAAGGAAATCAAAGGATTTTTTCTTAATTTTAAAATCTGATGTTCTGTATTAGAACATAAAAATATAACTTGAGTTATAAGTAGCTTTTCAGCTCAGCTGTTCGACTACCTGAAATCACAATTTCTGATTTATCATATGAATCATGTCAGTTTTTATTGTTCATATCTTTTCAGGCATCTGGCAAGCTGAGACTGCGATTTGTTTTCACATATGTTGTGATAGAGAAGATTCAGGATGTGTAGTGGTTTAGCATCAGGCTGTATGCACTTTAATTCTCACTTCCAGTGGTAAAACATTCTGTCATATTTTTAAAGTATTGGAATTCTCATTCTAATGTATGTTAAGTGGTCTTCTATTTCTATACTTTTTGTATCTCCTTTATCATCTCTACCACCCACCTTCCCAATTATAAACAATAACAAAATTCTACAAATATGATCATTAATTTTTGTTTTCAGCATAGACTAGATATCTAATTAAATGGATGATTATCTGAATATAATCTTACAGTAGGATAATTGCTTCATTTATAATTCAAATACATATTTAGGTAATTCTTTTCTTAAGTATATCAGTAGCTATATATAATATGCTTAGATCTATGTTTCTTTACTAAACTGTGATATGGTTAAGCTATCTTAAACTTGTCCTGTTTGTTTATAAATTTGTCTTCTGAAATTAAGACTTCATTTGCCTTAAATATTCCTGATTCTCATATACCATTTGCTATAATTTAGTTCTTATGACTTGTCTTCTATTTTTCTTTCTTCTTCTATCTCACATATATGCAGTTGAGAAATACTATTTCAAATAAAACATATGGAAAATAACAGATGTATTACAGTTGGTCTCTGCGAAAGTTGGCTATTTGCTGGATGAAATAGTCTTGAGAATCTTTTACTGGAAATATTTTAACTGTTATAAATTGACTATTAACTGATACCGTCATGAACACCTTCCTCCCAGTTTTCTGTCAAGTTGCCTTTGCTTTCCTATTGTACCCCTCTTGCCTTAGTAACCTTTTTGCTTCCTCCTACTGTCCACTCTCACCCCTCTAATTGTGACTAATGGCTAGAACCTAATATACATTTCACCACCCACACTTTGCTGACAACATAAATTATTTGGATAAAGATGGACAATATTCATTAGCTGTGTGTGCACTTTACTGAAAGAGCCTTACACCAGAGTTCCACACTTTCCCATTTTTATTAAAAGTTAAAATGCTTTTCTGTCTTGGGGGTTGGGGTGAGTTAGCCATGATAGAGGACAGGGCTACAGTGCTAATAAATAAAAATAATAAGTATTACCGCTGGTTGAGTGACCCTGGGAAAAGAGCACTACAAAGCTATTTGTTGTTCCCTTTCACTTGTCAACAGCACTGGCTTAAAAGCTTTAGCCATTGTTGAGGACCTTACAGAACCCTTGGAAAGTTAGAAAGACAACTGTCAAAAAAGAAACTCAGGCCAAGATTAGTTGAGTATTTTTGTATTTCTGTGCTGTTTTGGGACAATTCATATATTAACCTAATGGAAGTGACAACAGTCTTTGTCCCTCTGACTACTACAGCTCTTTCAATGTCATCTTTATTGACATGAACCAACTGAAAAATTCATAGGAATGACAGATAAACCAGTGAAACTAAGGGTTATGAATCATTTTCATAAAAATGTGTAGAGGTAGAACTATTACCCTTTGATGTGGCTTTTGATTTCTAGGTAGTTTTAGTGATGGGCAAAGTGAAGCATATGTATATACTTTTCATTTGGATTTTATCATAAATCTCTTGGGTTGTTGTATACTAAGTTGTAGTTGTAATGTTAGTCAAACTTTTTAAATGTTACTGTGTGCCCAGCACTGTCTTAAGCACTTTACATAAATTATTTCATTTAATTCTTTTGACAATAGTATAAGTATAGTTATTATCCCCTTTTATAGACGAGTAAATTGGAGCATAGAGAGGTTAAATTACTTGCCAAAGGTCACAAAATTAGTCATAGTAAGTGATGGAGTCATGTTGTATGACGTTAAGTTTTTTTTTACATTTAGTAGCAAAACAGAGATTTTGTACATGAGAAAAAAACTCTTTGAAATTCCTTTTTGAAATGCTGCCCTCACATTACTTATGTTATTTTTTTCTGGGATCTAATATTTAAAACAAGAAGAAAACAGAGTGTTTTAGTCTATGCAAGGAAATGCACTTGCTTTCTGAGTGATGGAGTGGATAAAACTAGGAGAGTTTCATAAGTCTGTCTCTTAATGGATATTTTGTGTAGGAAATATAGAACCATCTTTTGAGGAAGAAACCCAAGTTTATTGATATGCAGCAGTTATAGCATACTGATTTTTTTTTTTTTTTTTTTTGCTGTACACGGGCCTCTCACTGTTGTGGCCTCTCCCGTTGCGGAGCACAGGCTCCGGACGCGCAGGCTCAGCGGCCATGGCTCACAGGCCCAGCCGCCTCGCAGCATGTGGGATCCTCCCGGACCACGGCACGAACCCGTGTCCCCTGCATTGGCAGGGGGACTCTCAACCACTACGCCACCAGGGAAGCCCCTAGCATATTGATTATGGTATATTAAATCATGTAATGAAAAAATATTCTTCTAAAATATGGTGTAAGATTGGATATAATTGAACAGGTGTGTTAACAGTTATAGCCTGTACGCTGAGAAAACTTAAGCCTGTGGGTAATGATTTAGATACTGCAATATTCCAAAAACTGGTTGCACATTAAAAATTTCAAAACTTGAGTCAGCAGGCCAAAGAATTTTTTTTTCTCTTAACCAAGCTCTTATTAAATTTCAAGTGGAAACAAAGAAATATTTTGGCACTACTAAAAGTAAAGTATTTCTAGAGCTTAATTCACTTCAGGATGATTACATATAAAATGAGGCTAATTGAAATCCTAATGCTTTGGAATTTCAGATGTGTTTCTATTGTGTGTTGTGGTGTGTGTTATTTTTTAACATTTCCTAGAAGAACTTGATATTTCCAGTAGCGGACTAGCTGTAGTGCTTGGCTAATGAGACTATTACAAGGCCTTCTGGTCTTCAGTGCCCAGATCCACTCCAGATATGTAGAAGTTTTTATATTACTAACATTGCGTTGTTTGATATTTGCCCCCAAATGTTGTCTAGACATGCAACTATTGTCAACATGAATTGAACTCTTACTGGTATATGATTTCCAGATTTAGCCCAAACTTCCCCTCAAAAATAATCTTATTATCAGTAATTGAATAAGTAAATAGCAAGGCTGTAATTAGCTTTTTGAAGAAAACTATAGTTAGCCAAGTGTACTAACTTTTATAACTAGCTATTCTATATTTTCATGGGAGCCATCAAGTGAAAGCTTCCAAGGGGAGAATATTGAATAAACAGTACCTAATTCTAACAGACGTTCACCACCCAGACCACCTATCATCTAATTATTGTCTAAAACTAGATGAGGTGCATAAAACTGGACTAACATTTTACTTTTGAAAAGTTTGACTCTTTATTAAAAGAACTTACTGCGGTGTGTGGTATATGGAAAAGAACGCTAAACTAGGAGTTAGGCTTAAAGTGCTGCCTTCATCATTAATTAGATTTATTATCTTAGGCAAGTGTTAACCTTAAGTTAGATTTTCAGTCTGTAAAATGAAGAGTTTGGTCTAGACTAGTTATTACCCAGCTTGGATTGAGCAAAACAGTCATCTCCCAACACTAGTTTCCTTGGTCAAATATGTAATCCATAATTCACTTAAAGATTGACAGTCTGTTAACACATAAAGTGGTCTAAATCTTGTAAGAAAGAGAAATGTCAGTTTGTTTCATGTTAATTAGATTTACATGACAGTGGAATGCTTATTTTATTTGTTTGCTTTAGTGTTACTTGTAACCAACCAACATAAATTTATGTCCAGTATATGTTTTAGTAAATTAGTTTTGTGGAATGCTTATCTAAATGTTATCTAAAGCTCCTTCCAGGTTTAAAATGCTGATTCTATGATATGAATAATCGACACATGCTTTTACTTCTTGACTTTGAAGGAGGTATTAGTATATTTTTGACGTTCAACCATATTGTTGTTCCTTCCAAAAGACAACTTTCATCCCTAAATGTGCACCCTGTCACATGTCAGGAATAACACAGCTTAGTTTAAGCCACAAAATTAAAGTATAAACAGTGGTAGATTTGGTATGACCTAACTCCTGGGACTTTGTTTAAAAAGTCACATATTATACATACATATTTTTTGCTTGTTCGATTTTTTCAATGAGCTCTGCCACTGCAGCTCAAGGGAGATTAAGGGAAAATAAACCCTACATAAACACAAAGCAAAAACCTGAGCCTGTGTGTAAAGCTACTGCACTGGAGCGAATGTGGTTTAATTCTTGGCACTGGGAGCTTGTTGGAGAATTACAATATGTTGGCATGAGTCTCTGGGTTGGGTCTCATTGTTCCAGATGAGGGAGTCAGTCTTAAGGGTGTTTGGCACTGAAGGGAAAAAGGAGTGAGAGTTATAGGGAATGAGTGGGCCCTAAAGAGGCGGGATGCTGTTGTAACAATGGCTGGCACAGTTAGGGGGGCCATTCACTCGTGGGGATTGCCATAGGCATTGATGTGAAGAACCATATGTGAGTAAAAGAGGCAAGGGTAAGAAGGGAAAAGCAAGCAAACATATCAAAAGGGTCCTGATGGCAGAAAGAGACAAAAGTAATCCAGTTAGAGTCATCTTCCTGTTAATGGATTGACTGATAAGGATAACTTTCATTTTTCTCTAATTTATCTTACAGCTTATTTCTTAATATTTATTTTATTTTCTCTTTAAAAATAGATACGCATTTACCTTACCCCTAAAAAGACAGATTCTGTAATTAAGAGGCCGTGGTTTTGTATTCCATCTGTTCTACTTTCTGGCTAGGTGATGCTGGGCCTTGGTTTTCTTACTGAGCCTTAGTTTTCTCATCTGCAAAATGGATATAATGATAATATACAACATTGACAAATATTGTATCTGACAGCATTCTGTAAACTGAAATGCCATGCAAATAATAATAACTATTATTGTCCGCCATGCTTATTTTAATATAGCGAGCTGTAGCTTTAATTTTAATGATAATCACGGTACTCCAATGCTTGGGAGAAGTAAATCTCAGGAGACTCTTTAAAGTGTTGAAAGTCAAACTATGACACATCTTAACATGAAAATAATGGATAATCCAGAATTTGAACATTTGGGAATAACTGTATGTCCAGAAACATACCATACTCACAGTTTAAAATACAATTCTACATGTATGTTTTTAAAATCACATCTTAGAAAGTGGAATATTTAATAGATAACTACTATCTCTTTTACTCCATAAACTGAAGTAGCAGTTACATAATTGTGTCAGATTTCACTTTAATCATATTCACACATTAAGGAACAGGTATATTATAAATATTGAGATTCTGCCATTTGATCTTTCACAGTTTTAATCATTTATATTCTATGGGATCTTTACCATTTTCAGAGAAATTCAGTCATTGGTACATGTCCATTTATTGTGATCATTATTGTGAGATCATTTCATACCACTTCTTCATGAACTACCAGTGGAAATAAATTCAAACAGTAGCAGTTGTAGAATATTGAACATGGATTTGCTTAAAACTCTTTGTTTTACAGTAATTCAGACAGAGAGGTGAAGTAGCTGAAAAGATATGCTTTCGGTCCCCCTGAGCTAGATAGTGTTAAAGTCCTGGTGAGAATCCATATTGTTTGACTTATAGCCCAATAGTCCTTCCACGTTATGAATGCATTTTCATTTCAATGCATATATCTGCTATATGGTCATAGGTTTTCCTTAAATCATCCAAAATTCTAAAGTTCAAAGTCATATAGTGGGACTACATCCTGAACATATTGAAAATTGTAAGGAATCTTGGCTTTTAATCTCATCATGCTGCCCGTAGGTACATGTTACCCTGGGACATTCAGTTTATCCTTTCAAATGTTTACTTCGTCCATCCACTGGAGTTAATAACAGTAGTTTCTCTGACTGTCCATGGCTGTTTTGCAGGTGAAATGCAGTAACGTGTGTGTACTAAAAAGAGCAAAGGCTTTGGGATCCAGTAAGTTGAACTTAGCTTCGTATTGGGCAAGTCACGATATTTCTCAAAGCTTTGGTTTCTTAATGGTGAAACAGACATACCAATATCTAATTCAGGGGATTATTATGAGAAGTTTGAGATACCACATGTAAAGGACCTGGTACACTGTTTCTCACTTAACCCTCAAAATGGCAGCTATCATTATCGTCATCAATAAGAGACTTAGGAATTTGTAGGAAAAAAAATAAACCTTAGTCCAGGACTCAGCTCTGCCCATTACATATGGTGAAACCTCAAACAAATCCTTTTATTCCTTTGGTCTTTTTCTTAACCTGAAAGATGGATATAATAACACAATCTGAGTCTTCAGATTTTTGCTTTGATTACATGAGAGAATACAGGTAGAAGCATCTAGCATAGCTCCTGGCACACAGGCTGTTCAATAAACATTTATTGAATCTGAGTTTAAACCTCATCCAAATTGCAAGTATTATTGTCTTTATTCATCCACAGGCATGACAACCCTGAGTTGGATACATTTCTGATTTTACATCTTGCAAATTACTTGGTCTTAAAGAAGTTATTCATTTTTTTCTGTAGTGTATGTTAAAAGTCAGGTACTTGAAAAAACTGGCTTTGTATGAGAGCCTCCTATCTTTATGCAAGTTAATAAAGAGGCCAGGAATGTTGTGCAGGTTTCAGAAATCTGGCGGCTGTTTCTTTAACTCTGCAACTTAGACAGAAGACTTCTGTTTCTTTATGAGCACACTACAGTGAATATTTTGTCTAGCTGCAGGGGAAAAGCTTTGTCATGGACTTTGCAGACAATAGCCTTAAAAGTAAAATGGTCTGCTTTTGGTGCCGGGAGGTTCAGGGGCCTATTGTTAGTGCACAATGGATTTCTATTGCTGCATTCCTGCTTTGCAAGGTTTGTTAGCTTTTAATGACTGACGGTACTCTACTGCAAATACCATATTGGTTGGACCCTGTTTACATGCAACTCAAGAATTTCTGTAGAGTGCTGGAAAAAAGAAACAGTGGTATTTGTTTGACCTGCTCTGTTAAGGTTTAAAAAATGATTTCACTCACCAAGTGTTTACTGCGAATGTAGAAACATTGGCTATCCCTGCAGAAGTATTTTAGAGTTACTTGTAAAGCCTCAGTGAACAGAAATATTGATTACAGTAAGAAGAGGTTTAATGCATTTTATTACTCAGAATTGTCATTACCATTTTCAAAACACTGTGGTATAGAAATAGGGATATTTTAAGAAAAAGTAAAATCTTTAGGATCTTTTTTCCTTAAATGTGAGAAAATAGAAAGATATATTTTGTTACAAACAAAAAAAAAACCATTTCACACATTCCATGTAAATGTGCACACAGTAGTTGTGGGGTGTGTGTGTGTGTATATGTACACACTATACATACAGGCTATGTGAAGAAGTAATCATTCAGAGCTTTTCACTATGTTATTTTCCCCAAGTTTTTGACATCTGAAAAGGAAGCAATCCACGCTGCCACAGTTTTTCCAAAGAAAATTCCACCTCCCGTCTGTTGAAAACTCCACGCAGGCTTTGTGACTCTGATAGCTGATGTCTTTAAGATGAGGGCCTGAGAAAGTAGATAGCATTAGCCAAGATGATGCTGAAGACGCTTTAAAATGCATTTTATTGTGGGGAAAATTAACGCTTTTCTAATAATCTTAGGATCTCTAGGCCAGACTGTCCCTTTGATAAGTTAACATGTACTCCCTTTATGCTCCTAGTAGGGGGTAAACAAATGTCTGAACAAACACAAATACGCATAAACACCAATGTGGAGAATGGCAGTGTGTGTCTTCGATCCAGATAATAAGTGTGGGTATTGTTATTTAGATAGAGCATACTGGGACACTTATCTTTTAGTACACACCATTTTCTAACTGAATGCAGTGCTAATCGTGGGATTGAAAGCCATTGTAATTGTGTACCCGTCTAAATGCTGACAAGAATATAAAATTACATTATTTGGAACTGAGTTTGATGTTTCGGAGTTTTATTAGCATTTATATTTACTTATACATTAAAATTCAACACAAAAGGAGAGATCAAAACCATGTGACATATAGAAACAGATGTCAGACCACCACATAACCCTGCTCTCTAAAATCTGTGTGTCCTGTCTTAATACAGGACATTTTCAAAGAGTGTGCTACAAATCTGAAATAAGCAAATAATAAGTTTCCATTATAGGCATTACTTACTTGTCTAGATTCTGCAATCTTTGTAAAGCTTCTTTTACACCAACTCTTTTTTATATGTTCGCGGTACTGGCAAATCTTTCCACAGTGTGCTAACCACCACACGATGTTAAACACATATTATGAAGTGGATGTAATTGTAAACACACAGAGGGACATAATTACATGTAGCAGATTTAAGAGCTAATTCTTTGCCTTTTTTTTTTACTCTGCATTTTATCAACATAATTATTTTTTGACTGCAGACTAACACCCTGAAATTGACAAGCATCCATTATAGCAGGAATTTGTTCACCAGATTGGAAAACAATGAACTGCAGGTTTATATGTACCCATTGTCATAAAGAATTAGTACAGCTTTGTTCCACAAGAGGAAAAAGCTAATGATTTTGAAACAGCAGGTGACAAAACACATTCTTTTTTTCCTCCCCTGTTATCAGTTTGTTGATGAAGTCATTATGAACTGGGACCAGGGTAGGGATGGCCTTCTTTTTAGCAGATAGACTTTTAATGAGCTTTGTTTATAAAGATAGTCACATTGATTTGCTTACCTGTTTTTATTTCTTTACTTAGAAACCCCCAGTATTGAAAAGCTACTATCAAAGGACTGGAAAGACAAGCTTCTTGCAATGGGATCAGGGAACTTTGGTGAAATAAAAGGTAATATGTTTGCAATTATTTTGATCTAAAATGTACCGAAATGAATCTGATATTTAGAAATATTAGTGGTGATAAAGTACTTCTGCCCCCATGCGCTCTGTCTTTGGTGTTTCTTCCTTCTAGCTTGAAAAGGGATGTACAGTGGTTCTTATTTTCTCTCTGTGCCTTATAATAGTATGTTTTTTTAACAGAATAACCCCACTATATCTTTAACAGTATTTGATGTTCATCTTTTTTTCTAAATTTTAAATGACTTACTTATAAGTACAAATGTATCTACAGCAGGGTTAAAAACTGTATGAGATGATTTTATACATTCTACGTATTAAGAGTATGAATATACGTAATCTCCACTTAAAACCAGGAATGACAAAGGGAGAAGGTTTAATTCCTCATATAAAAATAAAATCAAGTGGTGCTTTCAATTAATTAAAAAGTGTGTTTTCTCAGAGCATAGCAGGCAATCTATGGTTTTCTGTTTGTTGCCAATAGGACACTTTTGAATCTGAGTTCTAAAGGATTAATTTTAAGGAAAAACTACTTATTAATATTAATATATTTTGTTATGTATTACTCTGTATATTTTTGATAGAGGCTGAATATATATTTTAAATATCACCAGATTTATATTGATATACATGTAGAAATCTGTGTGTAAATAACTTTTTTGCATATGTGTGTACGTGCAAGTGTTCTCCCACTGAGAGGCAATCATCTCTCTTAAGGCTTTACTACATCAGAGCATCCTGGAGAAGGGCAAAGCACAAATCAGTCTTCTCAAATGTTTGACTTACGTGATGTCAGCATCTCTGTTTGGGAAACTTCCATAAAATGTTTGCTTGAGTATCTCACTTTTCATCCATATATTTGGAGTTTACATATATTCAGGCTATGATTAGGTGTGAACGGGTGGTGAGAAAGTGAATTCCTGCTAATCAGCAAATTAAGTAACCAGAACCTATAATGGAATGAAATTCAAAGAAGTAATAATTAATATCCCTTGAAGAGCTTGAAGACAAAGTTTAGAGAGAACAGAAAAATTTCATTTTCTATTTTGTTGGATTTTAACCCATTTGCACCTGAGATGCAGGATGTATTCTCCAAGGTTCTTTATTCTCCTGTGACCTGGGTAATAACTGAGAGCAGAGCAGAGCAGACCGCCTGTTCCAAGCCTTGTGATCTCATTCCATTGGAGGACAAACATTTTTCCCTCCCTCCTTTTCCTCACAAGTCTAACTTAAAAGCAGCAACAGCAGTGATGATAAGCTTAGAGGAAAGAAGCTCAGCTGTCCTTTCAGGCTTGCCTGTGGGGTTAGTTCAGGAAGCTGCAGTACAGTCACAAAAGAAGTTTCTGTCTTTAATTTTGAGTTTTTTAAGCTTCACATTCAGAGCACAAGTTTAGTTATTGTCCTCTGGTTCTGTTCAAAAAGCTGTTTTCTGATGCATTTAAAAGCAACTGTAGATCTTTCTTCTGTTGGGGGCATGGTTGTTAGGTGCTCGGATCAGGTTTGGCAGAAAACTGGAGGAAAAAAGCGCTGGGTTACTTTTCCTATTGACTGCCCGTGACAGTTGCAATTACTATTGTTCATAGGTGGCTCGAAAGTGGAGAGGATACAATAGTGTGTTGCCCTCTGGGGGGAAATGAATTTGACTTAATGGTTCTTGGGTGGGGGGCGGTCAGACCCTATGATTATGTGCTCCAGGAATGTGGTTTTCATACCACCTCAGAGGAAGTTAGTCAAGAACAATAGCCCAGCTGTTTGGCCCCTGTTTTTAATGAGGCAGATAAAGGTGTAAGTCTCATGTATGCGTAGACTGTTTTCAGTCAGGGTAGGGAAGGATAAGCATGACCTTTTTTTTAATCTGAAAATATGAACTTATTCAATTATTAGATTAATTTATTACTGATAATTCAGAGCAATGTAATCTGAGTAGAACCTTTGTATATATTAGGATGTTTACAGTATTTACTGAGTCTTCTTGTGGATTGAAACTCTTCTCCTCCATTTACACTGGTCAGTTTTCACTTAACTTTTAATTAGTTCCAGGAAACATGAGTGAGTGAATGAATGCGTGTGTGTGTGTGTGTGTGTGTGTGTGTGTTTGTGTGTGTGTGTCCATTCTTGAATATCTAAGACCATAGCCAAGTGAGGGCAGAGCTCCGTTCCTAAGTGCTGGCTTCAAGTTGCTGTGAGTGAATTAGTTTCAGCGCATTTGGACAAAGATTAAATTTACAGCTTGGCAAAATTCAACGAAGTGTTTCTTACTATTACTATTTAAAAAGTGAAAATGATAAACTTTTAAAAAGAGGAGAAATAAATAGCATTTGGTCTGGATAGTTTAGCTGTCAATAAAGAGTTGTCATACGCACTTAAAGTCAATCTCATTTTTCAAGAAACAGTGTGAGTTAGGAAAGGTCACCCATTTCTGAAAGCATAAAATTATTTTTCATGTTAGATTAGAACTTAGACCATTTTATGGTCTGGTACTTTGGAAATGTGAAGTAATTAGGTTTTAAAGTTACATTAGAAACAATTCTCTAAAAAAACACACACAAAAGTACACTGGATTCAGTTTTCCAGAACAAAAGAGTTTGACTAAAAAGGTCTACCGATAGCAAACAGTCAATATATATTGTAAACTGATTAGATGACTACAGACATAATTTATTTCTTCTTCTCTAATCAGCCGTATAGTGTAACTGGCCATTTACAGAGGTTTCTTTGCCCTTATCTATAGCAGAAGCACTGAGCAATGGTTGTGTGAAAGATGAAGAAATACATTTTATAGCCTCATAGTTACTGAGAAGGGAAAAAACAGTGCCTGCACTCCAGCTGGCAGCCAGTAGCATCACACATTGTTTCAGCTAGCATGAAATTCCATTACACTGAAGGTCATTGCATTGGCACTTCACCTGAGGACAGTATCTGGGGATCCATGGCAGCTTTGACTAATCTAAACAGATCGTCTGTTTTTCAACAAAGCCATTGCAAAATGTGTATTTTACTGACTTAAATTTATTTGTAAAATTATAAGAAAAATATCTCCATGCAAAACTCTCTTAAAATATTTCTATTTTGTTCAGGTTATGAAAGCAGGGCATTGTTTTGAGAGGTTTTTCTGAGTAGGGCACTCAGAAAAGCCTAGATCAGTTTCTCTACCTGCCTTGTTCGAAGAATTCTTCAGAGCCTTGTTTCTTTCCCATTGGTATCCCAGGTAGACCCTTCTCACCCTGCTCAGAATGCATTAATTTAGGCCAGTAAAGTGTTATATCTGTATTAAGGAAAAATGCCAGTTGTAGTCGGTATAATAAAAAATTGGCTCTTTTTGAAAGCTATAATTTTGTTCTTTCTAGAAGATGGGACATAAAGGCAAACACCAAACAGCTCTAGAATGCCAATGATGGATTCAAGTAAATAATCCATTCCACAATACTGTGGTCTTTCAGGACTCATGAATTAAAGTCATGCTATGTAGATTCAACATGAGGATTAAAGTAGATCCCCTCTTAGGTGACATAACATTTTGATATGAAAGAGATATGTAGATTTAGTATATGGCTTGAAAGAGATGATTCTCTTTAAATAACATTAGACGATTTGAAAATAAGCAGGCTTGGAACAGGAATCAGGTCCCAGGTAATAATCTAGTAAGAGGTATCCTTGGATTTTTATAAATTTAAAACATGGAAACTAAAATCTCAGCATTTAGATATGTAAGGGTTTGTATAACTTTGAAAGCTGTTTTAAACCCATTCTTTTAAAAGTCCAGTAACTATTTAAGAAACACATGGTTTGCTAATTATCTTGTGACTGTTTCATTTGTGCATTTTATATATATATATATATATATATATCTTCACATTTTTTCAGAGGGGTTGGAAATGTTGATTATTTTCTGAGGGAACTGTTGTATCTGGAATTTGTTTAACATAAGAGTCAGCCATAAGGCAGGTACATAACATATAGTCATTTACTTCTAAATAAAGTAAATGTTTAATGTTTTTAATCTACTAAGCTTGTTTTATAGTTCCTTGTAGTTGCTTATGAGTAATCTTTTCACTTTTTGTAAAAACTATTTCATAAGAACTGAAGAAAGACTACTGGGGCACAGAATATAAATTTTTAAAATAAGTTTGGCAGTGTCTATAAAAGCAGAAAGCGACTTTATGTTTTCTGCAAATCAGTTACTTGCTCTGTCTTGGGAAGCCAGAGTCCTCATGCCAGTGTATAAACACAGCAAGCGATGGGAAGAGACCAATCAGCCACTGGCTCTCATTGATTCGTATATTGATAATCCAGTTCACCAGTTAAGAAGTTATAGGGCTTCCCTGGTGGCGCAGTGGTTGAGAGTCCGCCTGCCGATGCAGCGGACGCGGGTTCGTGCCCCAGTCTGGGAGGATCCCACGTGCCACGGAGCGGCTGGGCCCGTGAGCCATGGCCGCTGAGCCTGCGCGTCCGGAGCCTGTGCTCCGCAATGGGAGAGGCCACAACGGTGAGAGGCCCGCGTACCGCAAAAAAAAACAAAACAAACAAACAAACAAAAAAGAAGTTATATATACCTTTTACAGCAGGCACTTAATAATGCATATTTTAAGCGAATACTCTTGCATATTTAATCTAGGGTTTTATATTTGAAAGTAAAAATATCCTCTCCTCAACATTTTTCTCATTTAAAAATACATTCATTCATTTAACAAGTATTCAGCTGTCCGAGGGTCGTGAAGATCCTAAAATAAAATAATTATAAAACCATTGTTTTTTTCTTGTAGATGTGGGACTCCAGAGCTTACGCTATCCAGATCATTGGATAATAGAATTTACCTAAAACATTTTCCCCTTTGAAATTAACATTTCTCCTACTAGGGGAGCATGATGTAGTTAAAAAGATTTGGTGTCTTGTTGCCCTGATTCTCTCAAAGACTTGTGGAAATGAGGTTACCTCTTTTGGTTTATTTCCTCGTCCCCTCATTTACAAACAGTTGCATTGATTACATGCCTGTTTATGTACAGCCACTTTGCTAACATCCTTTACAAAATTATTATAACAAAGTCATTTTACTCCTATTTTATGTAGGAAGAAACTGAGTCTCAGAGAGAGAGATGAATTATCCAGAACCACGTGCTTTAGTTGTGACAGGGTCAAGATGTGACTCTAATTCTGTCTGCCTTCAAAGCCTGTGCTCTCTACGTGATGCTTGGTAGTCCGTCTTAGTAAAGTTGGAATGGGTGATCTCTAAAATCCTGTGAAACATGAAAACTTATTCAGACCCACCACAGCTAGATGAAGAGTCCCTCTGAGATGCACCCATCGTTAGCCTGCCTCCATGGTGAACTTTCCTTGTAGACTATCTAGCTTACTGTAGGCCCAAAGTTTGGAACCCAGTACGTATTTGATGAATGGATGACCAAGAAATGCCGTGCTTCGAGATGGCTATTATTGACTACATTCCAGTCTCTAAGTGCAGTGAATTGAATGTGATATTAAAAACAAAACAAAACAAAGCTGTTTTTTACATTTTAAGTACAATACCCAAGTAAGCGGATGGAATAATCTTGGGAAAAGGTTATAAAATTACAATCTCCATTAAAAGGTAGACATTTGTAGTAAGAAATTGTATAGAACCATACTTTTTAAAAAAGATAAGAACGACCCTTGCTTTCACTGTACAAATGATAATGCACACATCTTGTTCATAATGTCCCAGAAACAAAATATCCAGCCATGGGGGTAACAACGGTAAAGACCATAGCTACTTTTCAATTGTTTCCGTTTCATTCTGATAGTCGCCCTTAAAACTGATAGCTTTCACGGGAATTTCCTGGCAGGTCCAGTGGTTAAGACTTGGTGCTTTCACTGCCAGGGAACTCCCGCAAGTCAAGCAGTGCAGGCAAAAAAAAAAAAAACCTGATAGCTTTCCATAGTACATATATTTTAAATCCAAGCCAAAGTCCACCTTTTAAGATATTGAAGCAAAAAGAATTAAACTATTTTTTCAAAATAAATTACAGAAATCTGAAAGAAGGTAAGAATATTCATCGTATTAGCAGTGTACACTAGAATATCAATTTATACTGTCATGTTATACGTGATCGCATTCCTTATGTAATTTTAATAGGTTCCAACTTCTAAGAGTATCTATATTGCAGTAAAGGATACATAACTAAATTTTATCAAAGTTTGATTGCATTCGTTGTCAATGAAAAAGACCAATGCACAGATGTTTGTAAGTTAGATAACTTAAATATTCCTTTGATGAAACAGAATAATGCCATTTGTACCTTCTGATGAGGGGGTCTGACTTTTACTCTAGTTGGATGAGACTGCCATTGAGAAAAGCTTTAGTTGTAAATTTAGAATAACTTAAGTCTGTTTCTATTCATTATATTTTCAGTTCATTCAACAAATACTGCTCTCTGTCTTGCCATGTGCTATGTTCTGGAGATGTAATGGTAGCAAATGGAGTAGACAGATTTCTGCCCTTCTGGAGCTTACACTCTAGTAGAGGCACTTGCTTTTTTTTTTTTTTTTCCAGTTTTATTTTATTATTATTATTTTTTACATCTCTATTGGAGTATAATTGCTTTACATTGGTGTGTTAGTTGCTGCTGTATAACAAAGTGAATCAGCTATATGCATACATATATCCCCATATCCCCACCCTCTTGCCTCTCCCTCCCACCCTCCCAATCCCACCCCTCTAGGTGGTCACAAAGCATCAAGCTGATTTCCCTGTGTTATGCAGCTGCTTGAGGCACTTTCATTAGGCAGAATTTTTAAAGGCAACGTAATGAATGACTTTTAGATCCTTCAGGTGGATTACCAGTTGAAAGCAACAACATTTCTATAAAAAAAACAAAGCAATTCAAGTCCTGTCCAAATTATAACACTGATAATCTAAGGAACACCAACAATAAAAGAAAAAAAAAAACATCCTGGCAAAGATTGACTGTTGCTTTGAATTAAATGTGTGGTAATTTTTTTGAGGGAAGAAACATAATCTCTAGTTTACTTTCAGCATCAAAATTCTAGGACTTTTCCTTTCCTGAGTGACTCTTCCTTCCTTTTACTTTCCCTTTAGTTATATCAAAACTCCCAAAGATTTACTGTGATTTTGATTGTAACTTCAAGCCATATATCTATTGCATTTTGGTAGAATAGAACAATATTGGGGAAATATAAGCTTCCAAAGATTTTTTCTTGTTATTTCAAATGTATTTGAAAGCATCCTTAACTTAAGTAATCCTAATAAGGGTTATTTATCTATTTGCATAGAATCATACATTGTCACTCAATTAAGGACTTTTCTCTCATCTTAAGAAGTTTATTTATTTAATTCATTTAAGAAAAGGTTATGGGGTGCCTACTATGTGCTAGGCATTACTCTGGGGACATAGTATTAAACAAAACAAGCTAGAATTCTGCTATCATGGAGTTTATACTCCACTGGGAGATTCAGTAAATAAATATGTCAATAATGGTACAACATATGGTGCTAATGACTATAATCTTGGATTTAACTGTAATCTTGGGTGGCCATAATGTGATCAGTTAGTTTTCCAACTACATTTCATTATTTCATGAGAGCATAAATTTATATTCTCAAACTTGAATATTTTTTCTGCTAGCTATATTCTATTTTTGAAGAAAGCCTCTGAGTGGCATATGAGAAAACAGTCTAAAACGTGATTAACTAATAGAGTTTTCCTTTTTAAATGTAGAATTCCTTAATCTGATTCTTCAAGATTCTCTTTTTAAGAAAAGAAGAATCGTATTACTGATAATAATACCCTTGATCTCTTAATAATTGTGGTTATTAAATTTTCATGGTTTGTCTTGCCTCTTTGATACAAAAAAAAAAAAAAAAAGACTACTTACGGGGCTTCCCAGGTGGCGCAGTGGTTGAGAGTCCGCCTGCCGATGCAGGGGACACGGGTTCGTGCCCCGGTCCGGGAAGATCCCACATGCCACGGAGCGGCTGGGCCCGTGAGCCATGGCCGCTGAGCCTGCGCATCTGGAGCCTGTGCTCCGCAACGGTAGAGGTCACGACAGCGAGAGGCCCGTGTACCGCAAAAAAAAAAACTACTTAGGACCAAGAACTGTCTTTTAAGCCTCTTTTTGTTTCCATCAAACCCCAGCTTAGAACATTAAGAATAATAAATGCTCAGCCAACAGTTTTTTATTTACTTATGAAATAAAAGGGGGAAAACAGCTACAGATTATTGCTCATCATAAATAAAAACAATCAAAATATTTGTTCATCCTGATATTTTGTAATGAGTAAATAGCCATCACTTTTTACTGTTGAGTTATAATCTAAAAGAAGGTAAGTCTATGTTTGTGTGTCCAACCTTACTCATGTAATAATTCTCTATACACCAGAGTCACTGTCATCGAAAAACCACTCTCTTCTTATTCCTCTTTTCTTACATGTTTTATTGCCATCTTATTTTCAGGGACTCCCGAAAGCCTCGCTGAGAAGGAGAGACAGCTCATGGGGATGATCAATCAGCTAACCAGTCTGCGAGAGCAGCTGTTGGCTGCCCATGATGAGCAGAAAAAACTGGCTGCATCTCAGATCGAGAAACAGCGGCAGCAAATGGAGCTGGCCAAGCAGCAGCAAGAACAGGTGAGTAAGAACTAGAGAACACAGTCAGGTTCCTCAGGTATTGTTCTGCCTGAAGCATACAGGTCACTCTCGGAGGCAAACAGAGATCAGTAAAAGCTTCTCCCCCCTGCCCTGCCTGAGTAAATAAAAAGGCGAAACACCAAAGCGAGCAAAAAACTCATCTGAAAAAGCTTATTAACTATTTTAGTGGTACATAACTTGGAAGTGATTATAATCGAGGTGAAATTCACGAGCACGGTACCAAAAAGAACCGTGGAGAGTCAAGAGACCATTTCCAGTCAGGGACATTAGGAAAGATTTCATTCAATGTGTTTGGTGTGAACTTGGAAGGCTAGGTAGGATTCAACAAGTGAAGTCAATTTCCAATCATGGGGCAAGAAGTTTGGTTAGGAGGCTACTATGATCATCTAAATAAGGTGTGAGACTCTAAACCAGATAGGGTAGTGACCATGGAGAAAGAGGAAGAAGGGATAAATAGGTGGAAGAATTATGGTCAGTTGAATTTTTTAAGTGGGCTAAAGAGAGAGGAAAAGCGTTGAGCCAGGGTAACAGGGAAGGTCAAGAGGAGGGCAGATTTGGAAAAGCAGGTGGTTTTATTATGCGGAATTAGAGCGGTCGTCAGGTTGTCCATCTGAAAGTATGTGAGAGAATAGAAATATCAATTCACAGTTTGGAAGAGAGGGCTGAGCCTCGTTTCCTAGATTATCTACATAGAGATGGTAGTTTAAACCACTGGAGACAGTCGGTTTCATTCATTTATTCAAAAAATAGTAATCAAGTGCTTGTGTGCCAGGCGCTGTGCTAACTACTGAAGTTACCTCAATTAACCAGAAAGACAAAGCCCCTAATTTCTAGTGGAAAGAGAGACAATTAACAAAGGAAAAGAAAAATTACCAAAATAACTTCAGAGAGTGATAAGTAATTTGAAAACATGTACTGAGAGTAATTTAATAAATATTGATTAATATGACAAGTTTGGGTTGCCATCTTAGCTTGGGTGGTTGGATCTGCCAGTTAAGCTCAGATCTAAATGACCTATGAGAGGCAGTGGTATTAATATCTAGGGCCAAGGTGTTTCATGCAGAGGAATGACAGGTTTATGGGCCTTAAATGAGAGTAGTGGCGATATCATGAGAAAATGGAAAGGAATTAAGGGAAGAGAGATCCTTGGGAGATGCTGGCATATAGCCGGTAGGGAGAGGAAAATGAACATATCCAGAAGCAAGAAGCTACTAGAGTAGTCATTTAGATTCTCATTGTCAGCCTTTAAACATGGGGCTTCTCTGGAGCTTTAGTAGCAGAAATCAGATAATAAGAATTGACATGTAGAAGAACAATGCATAGTGGGGAAATGGAGGTAATGCATAAGAAGTATTACTTAAAAGAGGCTTGGTAGTCATGGGAAGGAAAGACAGAAGGTGTCATAGGGTGAGCTTACATATAAAGATGGCACATCTTTTCTAGGACTAACTTAGTTTACCATCCCATGTTCTGGGTTTAGTGCACTCACCGTCTTAAGTGGAGGAGGACTGTTATTTAGTCAAGGGTACTTTTGTATCTACACAAATACTGCAAAACCTTCTAGACAGCTGTCAAAGTGTAAACTAGCAGAGTTGAAAGAGGTGGAGAAATATTCAGATTACATTTGAGGAGCCCTCCTTTCCTTCTGTTTACTTTTCTCTACTTGATGGTTCATCTCTGCTTGAAAGATGATATTTTTATTTTTAATGAAATGTGTCACCATCTTCCTTAAGTATATATTTAGCCTGTTATTGGAGATGACCCTTATTCCTCTTGCTCTACCCGTACGATGAAACAGCTCAGAATGATTGCCCATGACAGTCTAGAAGAACACCACTCTTTTCTTGTTCATAACCCTCAATACTTTCAGACATCTGAATTCAGAAGATCCTAGGAGCCTCTGAAACTGGAACTCAGTTGGGGATATTTCTTTGTAGAGAATCCATACTTCGATGGGCCTGAGGGCATGCTTGTCCTAAAAAATCTGAGCAATTACTAATGGAGAGCAAGGTTCCTTACTTTCTCTTTCACACTCTGACCCATCCTCAAATATCATCAACGGATTCTAGAATTTTCTACTTACTCTGCCATTCTCCTTAGAACTTCAGAAATCCTTAGGTTCTTCCAGAAATTCTCCGCTGTATTGGAGCGATGCCAGGCAATGCTGCCTGTACAGCCTGAGAGAAGATCCCTCCTGAGAGCTACTGGCCAGGTTCCTGGAGCCCGTTCTGCTCTCCCAGATCCTCTCTGCCGTGCAGCATCAGCACTCTGTAGTCACTGATCTTTTCATCGGGACACAGGGATATTTCTGAAGGACATTTAGTATTTATTCCTTAAGATTCAGGTTAGGTTTCTCTCACCTTTAGAACTCCTTTTCTGACCCTACTCCCAACACTCCCTAGTCAGTACACTGTGTGTGTCCCTACTCTGTGCTCCGTCCCACATTCATCTTTTCAACAACTTTCTGTTGAGCACCCATTTGATGCCAGCTTCTGTTTTAGTTAATAGGTTACAGCAAGGAATAAAACAGACCAAAATACCTCATGTATTGAGTTCTAGTTGGGAAGAGATAGATAATAAATAAGTAAAATATATGTTGAAAATGAAGCAGAAAAATAGGGATGAGGGTGCCAGGTAGAGAGATAGGCTCTTTTAAAATGACTGCTCAGGGCTTCCCTGGTGGCGCAGTAGTTAAGAATCTGCTTGCCAATGCAGGGGACACGGGTTCAAGCCCTGGTCCAGGAAGATCCCACATGCTGTGGAACAACTAAGCCCGTGTGCCACAACTACTGAAGCCTGCATGCCTAGAGCCCATGCTCAGCAACAAGAGAAGCCACCGCAATGAGAAGCCCACGCACTGCAACAAAGGGTAGCCCCCGCTCGCTACAACTAGAGAAAGCCCATGCGCAGCAATGAAGACCAAACGCAGCCAAAAAAAAAAAAAAAAGACTGCTCAGGGAAGGCCTCATTGATAGGGTAACAGCTGAGCAGAGACTTGTAGGAGGTGAGGGAGTGACCAATGCAGTTATCTAGGAAAAGAGTGTTCCAGATGGAGGGGAAAGCAAGTGCAAAGGCCCAGAGGCAGGAGTACCCTTGGTGTGTTCAGCAGACAGGAAGGCGGAGTGGCAAAGGGAAGAGAGAAAGATGACATCAGAGAGATAACAGGAGGCCAGCTCATACAGGGCCTTGCAGGCATCATATGGAAACTGGCTTTTACTCTGAGCGAGACAGAGGGTTTTGAAAAGAGGAATAACACAACACAACTTATATTTTAAAAGGATCTCTCTTGGTGCTGGTTTATAGTAGGCTGCAGGGAGCGAGGGCAGAGGCAGAAAGAGCAGATAGGACGCTATCACAGCAATCCAGGCAAGAGGCAGCAGTGACTTAGAACAGGAGGAAGTGTGGAGGGCTATGAGGTGGTTAGTTTCTTAATGAAATCTTAAGGCACTTATAAAAGGATTTAAATATCGGCTGAAATATTGATATGTGGGAGGAAAGACCGGACTTAAGGAAGAGAGTGGTATTTCGTTTTCTACCTTTTCCTTTCTGACTTTTCTTCAGAGAGAGAAAAAGGAATTTCTTTAGGCTGTATTCCTAAGATAAAACAGAAGCATTAAAATAATTATAATTGTACCAGCATACATAGGGGAAATAAAAAGTTCATTGTGCAGCCACGTAGATCCAACCTCATCATATAGATTCTTTACTTTCATTCATAGTAATGGACTCTGCATAAATTTTTTCCTGAATTTTTTGCTTTCTGATACAGAGGTTAAGGGATATACCTTCCTAATGAAAATGATAGTGACCATAGCATTGAGAATAAGAATTAGAGCGTATTTATAAGGCAGCTATAAGTTTCATGAGGAGAGAAGTTACATTCTTGTGAGAAGGTTTCCTGCCCTATCTCATGAAGTGTTCAGAATTTTCTTGTCTCTTCCCTCATGCACTCTTCATCAAGTGTTCACTCTGTACTCCTTTTGCATCAGGCTTTGCGCAAATGGTGAGAGCAAAATCTACGTGACCCCTAACTTCACCGTATTTATGAATTTCTACCTAGGAGACAGAAACCTGTTAATTAAAGCAAAAACAAAAATAAATATAACATCATAGCATGTGGTATAGTATCAAGTAGGTAGAGGATGTTATGACAGCGAAAAACAGGGGGCAGTTGTGCTCGTCTGGCTTAACACTTAGGATGACCACACTGAGGGCTAATTCCTGAGTTTAGTTTTGAATCTGTTGAATTTGTAGTGCCTTTGAGAATGTTGTTGGATAAATGGGTCTAAAGCTTAAAGCAAAGATCCAGGCTAGAGAAACAAATTTGTAATCACTTGGCATACGTGTGGATGTAGGTATAGAGGGAAAGGAATAGAGTCTAAAGTGAGCCTACAACATTGTGTGATGGGAGAGAGCCATTGACAGTAACTGAGAAGAATCAGACTCAGAGGTAGGAGCAAAACAGGGAAAATGTGATGTCATGGAAGCCAAGGGACAAAGTCCAGGATCAAGGGAAAGCGCTTGAGTATTGAATTCTGATGAAAAGTCAAGCAGTGAGGACGAGAAAACACTTCAGAATTTAAAAAATTGGAAGTGACTGGTGACTTTATTAAGAATCCTGTCAGTAGAGACCAGAATTGAATGTGTTGAGGACTCGGCAGTCAGTTTGTGAGAGGCAGAAATGACAGTGTTTACCAAGACACAAAAGCATACCAGAACCTCACTAAGGAATAGAGCATCTTACAGTACCTTGTCCTGCTCTGAACTCTTTGGCACACCCTCCTGTTTGTGAAATATTCTCTTTCTTTTCCAAGGGCTGAAAATGTCAGAGGTAAGTACCTCCTTAACATACTGCCAGGAAGAGGGATTTTTGAAACTCCAGCATTTCACACTGGATTGGACCACTGTTGTTGTGTCTTAGGCTTCGTTTTCCAAAAGAAGCATAACTGTTCCTAAGTCTAAATATCTTGTCTGATCCTACTTAAGGATGACTTGCTGGTCCTGTAGGGGCGCAGGCACATCTATCTTCGTAAGCTTAATCAGTGTCAAATCAAACTTTGAGACACAGAACATTGGTAATCTCCCCCTGGGACTGTAATATACTCTTAACTTTTTCATGTGCCGTTTCTCCGCAGATTGCAAGACAACAGCAGCAGCTTCTGCAGCAACAACACAAAATCAATTTGCTTCAGCAACAGATCCAGGTCAGAAACCATAATTTCATACGGACTTCCAATTAAGAAATAGATTTTGTTTCTCATTTTCAGGTGACCTGACTGAAATGAGCTCCAAAATAAAAGTTACTTTCAGCCTAATCATGACGTGTCACCCACGAGCCATGAGAATCTTGCACACGGTGGCCCCGTCACGGGCCCGACTGTGTCGCGATGTTTTAGGGGAGGCAAGCTGATGGTAATTTTTATCCTACACGGAAAGGAAATTATTGTAGAGAAATGTTTCATTTTCTCTATTCTTTAACGTTTAATATGTGCCTGGAAATGTTCTTAATGGGGGAGGTGCAGGGGAACCAAAGCAGAAAGGTTTTCAGTTAGACGTCGGTGGCAGGGAGAACGTTTTACAGTAGGCTCGAGAGCCACGTGTGATCAAGGTGGAAGTGAGGGAGGGTAACGATTTGGTGTTCAAGTCGAATTTCACCCTTCATACTGCGTGGAGAAACGAAGACTGAGGGCTGTATAACCTCCATATTTTTCTTCTGTGGAAATTTGCAATGATGAGAAGCAAAGCTGCCAGGGATAGCCTGTCTCCACCACTTGCTTGTGGCATGCGTTTTGCCAAAATTTGTTTCCCTTTCTGAAAATTCCCTCTCTGAAAGCACTCATTTCGTAGAGTGTTTAGGAGGATTTAATAAAATCATGGACGGAGAGCTTTAGCGTAGTGTCAAGGCACATAGTAAGTACTCAATGCATACTTGCTATGACTAGCAAGAAGAGGAAACTAGTTCATGGAGCAATGACTCCGACCTTACGGGACATCATCCATCGGAAATCAACTGTTAGACCTGCAGTCAGCTTATCTGGGGAGAAATTCATCATTCTCTTGAAGCTGTATCTTGAGAATCCAATATATTTTATTAAGTGTAAATATAAATGACAGAAGCAAACATGTCAAAATTATTTCATCCACATGTTTATCATGTTTAGACTTATTTGCCAAAAAAGTTTATCCCATTTTATCTAGCTGGGTCAGCTACACTTAATTTCTTTACTGTGGGTTATATAGCCCAGTCAAGGTTTACTCATTCTTATTCTACCTGAGATTTTAATGAGCACAGTTTCAGTGAGACAGAGAAACATCAGTGAAATGTTCCAGCCAAGACTCCGTGCCTTCCTTAATTACGAACAGCATATTTCTAATGTGATATTATCTGTCTGTCCATACCTGGAGTGTGGTTATTCATTCAATGGTTTAAAACTGTTTTTCGGGTTTCATGTTTAGCCTAAGCATACTGCCTTTGAATGTAATTTTAGTTGATGGTACGAGGTTATCTACACTTAAAATGTTTTTGATTATTGAAAACCAAAGATAATAGAATTATTATGGCAATTTCTCATTATAAATAAGATACAGTTCCATAATGAGTGGTGTGGTCCTTTGCAAGTCACTTCGTTTCACTGTGATTTGATGAGGGTACCAATGGTTTTAAGTGCTTATAATTTTTATGAGATTGAGATAGTCTTTTGTTACATAGAATTGCAAAAATGTATGTAAACCCGTATTATAAATATGTAGAAGGCTCAATCAGCTGTGTTTTCTGACCATATAAATTGTGCAACGCCTTCAGCGTTCATAATGTGGATTTAAAGCTCTGTCATAATAACAAAATGTTGAAATTGGAGGATTTCTTGCTCCAGAGCATGGAGCATTGTACTTTATAAGGCAGAGCATTTTTTAAATGAAGTACCTTAAACTATTCTAGAAATGACATGACTATAGAAACTGTATTCCAGCGAGCTGGAGCCAAGTTTAATCACTTGCCCAAGATCACATGACTAGTTATAGGTAGAACCAGGATCAGAAGCAAAGTTTTCTGACTGTTAGTTGGAATTTTGCTGAGTATGAGAATTTTAAAAGCTTAGAATTTCTATTTGATCAAAATGTTATGCTGCTGGCCTCCACTAGTTCACAGGGTAGACCAGAAAAAATCCAGTAGTCCCTAAAGGAAATAATGTCACACTGACAGTAATTTGGGGGAAACATTAAAAGATGCTGAGATACTATATCTGTGTATTTGTCCTCTTTTCTAGTGTTAGTACAGATAAATGATAACGACGGAGTCAAAACCCATCACGCTATTATTTTTTTTAAAAAAGCCTGGGAATGTTTCAGGCAAAAATTAAATACCGAGCAAGAGTGACAGTCTGAAAGGAATTAATTTTCACAGCTTCTAGTATATTCATTAACTGAAATCATAGTTCTAAAGTATATTTTATAAATTGTTAATTTGGAGCTGTCTAACAAACACTTAATAGTTATGAAAATCACAATATATTTAAATTAGTCTATTGAGAGATATGGGAAGCACTGATGTAGGGGCATATGTAGAAACAGAAGATTAAAAACATAGAAGAGATCCTTTTTGGTCCCCACATAAATCTTTAACCATATTTCCTTTATAGAATTTTTTCTCTCCCTTTTCTTCTTTCTACTTCCTCCTTTTCTTTGGCGGCATAGGACAAGGAGGGAGAAGATTAAAAATCAAATCTGCTATAGTAGAAGGCAAATTAAATGTATAACAAATATTATTATGAAATGAATTTTTGTCAATATGTAATCAATGCTCGCATAAGAATTTACCATAGATTAAATTTTCTTTGATATCTGAAAATATATAGTATATTTTGAATTTGATCTACTTTTTTTTCTTTCTTAAATATGGAGCCTTAAGACCTTGTAGAAAAAAACATACCACTTACGTTATTCATCCTGATTGCATATTTTAGATGTTTTGTGCCATTGTTCCTTTGGACCTTAGAAAACAATGCATTCTAGTTCCTCTCTTGATATAATAGTGGACTGCAGTGTTACTAGTCCACAGTTAGGGCTACATTTAAAATTTTTCTTTCAGCTATAAATACACAAGACGTTAACTTGGTTCAGATATTGGGAAAGTTATGCAATACGTTAGATGGTCTAAGCAGATCTGTGAGATGGATTAGATTAATAGGTAAGAGAGCAGAACGAATTTTCACACTTGATAGCTGTGTTAAATGACAGGAGGGTGATGTCCCCTAACATTTTCCTCATTCTTTCCTCTCTTTAAAGGAGACGTTAATTTAGTCATCTTTACTCCATTCGAAGTATATTTCATTCAAGTTTAAAAACGTATGAACAAGTTTGTACGTGTGTGTATGAACAAACATTCACATATTCTAATGACCCAGGTTATTTAAAATTTCTCTTGACCTGTTAATTCTGTTTTCTTTCAACTCCAGATGAAAAGAACGGTGGTAAGTTTTACTCTGCAGTTATTTGTTGAAAGAGAAAAATGCCATAAGAATTGGCAAATTAGCCAGTTTATTTAATCACTTAGGGTCAATTCTTTATGAACTGTTCTTATCTCTTTAAAAAGCAACCTTGGCTCTAAAATTGCGTGATTCTAATTGGGTTGAAAACTCAATCTACATTATTTCTTTATAAAGACTTTATAGAGTTATAGCTTTCTTCCAGGTTTATTCACATAACTCATGAGGATTAAAAGAAGAATTAAGAGAATTTTCTGTCATTCTTTACAAGATCATAGATCAGTTCATTCTACAAATAAAATCAAGCATAATATCAGAAACATCCCATCTTCCCTCAAGAATTTGTCTCTTTCTTTATGAGACCCTTAATTTTAGGAACACTAAGAAGGTTTAGTCTTCCTTTTCTACTATTCAGCAATATTTTTCTTTAATGTTTTTGCTTATTGTCCTTAAAAAAAAGAACATCTTTGCACTTTCACTTACTGTATCTAGCTAACTTTTAATGCACATTAATACGTAAGATGAAATTTGTAAATATTTCAGAGAAAAATATCCTTCTAGATTTTTTGAGGGTAATCTTTTTTTTTTCTTTTACTCTATTGCTTGTGCTATAGTGCCCATCTTCAGCAGTTTCATTTCCTGACTAACCTCTTTTTTATAAGTCAGCCTGTTTCTAATACTGTTAGATGGTTTATGTTTCCAGTAACGATCCTAGACGAGTGGTTCATCTTGACCTGATTCACTGTTACCAAAACCTTTTAAAGTAAATGAATGAGTGACCTCTATTCAGCGTCCATCATGGCAACAAACTGAATGTTCCTGAAGACTCAAGTTCTCTTTTTGTCTTGAAGCTTTGTATAGGACACGGTTTCTGTAGCTTTGGGTGTGTGTTTGGGGGGGCCGGGGGAAGCATGTCCTAGTTTTAAATTTCTTACCCTTTTTCAATAATACTTAATGGAATTTAAAGTTCTTATTAGCATCTTAGAGGGTCAATCCAACAACATGCTCTAATATGAAATTGACTTAAATATTTTTAAGGGTGAATTTAAAGATATTGTACTTCTTTTCAAATGCATAATTTCATGATTCCCACACTGGAAGCTCAGTGTTTAAACTGTCATAAGAGATGCCACATATTTGTTGCATTCCCTCTTCTGATAAACTTTTCCAACTATTGTTCATTGTGTTCTCTTGGGGGCAAAGAATTGGTACTTAATAACCCCTGTCATTGTTTCTGATTCATAAGGTAAGCACATGCAGGACTAGTAGTAATTTTGGGTCGCTGATTCTGTCTGGAGCTAAGGATTGAGCAAAGGACAAATGTCTGTTCCTTAGTTGTGTGGTGTATATTCCATAGTATGTAGGAGAGAGCTTGATTCTTTAGGTGTTACAGGATTATATTTAACTGTATGAAACTTAAGTGTATTCAATGGTTAAACAAAAAGATAGAGAGCAGGTTCTATGGATTTAGACATACTCATGTTTAGTTTCTGCATCTTTGTACCTCATCTGCTATGTGATCTTGAGAAAATTGCTCAGTCCTTCTGAGTTTCATTATTCCCATCTATTAAATGGGAATTATAGTACCTAAGTCACACCTGGTTAGTCTGAGGATTAAATGGCATCATCCCTGGCATGTAATGAGCACACAATGCTAAAAGTTTTTGCCTAAGTCATTTGAAAAACTTCTTTCTGTTTTTCTGATGATGGACAATTTAATGATTATTTCCGTAGAGGAGAATTTCTAGGAAAAAAAAATATATAACCTACATGGCAGTAGCCACTGAAAAGTGTAAGTTCACTTTTCCAAATTTATATGATTTTAGAACTATGGCAGATTTTAGAAAGCCTTTATTTAGACCTATCTCTCATTTTGACATTTGTAAAGTGAAACCAAGTAAGGTTAGAAGATTTTCCCAAGGTCACGTAAGTTGTTGCTTGTGGAACCATGGCTGGATTCCAAGTTCCCCAAGTCTTGGTCATTTTTATTTCACCAATATTCTGTCATTTAAGGCTTAATGGCCAAAAGTTTTAAAATGAGTTTTCTTTCCCTGGGAACTTATTCCTATGAAGTAAAAATACATCTTGACTTATATACAGTTGAATGATTACGTTGCAGTCATGGGCTCAACCAATTTGTGATAAAGGTTTCATTTTATTGGAGCCAAAGTTCTCTGAGCTCATTAAGAGTTTCGGTAATTCTTGATAAATTATTATGCAGAAGGAAATCCATTGAAATATTGCATTGGAAACATAATAACGTTAAAGGTGAAATAATAGTACCTGACTGACCTGCTGATTTATGATTTCTTTCTCTGAGTGTGGTAAGTCGGAAGCATTTTACCCCCCTCAACAAGACCCCACACATATACATGAGCACAAAGAGATTGCAAAGTAACCTTGTCTCTTTAGGAAACTGGAAATGCCAAGAATAAACACCATATAATTAAGGTAGCATTTCAACCTAAGAAGGAAATGCATTAACTCCTTGAGCTCCGGCTAATGTTTTTCTGTATGAAATACAATATACCACCACTGGGAGGATATAGTTCTTGACATTCAGATAGATTATTAGAGGAGAAAATATGGAGATACAAAGTACCAGCTTTCGAAATGACTTTCCTCTCTTCCTCGTACTTTCTGGAAGGAGAACTTCCTATTGAGAAGATGGGTGTCCTCTCCTAAAAGAGCAGTGATGATACCAGGCAGGTCTGTCCTTTTACTCAGAGGAAGCCACTTTAAAATCCTTTAAGCATTGTTTTTTTTTTTTTTTTACGTACGTCTCCTGGTGATTACCTAATGATAGAATTACAGTCATTCATATGATTTCTCTGTCTGGACAAACCTGCTTTTGTAGATAGAGATACAGATAGATTGATATGCATATATATTTTTAAATTTGTATTGATATAACACATACCTGATGGCTAAAAGAGTACAAGAGAATAATGAAAGCAACCATCCGAGCCCAGTCCTCTGTACTATGCCCAATCTTTTCACTCAGAAGAGATTTCCTTAAAATCTGTTTTTTTTAATAGCCTTCCAGTATTTATTATACTTCTGTATATCAAATATTATTATAGTACCGTTTCTGACTTATCATCTTTAAATATCATTAACTTGGAAACTGGAAACTTAGTTCTGGTATTGCCAGCCCAGCACCCTCCCTTATACCCCTCCCTCACCTGTAATATAGTGACATAAGTCATTTAAGTCCTTCCAATAGATATTCTTAAACTTTAAACAGTTAACTTACACCTCTTTTCTCAGTCAACTCTAAATAGTGTCTCCTAACGCTTGCCTTGTCGGATGAGGATGACATCTCTCTTCTGTCACACACGGCTGCCAATTTCTGTTATCTGTGTGTTTACTCTAAATATATATAATACATGTGTGTATATATGTATGTGTATATATACACATACACACATAGCTGTTGTGCTTTACCTGTTGGTTAATCCTAAAAACTGAAAATCAATAGATGATTTTTAGGTTACAATATGTCTATATATTTTTTCTGCATAGTCTAAATAAGGTGCTCCGTATTTCATTTCTGTGTAGGTTTGAGCTTTCCAACTGACTTTTCATTAGTCTTTCTTCCTCACATTAGTTGCCTTATTATCTCTGTAAGTTCTCAAGAATAAACCAGATCTCCACAATCCGACCTTCCTTGACACCTGCTCCCTAGTCCTCTGTTCTTCTGCTTTCATTTGGTTTAGTTGGTCCTGCCGACATTCTAGGATGTCCCCTTATGGTTCTCCAGGGTCGAGAGAATCACTAGGTCCTATATTATCCTCCTTGCTTTATCTCCTTGTTTTGCTCCAGAATCACATCAAGAAACTTCCTAGAAAAAAAAGGAGGGGCTCCTTTTTACCCCTCTACTTGATTGATAATTTGGCTGCAAATAAAATTGTAAGTTGGAGGTCATTTCCCTTCTATTTCAAATCCATCGATTCATCATCTTCTCGCATCTGTGAGAAATATTATGTTGATCTGATGTTTTTGTTGGTGTGACCAATATTTTTGCTTTCTGAAGGCTTTTAGTATCTTCTGTTTACTGCGGCATTTCACAATAAATGAAAAGTATCAGCATATAGTCTGATATTTTTCATTTATTATTTTGTAAGCACCATGAGTCTTTTGTTCTAAAGTTATGTTCTTTTGCTCTGGAAAATTATCTTGTCTTTTTTTCTTGACCATTTTTATCCTTTATTTTTCAGTTCTTTCTGGATCTCCTATTAGGCAGACATTGTATTTTCTGGGTTAGTAGCTATGTTTCCTAATGTTCATATTTTTTTGTTTCTGTTTCTGGTTCTTATTTTTAGGGGATTGCCTAAACTTTTATCTCCTAGATTTTTAAATTGGATCTTTGAGAAATTACCTTTTTAATTTCCATGAGCAACTTCTTTTCTCTACTTCTTTTTTCAGGTTATCCTATTGTTTAATGGATCATTTCTCCTTGAATATCTCAGGGTATACATGTTTGAGGGTGTTACCCAAAAAATTAAATTCTCACTTCATTAAATTATCTTTTCTCTCATTTTCACCTCCTTGTCTATCTTGATGTTACTCTTTCAGCTTGAAGTTCTACTGGAATTAGAAAATGATTGGTTACCCATCCAGATTTAAGAATGAGATAAGAACAAGTAGACTGGGAGCTCTGACTATGAATGAGACTTATCAACAGGTGGGCACTGCTTTAGCGAGAACAGGAAACTGGCCATACATAACGTGAATCCTGTATATGGGTACAGAAAGGTCTTTGTTCTGGGATTCCAATGATCATGCACTAGCTATTGTAAGTTTCCTTAGACTATTCAGTTTCTGTTGAAGTGGGTGTGATGTAGCTAGGGGAGAGGACGAGAGCCACTTTCAAATAATACTACTGTTTTCAACCCAGGTCTTAAACTCCTGTTCTCTCTCGTATCTAGCATTTCAAGTCCTAAGACTTTCTGGTGATTCTGAGTAAAAATTAAGCCCTGTTTTCACTTAACCCCCTGCGTGTATACTCTAGTCTGTTTCACCCACTTTCATCAGCTAACACTCTACAATTGCTTTTCATCTTCCAGAACTTTGGTCATATTTCTTGCCTGTGCATGCCTTTTATTCTTAATTATCTTATGTGACATAGGCTTATAAATTACTTGTTTTTATTGTTTTAATGATGTCTCCAGGAAGAACTGAGATATATGCACATGGTCAGTCTATCTTGGAAATGTAAATCAGAACATCATTTCAAAAAAATTCTTTCTTTTTAAATAGGAGAAAATATTCAGAACAGTAAACAGTATCTGGGAACAAAGGAGTCCTCCTAAAGATGATGAAAGGTGAAGGTGAAGCTTGAAGCTCCAAAACCAAAATATGCAGTTCTAAGATCTGTATAACACAGAATATATTTTTTAGTTTCTCTGGTGGGAAAATAGTGGGGACAAGGGACATAGATATGGAGAATTTCACCATCGTTTTCCCCTTTTTCTTAAATTTGTCAAACAGTATGAGTTTATATATAATTTTAGACAATGACCTTGATATTTTAAACTTTTTAGTATCATTATTGAGACCCTAGTTGAAATAACAGCTATAGTTGATGATTCTGTTGAAGTGACGTTGACAACAGTTTTTGGAAGCTGTCATCCTGGTTCTGTAATTCATTCATCCTGACTTGGACTCCTCAGTAAAGACATAAACAATGCATTTCAAGGAAGGAGGTCATTTCCTTTTCCTCATTTTTTTATGTGGAATCTCAATCTTTCATGTTGTTTTCCTTTTTCTGTCATCCAGTTTCTGTGCCGTTTCTGTGTTTTTTCTTTCTCCAATCTTTGCAGTATGATTTTTGAAGTGAACCCTGGTTTCATTTAATCCAGTGTGGTCATTATGGAATCACCGAGACTGGCCCGGAAAGCAGACCGAGAGCAGCGTTTCCCATGACTTTGCCACCTTTACCAAACATCATTACCTGTGGAAAAAGCTGAACGTTTTTCTTCACTGAGGCTCTACAGTTCATATCTTACCAGTTAACAAAGCAGAATCCATCAGTGCTTAGATAAAACCTGGGAATGTAATTATCAAATAGTGGGAAACAAAACAAAGCAAGTTTTCAATAACAGGTTTGGAGAATATAGGTCAAAAGTCAATATGTTGGCCTAAATGAACTTCTTTTATTTCACCTTAATTTATACAGTTAGTGTGGTAAATAAATGTGGTAGCAGGAAGTGCTCACAGAGTCTTTAGAAAGAATTTCTGTCTCCTATCTTTGAAGAGAGTTGACAAATAGGTAGAAAATTAGATGCCAGTGAAATTAACAGCGTTAACATAAAATGAATTAATTCTACGAAGAGTAATTATATCATGAGTCAAGACATACATTCCAGACGTCCCTAGCACATGGCAAATTTCCTTCCAAGAGCTCTCTAGCCAGAGTACTAATTTCTACTCAAGAGTTGGTAAATTTTTATGTAATTTACAGGCAACGAGAAACTGATTGACTTTTACTCTGTGTGTGCGTGTTTATTTGGCTCTTTTCTTCGGAAAAGAAAGATTAACAGTTAAAAAAAATGAGAAAGGAGAGGTAAATAGAACACAAGATACCTTTATGATACCAGAATGGTCCCCAGTTTTCCCTTGAAGGAGAAACAAAAGGAAAACTGAAGATGTTTCTTTTTCAGTGAATATTCTAGAAGTGCTTAATTCTCAGTCTTTATTATACTGGAGCTCACAGCAGCATTCAATAAAGTTGACCACTCCCATTTTCTTGTAACACTCTTTGGTTGGCCTCCAAAAGACCACAGTCTGCTTTTCTTCCCCATTCTCAGTCTCATTTGGTAGGTTCTTTCCTGTCCTTAAAAAGCTAACTTGCGTTTATTTTCCATCCTCTGACTTCTTTATCTCCACTTATTTCCTAAATGATCCCATCTAAAGTCTTTGTATACCATCCTATGGATAATACTCCAGAATTTATCTTGAGAGCCTCTGTCTCTCACCTGGACCTCAGAGTCTAATACCCAGCTGTCTACTCAGCCTGTTTAAATGCATAACTAATATGCACCTCAAATTTCACATTTTCCAAACAGAACCTGTAATCATCTCCCCCAAACTCATTCTTTCCCGATCTGTCCATCTGTGAATATGATACCACTTGCCTAGTTACTGTTGCCAAAGACCTAGGAGCTGTCTTTGTATCCTCTCACTCTCTTATGTCTCACAACTAATCCATCGGAATTGGCTTTTATCCTCAAAGTCCATCAGTTGAGCAACTTCTCCCATGATCACTCTAGTCTATGTCACCATCACTTCTCACCTAGCCTGCTGTTGTAGGCTCCCTAACCAAATGGGTCATCCTACTTCCTCTGTTGACCTGCTAACTAGGTTTTTCACGTAGCTGCTAGAGTAATCTTTTAAATTTAATTGTGCTGTAACCATACTCAAAATCATGTCATTTAAAATGAATTCACTCTTCTTACCTTAGTCTGTTGGGCTATACTTGATTGCACCAACCTCTAACTTTCTCGCTCATTCCTTCCACACTAGAAACCCATCTTTTCTGGTTGCCAAGAATATGCCGACAATGTTCTAGCATCAGAGCGTTTGTACTTGTCATTCTTGTGGCCTGGAATGCTTTCTTCACCTCCTCCCATACCTCAGAGCCTCACTTCAGCCAGCCATCTCTTCCAGTGCCGTCCTCCTCAGGGAGGCCGTCTCTGAGAGCCAGAGGCGCTCCTGCCTCCTCCAGCTGCCTCTGAGCTCTTTTCCTGCAGACTTGTCTTACAGCACTCTCACCCCTTATATTTATTTAGTTCTTGCTGTACCCTTGCGACCACAAATGCACACCTAGCAACAAGTCTATGGGGGTCAAGGATTTTATCTGTCTTGATCGCTGCTGTATCCAAAGAACCTGTAAATCTTCTTGACATATGATGAGAACTCAGAAATATTTACTCAATGTATGACTGTATGAATGAAGTGAGGGCGCATTATCCAGTGTGTAGTGTATGTAAAAATAAGTAAGACAGTAATTTTCTCAAGAGATTAAAATAGATGCTATGGGAGCCATCGAAAATAGACAACCAACATTCCCTAGTGCTGTATGTGATTTGTAAAATCATTTTGTACCTTGTACTATACTAGGAAGAAGAAGCAGCCCATTGCTTACTAAGTGGTTGGTACTTTGTAGAAGTCATTTCTTATGATTATCACGAGAATTCAGATAGGTTATGGCATTTTCTCAATCTTGTAGGGAGTAGAAATGAGGATGTGTGTGTGTGTGAGATTCTGAGATCCTGTCAGCTGACTACTATGTAGACTGAAAGGCGCCTTCTTCCTCTCTCTCATTATTAGAGTAGCAATGAGTGATTTAATTCAGATAATCCCTAGAAAATAAAAGTAATTGATCTTATCAAACTGAGCTAAACCTGTTAAACTAGCAAATGTGGCAGGATTTTTTTTTTAAGTAATTTAGTTTTGCTTTCTACAGTAAGCCAGGTAAGAGGGTACCCTTTATAAATGGAGGAAATAAATATTTATAAATGGAGGAAAGGTATGTTTCACATAAGCAAATATTACATATAACCAAATCTTCACTTATGAATGCCAAAAAAGATAGGGTGCCATATTTATGAAAGATAAATATCTTTTTTTTTCAATTTATTTTTCAATTTATTTATTTATTTATGACTGTGTTGGGTCTTCGTTTTTGTGCGAGGGCTTTCTCTAGCTGTGGCAAGCGGGGGCCACTCTTCATCGCGGTGCGCGGGCCTCTCACTATCGCTGCCTCTCTTGTTCTCTGCGGAGCACAGGCTCCAGATGCGCAGGCTCAGTAATTATGGCTCACGGGCCCAGTTCCTCTGCGGCATGTGGGATCTTCCCAGACCAGGGCTCGAACCCGTGTCCCCTGCATTGGCAGGCAGATTCCCAACCACTGCGCCACCAGGGAAGCCCCAAGTTAAATATCTTTTAAAACTATTTTATGTTGACAATTATGTTAGACCTAAAAAGGAAATTAGAAGTGATCTAATGAACTTTCATAGCATACACATGTTTAACTATAAAAGAGGTAAACTAATGAGCTAATTTTGATATCATACCCATATATTTAATTTGAGATTTCTATTAATATATCTATATATACACACAGGTGTCTGTACATACATTTTTTGAATCATTATCTTCCCTTCATTTCTTCCATTTAGTGCCAAAATAGGTATTAAATTTTTTTCTGCTCCCATAACCACCATCTAATTCTGAATACCTTTTTAACTCTCTTTCGCTCTCTCTATTCCTTTTCACAACTTTGCCAGTACCTGTATCCATACCTGCTGCTTGACCATCTGACATAGCCACTAGTTATTTCCTTTACTATTTTTACTTTATTTTCTCTCCCCCAAAGTTCCTTTCTCTGGCTAACTTTTCTCCTGTTTCTTCTCATTATTGAATTGGATTTTGTGTTTCCATTGAATAAAAATTTGTTCACAAATAAACTAAGTGAGTCTAAAAGAGTGTTTTGTTTCAATTTTTGAAGTAAATTATTTGATTTACTACAGGGTGATTCAAGAGGGAGAGAGCACAAGAAAATATGTAAACAGGCTCAAACAGAGGTTCCACAGGGTGTTAGTATACTATATTATATCAGTCTTTTCATGATAGAGGGTGTGTTGTCATGAGCACCCATGTCAAGCAGCCAGAAAAAGAGGAGGAATGGCTGCCTTAAAGTAAATCAAGAGATAACAATAAAATTTTTCTGTTGCCTGGTGGAGGTGTTTAGGATGTGTTTTCTTTATATCTTCATCCACCCTAATTGAGAATGCTTTAAAATTGAATGACTAGCAGTCAAAACGTGTTTGCTTCAAGCTGAGAAGAAAAATGCTGGTGTCTCCGCTTCCAAACTGATTACGCTTTGTACACAACTGACAGCTACAGTCACTTTGAGTGACTGATAAGTGGGAAGCTTTGCCACTTATCAAGGAATGCAGGCAGAAAAGAAAAGGCTGGAGTCGTTTAGATGCTTTGGCATGTTCAAAATAACATCTTACATCAGTCAGACTCAGAAGCACTAAAGGACATTTAAAGTGAAGTAATGTATATAGAAATGTGGTATATGAGTATATGTGTATGGAGAGAGACAAAAATGATTCAACAGGCAAATAGCTGCAAAGAGGTGAAAGAGAAAGCACTGTAGTTAGGGGTCGATATTTGTGAAGTCAATCAGTGGTTAAATAATTTACACACATTTGGTAAAAATTTACCTTTAGTTTGAAACGAACAAATTTAAAAGTACCTAACTATAGATCTCCACCATTATTTACATAAGCAACTAGCTTTTGACCAATTGGATGCCTTGAAACACCTGAATAATAAAAATGTCGTCCACTTATATAGATAGTAATTTTTACCCTGAGCAAGAATCCCAATTCTCATTCCCCCTCCTCTCTTCTTGTGTAAGTAATTTTTTAAATATACATTTAAAATGTTCTGTTATGTCTAACTTAGCGTGATTATATAATAAAATAGAATCAGGACATGTTCTAATTTTAAACATAATTTTGAGACTATGCTAATGAAAGAATATACAGATTCACTAGACTGTAATTTCCACAAATAGGAATTTCTGGAAATGACAATTTTTTATACTCGGTTATTAGGACTATATATATAGTGCATGTATATCCTACTCTAAATTTTCTAGGACATTCATATTTCAAATATTTTCTCTGTCTATTCACATGAGTTATTCATTCTTTTATACTCTTTGGATCCCTAATAAGAGATGCAGTATACCTCAGTGATTTTAGCCCTTTTGCTAACACCATCCTCTCTATTTAAATAACTTGTTTCAGTTTGAAAACCCATAAATACACTAGTTTTTGTCAGGCCATGTGTCCCAATTTTAGGTTTGGGGATAAAGTCACAATGACAATAGCCATGGTTAATTTTTCAAACTTCCTTGCCTTGAGCCTGTGTCTCGGAAGACTAAATTTAAGATATAGTCTTTTGATTATTTAAGGTACAGCCAACTGCATGCTTGAGGGGTATAATTATGAAACCTGCAAATTATGTCACTCTTCTCAATTGCTGTAGGACTGAAGACTACTAACGTTTACATCATTGTAAAAATTTGGGGGTATGTTTGAAGATAATTATTTGAATGAGCAGGAAGAAGAATGTGTTAGGACTTTATGGTCTTCAGACCAGTCTGTGAACTGCTACAAGTCCTTGAAGAGGTAAGGGGCTTGCTAAACCCGTTTCAATTCAGTTGACATTCTTTTTCACTGCAAGAATTTCTTGATGAAGAAAGAAATTTGGTGGTTTATATCCTAGTACAAGCTCCTGACCTCACAAACCAACACCTTGAGTAGTACTGAATTAGAACTCTTTGATCAATAAAATATTAATATAGACAAATAGTCTTTAGAGATAACTTAATCCAACTTGTTCTTCTTCAGTAGATGGAGAAAGTATGGTCCAGAAATGGTAAGGGCTGTGCCTAAGTCCCATGGTAATTAGGTGTAGACCCTGATCTCTTAGTCCTGATTGATCATATTAAATAACCAAGATCTGAAGCATTGCTGAGCACAAAACGAGCAGCAGTCCTGCAGAGCCCATAAAATTGTATTTATTACTTTATCTGGAATTTGAAACAGATATTAAATCTTTTGCTAAAGAAATTTGGAACAACATTTGAATGGTTCCATGAAAATTGTAAATGACTCATCACGCAGGAGAGAACAATTAGGAAATGTTCATCAAATTCTGTTTCACTAAAGTTATCAGTATATCATTTTGGGAGGCACACATGCAAAACTTTTTCAACATACATTTCATTGGCTCGTGATGGTCTCCATATTTTTAAAAAATGATCATTTTTACAGTGAGCTAGTGTCTCTCTGCTTGATCCATTTTGGATCAAAATTTATAACATTGTATCTTCCGAGTTTATAAACTAAAGAAAGGAAAAAAATGATGTTCTAGTACGAAAATAATGTCTGAATGCTTCTCTAAGAAAAACATTCCTTTGATAAACAGTAGCTGAGGCTCTTTCAAAGTAAAACTGAAATATTTTAAAGGACCTCTTTGATTTCTAGATATGTTTTAAAAACCTACATTAGGGAATGAATATTTTGACACTGGAAAATATTTTCCCATTATGCAATTGATTTTTCTTTTTCTCCCACTGTAAAATGATGCCCGTTCCCCAGCCTCCCCATTTAGGGTATTTGATATACTTCTATCATTTATTGAAAGCTTTATCTTTCAATCTCCTATAGTTTAAAAAAATCCTCTTTCTTTTTTGTTCTGTAACAACTGCTTCATTCATGTAAGGAAACAGGAAAGAAGATCTTTCTCTAAAATCTTTATCCCTTGAGACATTGAGTGAAGTCTCTTTTGTGATTAAAAAAGGCTACTGCTCTTAAATGTGTTACAAGCATAATCTTGATGTGTACAAATGCTTCCATCAACACACCATTACTTTAAACTGTCTTCTCTTTAACCTGTCTTCTACTACCTTATATCTTTTTTCTTCTTTTCTGTGCTGTCTCTTACCCAATTGCTTTCTCCTCAGTTATTCTCCTGCTTGTGACACAGACTCATTCCTAGACAACAGATCATCTCAGTGAGAATTTAGGAGAAAGAACACAATGCAGAAATAAGTACCCACCGGATGTTATTTTGTAAATACATACTTAAAAAAGTTAGTATCCCAGTGGCATGAAAATGCTAATAATTCATATAGTTGTAGGTGAGTTTAGATATCTTGTGACTCTCACTTCTCACCATTGGTATCATTATATATTTTATTCCTCTTATGTGGCCACTGTAAGATATAATGTTAATACATGTAAACAAAATCCCACCTTGAGTAATGTAACAATTAGGTTTTCATCCATCTCTGTGCTCGTCCATGTCATGACACAATTCAAGTATCTGATGATTTTCTTCTTGCATACAGTCATAATCGTGGAAATAACATAAGGGTCTATTGTAGGAAAAAAGTGAATGATGAAGCCAATCAATGGACATTCTTTGGTTATTGCTAAATTAAAGCAAATCATGATCACAGTGTTTATAAAATGTATTAATGAAGTTCTCAAATGTATGCATGCTATTCCTTTACCCACTTTGTAAGGATTATTAATTATTAATGGCTTCTTATGCTAAGATATGATAGTATTTTCATTGTGCCTTCTTTATCTGACTAAATCCTCAGAACTTTATGTTTTATTTAGGATGGGAGAGAGGTACTCTTCCGTAAACTTTTTTAGTACCATATTCAGAGCCACATGGAATTAATCTCCTTTAGCCCATCTCCTCCATGTATCTTTATTTAATGGCATTTTTTTTGCATCCTTCTTTTACTTTTTCATTTTTTTTATCATTTGATTGATTTTCTTCATTTTGAGACTTGATCGGGGGAAACAGAACAGAAATATGGGAAAAAATCCTCAAATTAACCCTAAGTTTGATGTTTTATGAGTTTTTTGATACAGACTAATATGCAATGGCATAATACCTGAAAAATGGAGACAAGAAGACTTAGAAAATTCAAAATTATCTGAGTTTTCACAGGAAAAGATGAAAGGATTAAATGTTGTTTCTGAAAACATTATATTTTGCAACCATCCCAGTTCAATTTAGATCAACCTTCTGTCATGTAATTCTGACAAGTCCCTGAAATTATGGACCCTAAGACATTGAACCTGCTTGTCCAATCTCTTCTTCTGGTTATAAAGATTATGATAGGAGTTTTACAGCCTCAGAATGAAACTGAAATGCCTACACGAAGGAATAATTTTTGATTTTTAATATATTTTCACTGTGAGTATTCTAGAAAGCTCAAGGAATGTGTCTATCCCAGAATAATTACCCCAGTTCTTTTTTTTTTTAACTCCCTCTAATTACTGACTTCTACTATTAGATTAGTATCAAAAAGTGATAATATACTAAAAAATTCATATTTTTTCTGTTTTAAATCTCTATCCCATAAACACATTTATGGCTTGGTTCCTTTTATTGATTCCTTTGCATAAACATTAAAAAAAATTAAGTATCTTGAATTTGAAGTGTCTTTCATTTTTAAACGTTTTAAGAATGCTAATGACGTGTTTGTTCAATTTTAGTCTTTTCCCTTAGTAACAGCCATTCAGACAATAGGACAAACATTATAATTTACTTATTGGAATCACAAAGGAAAAACTCATCAAGGAAAGATGTGCAAAGTTAGGTAGACATCGTCCCCCAGTGCCATTGATTGTTCAGATAACTTGAAAACAGTTATGAGCCTTTTCTCCTTATGATACTGCTTTAACTTAAAGGAGAAATGGAAAATAACCTCAGGATGTGCTGCAGTTCTTTCATTACTACTTGTCCCTTCTTTCCACCTTGACCACCGTTATGTTTTATTCCATTCTGGCTGTGTTGAGCTATACTAAATGTCAGTGGGATATCTGCCCACATCATCTGTTGTTATGATCTGGTCTTGCCCATGGGGACTCATTCATTGAGGCTCTCTTTTTACAATCCTACATACCCATAATTCTCTCCTTATGTAGTCTCGAGCTGGTCTCAATAAACACGATAGTGAGAAATACTACAGGCCTCTTTTCTTTTCACTATTTAATAGCTTTCTAAAAGGAAAACAGGAGTAATTAGGTAAGGATACAAATGCTTGTCATTGGTGGGTAGTAACTGAGGCAAAAGGAAGAAAATCAAGGTTGAAGATGGATTAAAAATTATGAAATACAGATTATATTTTCTAAATACTTTAATGCATAGTTTATAATTCATTATAATGTATGAAACTAGCACAACTGGATTTTTTTGGCCTTTTAAAGTCTAGTTAGAGTGTTTATATATGTCTTTATGCAAACTATAAGGGACCTCAAAGTACTATCAATTAGGTAGGGATCAAATATCCCAGATACTGTGCTCAACTATAATGAAGATATTTTTATCTTCTTTGAAACAATGCTCACACATTACTAAGATTTTCAAAATCCTGTGGGAAAAAGCCAATAATATAATTTCATTTACTGTAAGAGTATACTGAGACAGTAATTGTAGCTATTTCAGATCTTGAAGGGCCAAAGTAAATTAGGGATAAGAAACATGAAGTAAAAAGCAATGGAAAATCCAGAGGCCTTGGAAAAGCAAAGAATAGGAGTGCAGAGACGTTTCTTTGAATGTGGGGATGCTGGTCATATATTTAAAGAAGGGGGACATTGAGAGGGCATAAGAGAACAGCCTGGAGGAAGAACAGTGGTCTTTTCCTTGAAAGGCTATGGGCTATACCTAGACCATAGGATTTAAAAACTGGAGACTTTACTATTTTCTAGCTGTATGGCCTTGGACAGTCACTGATTTTCAGCTTCATCTGTAGGTTCAAAATTTTAGTACCTATCACATGGTAGTTGAGATAAAACAATCAAATACCGTAAAGTGAGTGTGCCTTAAAATTTGTAGAGCACTGGAGCAAATGTTTTTGTTGGTGGTAATCTATCTTCCCTTCCTCTGCTTCATATCATTACTCTGAACTTGAAATTTAAGGAATCAGCATCTCAGAAGGGATTTTGTTTGTTTCTTGTTTGGTCCTCCCCACCCCCCAGATGGAGCAGAGCAAGAGAGAAAAAGCAGGAGAATTAGGGATTTTCCCTTCAATTGATATAATTAGCTTTAGCTCATTAAAATACATAGTAGTATATATATTAATATGGTATCCAAACCAGTTTTGCTTGATCACAACCCCATCTCCCAATGTTATCCCTTACACCACAGTTCATTATCATACATATAAAATAATAAACATGTCTGCCTATTGTCCAGAACAATGGACAAGAGAGTTATCTGACAAAACCATTAATGATTCCAAGGATCTTTTTTTCTTTTCCCTTATTAATAATAGTGAATGCTAGCTTTCAGTATTTTTACTGATTTACATCTCTGAATTAACTTTGTCCTTTGTCAAATAGAATTCGGGTATCAGCCTACTTTCTAAATTTTTAAATTAATTAATTTGTATGTAAGCACACTAAATCACATGATTTATCAAAATTTAAATTTAGTTTCACAGTGGGTCACAATATCTTCTGAATGTTACAGAACTTAAGGTTCCTCCATAACTTTGGATTCAAAATTTGGGTAAGCTTGCAAATACTAGAATCAGCCGCATGAAGAATGTAAATCAGTTTTTAGTTATGGAAGTTTATCAAGTCTCTGGAGACCAGGAAATATTTTAGCTAAGTTCAGATTTCATAAGAAGTATCACTAAAGATAATCACGTTTGCATGATAGATAGTGGGATGAAAGTTCTTTAACTGTTAGCTGTTTTGGAGACCGAGCATTTCTTTGGAGAAATGACTAGTCTTTCCACTTAACATCACTTATTGGACTCCGTGCTAAGTAGCTGCACGTCTTACCACTGATACTTCTATATGGAATTCATTCTTTAGAAGGACCATATGGGAGCAGTTTGTTGCTTCATCACAACTGGGACTTGCCTCCAGCTGTGCCCAATAACGGGGCATAGCTGGAGGCAAGTGCCAGTTGTGGATCACTACTAATGTTGTTATTGGTCATAAAAATTAGGTACTTAGAGTAATAATGGGATCTCTGCAGAGCAGAAGAATATAATTTCTGTCTGACCTTTTAAATGTTATTAAACTATCGTATAGCATAATATTAATATAAGTGCAGTTTATAACTGTTTTATTTCATCTTAAATATTAAGTTTCTGAATTTGTTAGAGTTTACTACATCCTGTGTCACTAATAAGATGGTAGGAAATGAAGAGACTCAAACTTAGTTATAAATCACAAAAAAGACTACTTTACCAGTGCCATCATGGGTTGCTTTTTTTAAAAACGTTGAAAACCCTACGCTTCTCAAAGAGACAGTTATCAATTGCAAATAATTCCATGAAAGCCCACTGTATATTAATCTTTGACATACAATTAATATAGATTTCTCCCTACTGATATACTCATAGATATTTGATCAGAATTTTATAAATAAATGTTTGTATTAAAAAATGAACTTTAAAATTTGAGTGGAGCGTCTAAAGAATACTTACATTGACTATCTCTTGAAAAGCAATTTTTTCGAATACAGGCCATTTCTCACTATATTTTTTGCATTTGGATTTTTATATATATTAAATTACCTCAAAGCGAGACATACTTATATAGAAAATGATATACAGCTGAAGCCATAAAGTTAAAAATTAGTTTTAAGTATTTCTAACTTCAGTAGTAACTTATGGTATAAAATAAGGCTGAACAAATATATTTTGTTAGTGAGTGGTACTAGTCATAAAACAAAATATGTACTATTCATTCCAAATAATTTAAATACAGAGAGAGAGTGAGAGAGAGAGAATGTGTCCCTAACGCTGTTAGTGGAACTTGAAACCTAGGGAAGGACCACATAATGCCACAGCTTTCACGATCAGATAATACTGATAGAGTTAACATCCTAGAAATCCTCTAGGGCTGAATTAATAATGTTAGACTCCCTATATCATCCACAACTGCAAGAAATTCTGCATACTTCAGTACTGTATTTTAGGGAAGTAAAATTTTCATTCACTAATTTTAGAACTGCTGTTGTGTTAGTGTCATAGGCCTGCCGTAACAAGTTCCCACAAACTTGGTGATTTATAACAATAGAAATTTATTCTCTTACAGTTCTGGAGGCCATAGTCTGATATTAAGGTGTTGGCACGAGTGGTTCCTTCTGCAGCTTCTGAGGGAGGGTCTGTATCACGTCTCTCCCCTAGCTTCTGCTGGCTGCCCAGTATCCTTGGGGTTCCTTGGCTTGTAGGTGCATCACTCCAGTCTCTGCCTCCACCTTCACATCTTCTTCTCCCCTATGTCTCTGTGTGTCTCACATATCCCTCTGCATTCTTTTATAAGAACACGAGTGTTTGGGTTTAAGGCCCAGCCTGAATCCAGGATGATCTCATCTCTAGATTCTGAATTTAATAACATCTACAAAGACCCTAATTCCAAATAAAGCCACATTCACAAGTACCAAGGGTTAGGAGTTGGACACATCTTTTGGAGGGACACAGTTCAACCTAGTACAGCTTTAAGATTGTTTATACATTGTGTGATAATTATTTTGACTATTAGATATCTTGTTTCTTTGAGAAAGTGATGAGTATTGAAAAGAATGAGTACATGACTGCCAGGAACACTGTCAATACATAAAACTGTTTTATCATGCCAGAGATATTTACATTTTAACTTTTGGTCAGACTGCATAGTTGTTTTTCAGTGTGGCTGGAATTTGTAAAGACACAGTACTATTATTGAGTGATATAGATGGTAGCACCCTGAAGTTAGCTCCAGAGGACTTTGGTTAAATCTTGGCTCCGTCACTTAGTAGCTGCGTAAACTTAGAAAGCTGTTTAAACTTTTCAAGTTCCAGTTTATTCATCTGTAAATTCATGTGTACAAGTTCGTAATTAACGATGCTTATTGTAATCGTATGTTTCCTCCAGGTGGACTCTGGCTGCTTGGTTTGTCCTGAGGTTACAATCAGTAGACGTCTCTTACAGCTAGCTGCTGAGCATGTGGACGCTGCCTCAGGGTCATTTGTACCTAATCCATGTTTGTTCAGCTGATGAAATCGGTACAGATTGCCTTCATGATTAAGAAATTTTAAAATACCAGTTTTACATATTTTTTTTCTGTATTCTTATCATCATACACTAGACTCCTGACCGTCTGGAAAGAGAATTATGTATCACTTTGGGCTGTGTCTAATATGATGCCAATATACTTGATGAAATCAGTCAGATTTTTAAATAAACGATCGTGATTGACTAAGCTTTTATTAACAGGGGTGCCTGGTGTATTGGCATTGTTCTGACATGGTTATATCATAGGAGAGGTGCGGGGAAAATAGCAAGGACTCATTAGTCAGATAGAACAAAGTTTAAGTGACTGCTTTGCTTGTCACTAGTGGTGTGACCTGAGCAATTCACTCCCTCTCCTCATGTCTAAAATACAAGTGATATATCCTTGTTTCAGTTTTTTAATAATTATTATACATAAATTAAAGTACCAAGTTAGTTAGTGCCCAGCTAACAAAGGTGCTTGATAAATGGTAGCTAAAAAGAAAATATTATTAGTGTCTATATGGTGAAGATGATGATGATGATGATGAAGAAATAGAATTTCCAGTGAAGTGATTTGTTTTATTTCATTTTGAAGTAAGAGAGGATTTGTCATATTGTGTTAGGACAATTACTTATCAATATAATTTTTTTTTTTTTTTGTGGTACACGGGCCTCTCACTGTCGTGGCCTCTCCCGTTGCGGAGCACAGGCTCCGGACGCGCAGGCTCAGCGGCCATGGCTCACGGGCCCCGCCGCTCTGCAGCACGTGGGATCTTCCCGGACTGGGACACGAACCCACGACCCCTGCGTCGGCAGGCGGACTCTCAACCACTGCACCACCAGGGAAGCCCCAATATAATATTTTAAAGCCTTCTAGGTCTGCTCTTCGATTGCAATTACTTCAGGTTCCTATTAACATTTTTCTGTTTAGTTTTGTTGACCTATAGCTAATATTCCATCTTACGATAGGCTGTATCAAGTTGATCAGCATATATTTTCATAAAATGCATGTATACACAGAAATATATATAATACATCAGAGGATACAGAAATACGCTTTTATTTTCAAATTTGTTAGTAAAACAATACATTTTTTGCCTCAAAGATCTACAACAGATGTGTGCCAACTTTGTTATACTACATATTCAAATGCACAGTTGTTTTCTTTGTATAGACACACACACACACTTTGTTGCCTATATTTTAAAGTTTGACAAATATCATACCAAAAACAAGACACGAGAAGTGTTTGTTAATTGATGGTGCTAAGTTAAAATTGTATGAAGACTATCCAGCTGTATTGTGTGATGTGCATTCTCTTATTGGTTTATTTTCTATTTGGGAGGTGTAAGTCTTTATCAAGGAACAGAATTTTCTTAAACTGACACACGATGATATGTCACAGTTTTAAAGTAAACATAACAAAAAGGCAAAATAGAAATAGGCTCTCTTTGAAAATAAAGTACCTCTTTTGTTTTTGTTCTGAGAATAGTACATTTATACTTAAAAGAAGATGGAACTATACACTTTGTACATTTCTAATTTTAAGAACTCCCTGAACTGGTGGATCTATATTGAAAATAATGGGGTTTTTTTTGTTTGTTTTTTGGGGTTTTTTTGCGGTACGCGGGCCTCTCACTGTTGTGGCCTCTCCCGTTGCGGAGCACAGGCTCCGGACGCGCAGGCTCAGTGGCCATGGCTCACGGGCCCAGCCGCTCCGCGGCATGTGGGATCTTCCCGGACCCGGGCACGAACCTGCATCCCCTGCATCGTCAGGTGGACTCTCAACCACTGCGCTACCAGGGAAGCCCGAAAATAATGTTTTTAATAGCATATGATGCACTGAAAATATCTCAGGCAAAATTCTGTATCACATATAAGAAACTGTTTGTCTAAGCCAATAAAGGGCTCTTTTTTTTCCTTTTTCCTCCATGTATGAGTGCGTGTATGTGAGAGACACAGAGAGAGACAGAGCGAGACAGAGAGAGAAAATGTGTAACTTCTTATCCTGTAATAAAACCAGGTATTTTTTGAGCAAGTCACTTTGTCCATCAAAAATACCATAGAAATTAATACTTTTCAGAAAAGTAGGTAGGTCTATTACCAAAATTACAGGAGAAAGACCTAAAACTTTCCATCCTTTCTTCACTTCAGACTGTTGAAATACTGGACTACTCAGAAGTTCAATTTAAAATTCATTAGTAATAATAACAATATAATTAATATTTTGCTGTAATAAAATTTACAAAACTCATCCAATTTCCCATGTCAATCTTACATCTAAAATATCGCTATGATTATATTGATACTATGGGGATTTAGTATTCCCCATACCGATTTAGTTATTTCCCTTATATAGGTCACAAACATGCACAGAAACACAGACACTTACATTCCACAACTTCTAAACCAGTATCATTACATTAGGAGTCCTGTTTAAATTAGTGATGTAGGAATGATTTCCTTATTCCCTAACTCCTAGACCGTCTATATTTACTTTCATGGGAATAGAATTAAAGTTGCTTTCTTAAGATTTTGATCTTTATTAGGGTACTTATTAGTACTTCTGAACCATAAGAATACTGCCATGTGAATACATCTTTCATTTTCTTTTTTGTAAAACCTGAAGAGTCTGGATGCACTAGAGGATTCTTCTGTAATTGGGCTTCCAGTAGGAGTTCTGAACCTATTTTTTAAATTCCTAACGTCATACTCTTTGGGAAATAGTTCTAGACCTAGCAAGGAAATGATTCTTAGTCTTAGTCAATGCAGACAGGCTTCTGGCTCTATGAAATGATTTCCATGATGATAGTATATGTTGAAATGGAATGTGATGTATATGATGGACAAGCCATGTGTTAACATTCTGTCACTGAAACATCAGTCATGGAGATTATATGAAGAAGTTCTAGTCTTTAAAATTTGTGGTCTAGAAAGAGCTAATGATAAGAATTCCAGTCTTCTAATCACTTAACTTCAAAACTTTGAATTTATTTTTGATGTCTTCCTCTTCACACTCTGCTTTGTATAATAATGTGAGTGTATTGATTTGCCTTCATGATACCCTTAAATCTTTTCTTGTTTCCCCCTTACTGCCTTAGATTCAAGTTCTCATTCCACTCATCTCTGCAGTGGCTACCTTTTACCCTCCAATTGTCTTCCTGCACTATGTCAGATCAGTCTTCTTAAAGAAAAACTCTCCTGATGCCCATCCCTTGCTCAAAAGTCTTTGACAGCTCCCAACTATCCACAGGATTAAATGGTTTGTTACTAGCCTGTCATTCAAGACCCTCTACCGTATGGTGCTAGCTTACTTGTCTAACTTTATATTCACTTATTTCCTTTTATGAACTTGATGATCCAGCTAACTTAACTATTCGTCACACTTTAACACTCTCTGGTTTCTGTGTTTTTACTCATGTGATTCCTTTTCCTGTAATAGTATTCTCTATTCCTTCTTTCCATGCCGAGAACAATCACATACACCAAGACCAAATTTACACATCCTCTTATACATAAGTAGTCCCCTAATCTTCCTAGAAAAAGAAATTCTTCTGAACTCCTGAATCATTTACCATTCTATTCCTCTTTTGTTTTCTTACTCCTTTCTACCTTGTGTTACACTTGAATGATTTTTTAAAAATTTTCTCTCATTGAAAGGGGAATCTCAATAGCGTCTTTGTGTTTTCACAACATATATTTGATTCTCTTATAAGAATATTAATTCCTTGATAAAGACATCAATTAAAAAGAATTAAAAGATCTCAGCTTTGGGCTTCCCTGGTGGCGCAGTGGTTGAGAGTCCGCCTGCCGATGCAGGGGACACGGGTTCGTGCCCTGGTCCGGGAGGATCCCATGTGCCGCGGAGCAGCTGGGTCCGTGAGCCATGGCCGCTGAGCCTGCGCGTCCGGAGCCTGTGCTCCGCAACGGAAGAGGCCACAGTGGTGAGAGGCCCGCGTACCGCAAAAAAAAAAAAAAAAAAAAAAGAGGACGTCAGCTTCCTCATCTATAAAAGGCTGGTATAGATTTTTTAAAAATCTATGTCTAAAACTCAGTAATGCTTTAATTAAATCTTTATAATCAGCAACATTCTCAAATTGGTTTTTAAAATCTGTATATGTGCAAATTAATTTTTTAGTCAGTTTCTTAGGAACAATGAAATAGGTGCCTATTTTTAAATACTAGCATCATCATGTTTTTAAAAAGTCCCTAATTATACCCCAATAAAGATATTTAAAAAAAAAAAAAAAAAAAGTCCCTAAAAGAAAAATGTAACCTTAAAATGAATAAATAAATGTTTAATTATTTTAATTTTAGGTTTAAAAAAAACTCCAAAGCTAAAATTCAAACTAAAAAAAATGAAATGATCATACAGATTATGAGAGTTAAAAAAAAGTTAAATTGTTGCACGTAGTCATTGTTCTCTGTTTATTCTGTTCTTATGCCTAGTGTAGAAGGCCCTGGCCTATTCAGGATTCAAAGTTTCGTGACACTGAGTCCTCCCTGAAGCCAAGCTAAAGCTTTGCACATTTCGTCTGACTCAGGCTCCTGAAACCTAGACTAATTTATTCAGGGTGGCCAGGACTAAGGAGATCAACAGACAGGAATTTCTGCAGTTTGCTTTGGTGTTTAGAAGTCATCTTACAAGTTTAGTCCTATGCTTGGCCTCTCTTTTTTTTAATTTTAGTTTTTTAAATATTTATTTATTTATTTGGCTGCACTGGGTCTTAGTTGTGGCACTCGGGATCTTCATTGCCACGTGTGGGGTCTTTACTTGCAGCGTGTGAACTCTCAGTTGCTGCATGCGGGATCTAGTGCCCTGACCAGGGATCGAACCCGGGCCCCTGCATTGGGAGTGCGGAGTCTTAGAACTGGACCACCAGGGAAGTCCCTCAGCCTCTCTTGATATCTAGTGCCTGCTAAAGATTGAGTGACCTAAGACACAAGCCTAGAAGCAAAATAAACCTATCGATGAAACGTGGATGCCAAGACAATGAATAGGCTTTTTCATTAGGACTAAAGACAAGGTTCAAGCTGGTGGCTAAGGCAGTAGTTTCAATAGAAGAAAACTTAAAGCTGGTTGGTCCTATAACCCTACACAGGTTAACATTTAACTCTTTATTTCATAATTGCACATAAAGGAAATCTAATTTCTATTACTGGCCACTTGGACAGCATAGAGAATTTTTTAAGGCCATGAGCTAAGTTAAAATATCTTAAAATACATGTATTTTAAGCATAGATATATAGTCTGAAGTGTGATTTGTAACCATATCAGTTGTGGATTATATAGATATTTAGAGAGATATATACATCTAGATACATATATAGATAGGTATATCCTCTATCCCATTCTGCAACAATTTCAAATATATGAATAATTACATTGGATTAGGGCTGAAGTACCATAACACCCACCTGAAAAGTAATATTGCTAAAATGCTAATGTAACACTTTATTAAATATAAAAGCTCCCAATTTTTAATGTTTTCAGGCTTTTAAACAGAATTTTCAGCAAGAAAGTTTTAAATACTATTTATTTGAACTTTTTTATACTGACCTCATGTGTTTTAACTTAAAAGTTTAGCCCCATTTTGAATAAATGTATTTTTCTTCAATACTAAAAATATTCAGAATAATTTGTCATTATATAATTTAATTTTCTTCACTTATCATAAAATGCAATACATTTTGTTCCTCTGTAGTAGAGACTTTCTGATTTTTGATTAGTACTAGGAGTTATTTTGTAAACTACATGTGGCCAGGCATTAGACATGCTTTCATTTTTTAGTCCATGCTACCCAATCCTGTAAGAATTTATCTGCATAACTAGGTAGCACTTATCCAGAAATTGACTAAATATCTTATTTGTGGGATTTATGTGCATCCTAATAAAATTTGGTCTTTAGTTTCAATAGTGGATATAAATACTAAACATAATATTTCATACCAGAGCCAGTAATCGGGAAAGATCATCACATAACCATAATTTATACTGTTTTATCTAATTTTATGGCTGACTCATATAGGTTTTTTTTTCCCTCTCCGCCTTTTGTTTACTATATTTCAAATTGTTTTTAAACTGTTACACAGGGGATTATGTCCCTTGGGAATGGTCCATTACATTTTGAATATCAGTGCCATTCCAAGTTATTTCAACCATGGCATTAATCTCACTTAAAGCAATAAAAAGCAAATAGTGGTAAGAGGCAAGATCCATAAAGCATTACTTTAAACAGTTAAAAAAAAAAAAGATGTTAAATGTTCCCTCTCTAGGAACTCCTGCAGCTCTTGATACATTTGTGTGCTACTGAGCAGGAGAAAAGTAGCAGTGGGATTATTAGTGGAGAGAGAAGCTTACAAGGAACATGAAAAGGGGACTGGTTCGCATTCTGGCTCCTTTCTTCCTGCGTGCAGTTAAAAAGAGAGAATCATTTAAAGGAGCTCCTGTAGAACTCCCTTTTATTGGTTTCTTTTCTTACGTAAAGTTACCGACAGGTTCATTTATAAGGTGATCTTGAAGGTTGTTTCACTGTCACTGGGCCACAGTTAAGGTGGTTTGTAAAGGGAACCACCCAAGTATAAAGATGCCTGGTAGGAAAATAAGGCCTTTATACAAAAAGAGCAGCAGCCCATCAGATCTTTGCTTTTCAAACCAGGCAGTTTCCCCCTTACAAAGATTAATTACAGTCAGGTTGAGAAGACAGCGTTGCTGTGTGTGTGTGTGTGTGTGTGTGTGTGTGTGTGTGTGTGCGTGTGTGTGTGTGTGTGTGTTTCCCACTCTAACATTAGAAAGACAAAGGGTGTGATTAGTGTGTACAAAGCCTCTGATCAAACCAGCTCAGAGGTTTGTGACAGGCAGTTCAAACACTTTATGGATCACTGGTGCTGACAGGTAGATCACACAGGCCTTAAACAGATGTTTAGTGAGAAGATGAATGTGTGAGATCTCAAACGTGCAGCGTTCTTTTACTTGGCCATTTTAGTCTGTGAAGCATTAGACATTGCTAAAGAAATCTACTCCTTTAAAAAGGATGGAAAAGTTACAAACAAGCTTTCATTAAATCTCAGCCTTTCTCTTATCAAGATTTAGTACAGCTTGGATTTGAAAGTTACCGAACTTTCTGCAGGAATTGATGAATATGACCACACTTTATCTTATAGTTTATGAAATGCCTATTGATGAGTTTATGAGTGTTTTACCTCATAAGCTGTATTTGAGAAGTTTAGTTGGCATAGGTAGGATATTCAAAGAAACTTATATTTGGCCAAAAATCAGAAATGTTTAAGTAACATGTCTTTTATACTCTTAATATAATTTTGAGATAATATTGGATGAAAAAAATTCAAACATGTATGCTTAACTGAATTTCCGTAGTGAGATGTATATCATTAACAATACTTTACAGCTATGTATAACTAGGAAATGCTATGAATGCGTTCATTTTCCTTCTTTGACAAGAAATAAAATACATATGTGTGCATGTATGTGTATACGTGTGTTTATACCCCAGAGATAAATATGTAGCATCACCAATTATTTTATTTCATTACTGTCACAGGGGAATGTGGACCTGAGATTTCTGTGAATTGTAGTAATATGTCTTGCTGGTGGTAACAAGCTTGCCAGGTGGCATTATAAACTGCCCTGACATTGTTATTGTAGAATCATACAAACGAGTAGAAAAGAATATTCAACTGATCTTGGTACTTTTAATACCTTAAGGCCATGGCTTGATGAGAATGGCCTTGTAAATTCTTAGGAAAACACTTATACATGATTGGAAAAATAAGGGAGAAGAATTTATTCTGCATAGCTGGCACTAAAAATTGTAACTGTCATTGGAATATGACAATTTTTCAACTCTTTCAGTATTAAATTCAAGTTAAATAAAATATGGCCATCAATCTTATCACCATTGATAGAAAGATTAGCGAACTTAAAAGAAAGATTCGTGAACTTGTAGGCACAGAAAATTATTGTGAAATATTTTACATGAAAACATTTTAAAACTAGTAAAACTTTATACAGATACAAAATATTAAAAAGGAGAAGGAGGATAGTGAAGCAAATAGAAGAGGAAAATAAGAAGTGGAAAGGGACAGAGTAGTAGCTGTTTAATGGAAAGAGCCGCGTAGCTCTGCCTACTGTCTCTATTACAGTACGATCTGAGACTGCCTCTTAGAAATCACTTTGTATGAGTCTTTTTCTCCCATTTCCCCAATCTATTTTTAGTTGTATTGCCAAAATCACTGAAAATCCAAAAGTATCTTTTATGTTGGACCAGTATTTACTGAAGATAGTATGTTAACACTCACAGATAATAAAAAGGTGAATGTGATGCGGTCCTCATTCCTGAGGAGTTTAGATTTAGGAGCAAAATGTACTTAACAGTATTGGAACTTAAAATTGTTTTGAAATATTTCTCAAACTATATCATGATGTGTGTGTGTTTCCCATGAAAATTAGGGGGAAGCGTTTGGTATATAGCTCTCAAATATTTCATGTGAAAAATTACTTTGTCTATCCCCTAATTTAATCTATCCAACTCTGTGCTAAATTTCAGTCACCTTGAAGGATCCAGTTCTGCTGTAGTTGAATTTTTAGTGTCTGGGATGTCAGACAGGAAACAGTCTTATCTCATCTCATCCTGTTCTTCAGCTTTTTCACTCACTGATTATTTCTTTTCTTAAAAAAAAAATAAAGATGTTAAGAGTTGTTTGTAAGCAACTTTCACAATTATTTCTTACCCAGAGTGTGGGACTGCCTGTTTGAATGTTTCCAAGAAAGTATTGTTCTGATGTGACAACAGGTCAGAAAGACTCTGCATTAATTACACTAACATATGGTTATTAACAGATTCTAGCTCAGGGAGCAATACTTTACAATGTTATCTTCCACATAGTCAGATGTTAGCCATATTGTCAGTGCTGGCAGCCATTGTTTCGCTCATTTACTTCACAGAGCTAATTACTCCCTAATAATAACTTTACCTTGGAGTTTTTCACTTGCTTGTGCCAGCAAACCTGTTCACACTACATATGCTAATTATTGGCACTTATTCATTATGTTAAGATAGCTTTAAGTTCAAGCTGTGCAGCCTGGCTTTCGGTATGGAGCCAGCTGGCTGCAAAGTTCCACCTTTTTTTACTAAAGTCATTAAAAGTTTTAATATGGGTCCATCTTGTTCTCTTTACAAGATTCAGTCTTTTAGGAATTCAAATGAATGTGCAGCTACCCGTGGACAATTACAAATTATAATAAGAAGGTCTTTGGTGTCTGTGAGAAATTCTCAAAGCTTGCACTTGTTGTGGGCTTCTCTGTTAGATTAGAAAAGATGAGTAAATTGTTTTACGTTTAAACTATATGGTCACTTTACCAATTTGATTACTCTGTACACAAACAGACATACATGTATATACATACACAGGTACACACACACTTACTCTCTTTTTGGTTCATTTTCCTTCAGAATAAGTTTAACTCACTGGTGGTATTTAATTTATGCATGTCTAAATGGTAGAATCTGGAATTCTACTGTTTGTGTAAGATCCTTTCTCGTGTTTTTTTCTTATCATTTCAAGAGACTTAGGACTACTGCCAGGGCCAAAGACTGTCCTTGAACTCTATTCAGGATTCCCCTTGATATCAGGAGGAGTTTTAAGTGTTGTTTCAGTCAAAGTAAAATATGGTCCTCTAGTTTTAATGAACAAATAGCTTCATTTGGTTCAGATCCAAATATAATTAGTCACTAGTACCACTCAATTAAATAACCCAACTTCGATGTGTATGAATTGACATGGATTTGACCTTTTTTAGGTGGTAAATTTGGGGCGGAATCTTTTGAGACCTAGAAATGAATATATACTCGGGCATAAACTTCATCTAACTTAAGTTTTTGTCTTAAAAAGATAACTTTTAAGATTCAACCGTCTGATCTTCACCTTAGCTACGTGAGTCTCCTTAATCTATTACGTTATTTACACTGTAAAATAGGCACCAAACACAGGAATCCTGAATATACAGGTACTTAATAAAATCTGGTGGAGGCGTATATGTAAAAGAGAAAGTTAGATGATATGAATCTATTTCAGCCATAGGCAAAAGCAAGAGGCTTGGGTTATGCTTTTTTCAGCTTTGTATTCCATTAGGTGAATCTTTCTTCATTTTTTTTCTCCTTAATAGTTTCTATATTTTTGTTACTTTAGTGATTTGCTACTAGGATACCCATGGATAGTGTTCATTTTAGTCTATGAAATGCCAACTGCCAAGTTCCGGCATTTTCAAGGATTGGTATAATTTACTGTATTTTGGGGTGGGGAGGGGGTATCTGACAGACAGCACATCGAGTTAGAAGAGGGATGGAAAAGAATGTGAAAATCTTTCAGTTTCTACCTACCAGGAGTTCCACATGAGCTGTAGTAATGGTTGGAGAGAGTCAGTACCAATTTCTAGGATGTTGAGAAGGGGGTTGCATGTCCATACACATCCACCCTTGCCAGAGGCCTAAAAATGTTTTCACTGGAGTAAAACCTCTATTAAATGTCTTGTTTATATTTTAAATAATTATGTGATAATATGGTTGGCTGATGAGAAAATCAGGTACTCATGGTTGAAGGAATTAATAATTAATTGCTAGCTGTAAGTAGTCACCCAAGTTGGGAAATAAAGACTGGGTTTGAATTTAATATTACGTTTATAAAGACTGACAATTCACTTGTTGGTTTAATCCTTTACTATATGACTTATCCATTGCTCTGTTCATGATGGAAAGAGAAAAAGAGTTTGGAGAAGGGTATAAACAATGTTAATAAAAACAAATTAGCTGCAACTCAAGAAAAGGATGCTTTCTATTTTTAAAAAAGTTCAAGAGGCTCTAAAATTCCAATTTGTATTTGTCATTGCTAAAAAGATTTTTTTGTGTGATTTTTTTTTTTAATTTTACTAGGTTTGTGTGAGATAAGAAAACATGTGGTTACTGTGATCCATGTTTGGGCACACACTGAGAATAACCACAGTTTCTTTTCAGAGTGGTTGGAAAGTTTGATTGAAATAAAATAAAAGTATACTTGCAGTGTTTTAAAACTGTAACTAAAAGGTCTAAATAGGCCACCTTGAGGTAATTTAAAAATATATTTGTATAGAATGAAATTACAGGTAAAATAATGAAAATAGTTCAATGAAAATAGTACATTTTAATTTTTAAACCATTAAATTCTCCATAAAAAGTTATAAGGCTAGGATATATGTAATATGTTTCTATTTGAGGGTTTTGAAACTTTTATTAACTATCAACCTAATAAAAACATTTAAAGATACATAAGTAGCCACAGGGGACTAAGGAAGACCTCATTTGGGCTGTCTTCTGGGTAATCTAGTTTCATGCTTTTTTATTAGCTTGAGCAATTTTTGTCACCTTGATTCTTTACATGTTTATAGAAACCATTAACCCATTCTCTACTTCAGAAAGGAAAAAGGTCTGATTATTTTTTTACCCTCTCTTCCATGTTTTGACATTTAAAATTACAGTTTTTACCACCAAAGGGAAAAGAGTTTTTTTGGAGTGCTTGTGACCAGGAGAGTATGCTCAACTGTTGCTCCCCTCCATCCACTCACCCCAAATTGTGGGGCTTTTGCCTGTGGCTATTTGAAGGAACAAGTGCTCAAAGGCTCTTGATGCACAAAAGAACCCGTTTCTGGATAAAAATACTTTTTAATTTATTTCTGTACTTAGGGGAATTAAAGGAGAAATCTCAAGAAATTGATATAAGAAAAAAATATTTAAGGTGATTTCAGAACATAGAAGACTGCGTTATAAGCTATCACAAAAACTGGGCTTCCTCTGGGGCCAAATACCAATACCAACGTTAGGATCAGAAAATAAACTTTGGCTCACCTGGGAGGTGGTGGAGCTTAACCTGAGACTACCTCATTAAGCTTAGGTGAACTTTTGCTATTATAACCAAAAAGAAAAAAAAAAAAACCCAAACTTTAGAGATATAAACTTCACTCATGATTCTGTCCATTGTGTGTCAGCAGCAGCTTTGCTCCATATTCTCTTCCATCCAAAATCAAGACTTAAGGAGCATCTCTGATTTGGGACGTGAGAGTCTAATAACAAAGAGGAAAAGTTAAAGCAGAAAAATGCAAGGGCTCTTAAAGTTCTGCGCAGAGTTGTACCCATCATTTCCTCTCATGTTTTATAGGCCAAAGCAAGTCAGATGGCCAAGCCTGACGTCGGTCGTATGAAAAGTAAAATTCTCCTGCAGGAATCCTGTAAAATAGGGCATCGACCATTTTTAAAATAAACTCTACCACAGGGCTTCAGGTGTTCAAGTTCAGTTGTGCCCCTGAAAACCTAACACTCAAAGAAACAAACACTCTCTGGAGGAAAGTAATTTAGTTACTTTCCTAATTTAGTTCCCCAAGATTCCCACAAAGTGAGATTAAAGAAACACATACGCAAATTAAAAATTGCAGAACACACAAAGCAGCAACCCAGAAAGAATACTGATGTGTTTAGGCCTACCACTCCAAGGCCTTCAGATATTGGAAATATCACATAGACCATATAAAATAAATATGCATAAAATGCATAAAGTGGAAATAAATACTGCAATCATAAAAAAGGACAAGCATCAAAAATGCTCAGAAATTAACAGAAATGTTTGAAAAAATGCAATAGAAATGAAAACTATGATAATCAGAATTAAAAATTTGATAAATGGACAGCTTCTGGATTTTCCTTGCAGGGGCCAGATTAACCATGCCACCTCAAACATCGAGAAAACCAGACAAAGTATATGAAACAAAAGTATTCAGACATTGCACAGTGGCAGTTCAGTGTTCCTTGAGAGCAAGGTACTGCATGAGAGAGCCCCATGAGTGTCTCAGCTTTCCGCCTGGAGAGAGAGGGCACCCAGGCAGAACCTGACAATCTTTCTGGGTTGAAGAGACAGAAAGTGGGTTTTAGGAATACCTAAAGGCAGATAAATAGATATATTCACAGGACAGAGCACTGGGGAGGATAGCTTGGCATAGGGGAGAAAATGGGAGACACAGACAGACTTAGTCTCTGGAAAGCTGCAGAGGGTTTTTCTGTCAGGTCTTTGCTGAATAGTGATTAGTGCATATGTACGTAAACTACTGAAGCCAGGTAAGGAACCTTTGAAAAAGATCCGTCAGAAATGGTAATCCCAAGTTCTTACATGTGGCTAGTGTATTTTGTGTTTTTACCTGCCAGAACGGAGAGACTCCTAACACAGGCAGCATTGGGTCGAGACTTCAAGAAGGATATTACCTTAGTAGTTTTGGATTTGGATAGGCTGACAACTATTCTAAACATGACCTAAATAAAGGTTTAAAGTAAGACTTGAAGGATCAAATTGTTTCAAACTTAGTAAACTGCATGCCAGAATAAACCCAAAAAATACTTAATGAGATTACCAAAAAAGAAAAAATTCAGAATATTTGTCATCCAATCCAAATTTAGCATGCATGTAAAGAAGCAATAAAATATAACATATAATCAGGAGGAGAATCAATCAATGAAAACCAAACTCAGAGTGGTACAGATGTTAGAATTAATAGACAAAGATGTTGAAACAGCTATTACAAATATATGCCATATGTTCAAGAGCATGATGAGAAAATGAATGGAAAATACAAAAAAAGTTAAAGATTGTACTTTTAGAGATGAAGACTACAGTATCTGAGACAAAAATAGGCTGAATGGAATTAGAAACTGCAGAAGATAAGATTAGTGCATTTAAAGACATAGCAATATAAACTATTCAGAAATAAAACAGAGAGAAAAAAAATTTTTAAATAGAGTACCAATGAGCTGAGGCATGGAATAAGGGGAAGTATAAAGTATTTGAAGAAGTAATGTGCAAAAATTTTCAAAATCTATTGTAAGCTATCAACCCATATATCTAAGAACCTCAGTGAACTCCAAGCAGAGTAAACATGATCAAATTGCTGAAAAGCAGTGATGAAAAGGAAACCTCAAAACAGCAGGCAGAGATAAAAATTACGTTCCATACAGAAGAAGTAAATTGTTGAAAGGTTCTCCTATGCTATACATGAGGTGGCATAACATTATTTGAAGCAGACTGTATAAATGTAAAAGATATACTGTAAATCATGGAGCAACCACTAAAACAAAACCAAACAAAAAGTAATACCTAATAAGGCAATAATGGAGATAAAATGGAATCATAAAAAATAATCCAAGAGAAGGGAAGAAGAAATAAAAAGGGAACAAAGTACAAATGAGATAAATAGAAAACAGAGAGCAAGATTGTAGATTTATTCTCAATCATGTCATTAATCACAGTAAATATAAATAATCTAAACAAACTAATTAAAATCAGAGACTGTTATATTAGGTTTGTCTTGAAAATAAAAGACACACCTACATGCTGTCTGTAGGAAATCACTTTAAATATAAAGAACAGACAGGTTAAGGCAAAGAGTTAGGAAAAGATATAGCAAGTCAACACTAATCAAAAAGAACAGAATGGCTATACTCATATGAAGTAGATTTCAGAGCAAAGATATCAGGAATAACGATATTCATTTCACAGTGATAAAGTGGTCAGTTCATCAAGAAGATATTAAAATCCTAAATGTGCGCTTAAAAACAGAACTTCAAATTCTGTGAAATAAAATGTTTATATTTAAAGGAAAACAGAATGCAAATCCAAAATTTTAGTTGGCTATTTCAATAACTCTCTACCTTTCAATAATTGAACAAAAACACTATTCACCAACCTGACCTAATTGATATTTACAGAACACTCCACTCAACAAGAGCAAAATATTTTTTTTAAAGTCCAGATAGAAAATTTAACAAGCATATCATATTCTGAACCATGAAACATCTCAATAAATGTAAAAGGATTGAAATAATTGAAATATGTTCTCCAATCACAGTAGAATTAAATTAGAAATCAGTAAGCAAATAATATCTATAAAATTCCAATTTATTTGGAAACTAAATAACACACTTCTACATAGCCAGTGGGTCAAAGAAGAAGCCACCAAAAACATGAGAAAATTTTTTGAACTGAATGAAAATGAAATCATCATACATTCCAAATTTGTGACACATAGCTAAAGCAGTGCTTAGAGGGAAATGTATAGCATTAAATGTTTATATTAGAAAAGTAGAAAGGTTAAAAATCAAGTACCTAAATTTCCCCTTAAAATACTAGAAATAGAGGAGCAGGAGAAAATTAAACCCAAATTATGCAGAGGAAAGGAAAAATAATGAGTAGCAATCATTGTAATGTAAAATAGAAAAACAAGGAGGAAAAAGTGAATTTAAAAGTTGATTCTTTGAGATATAACAGAATTGATTAACCTCTAGCTAAACTGCTGGGGTAAAAAAGTAGACACAAATGAGAAACAGGAATGAGAAAAGACATTACTGCAGATTCTACAGACTGTAAAATAACAACAAGGAGCTATAATGAAAAATTCTCTGCTCATAAACTTGACAGTTTAGAGATAAAAGACATGTTCCTTGAAAGACCAACTACCAAAGTTCACTCAAGAATAACCACAAACCCTGAATACCTCTACACTATTAAAGAATTTGAATTTTCAGTTAAAAATCTTCCCACAAAGAAAATTCCCAGGCCCAGATGGCTTCACTGATGAATTGTACCAAATATTTAAGGAATAAAAATAATGCCAATTCTACACAATTTCTTTCACACAGTAGAAGAATAATGAATATTTCCCAAAACCAAATGAAAATATGTCAAGGAAAGAAATCTATAGGTCAGTATCCTTCGCAAATGTAGATGTGAAATCCCCTGTAATTTTAGCAAACTGAATCTAGCAAAATATGAAAAGGATAATACATTATGATTAAGAAGTGTTTTTACTCTGAATGTAAGGTTGGTTTATCATCCAAAATAAATTAATTTAATTTACCAGATTAATAAAATAATTATCTATTATAAATTATCAGTAGAATAATCATCTTAATAGATGCAGAAAGAGCATTTGACAAATTTAACACCTATTCATGGTAAAATCATCTCAGCAAATTAGGAATAGAAGGAAATTTTCTCAATTGGATAAAGAATTTCTACAAAGAACATAAGTACCCTCATATTTAATGTTGAAAAATTGAACATTTTCCTGTAAAATTGACCACTCTTAAAATTTTTATTCATTTTATAGAAGGTCCAATCCTCTACTGCAGTAAGTCAGCAAAAATAAATAAAAGGCATGCAGATTAGAAAGGAAGAAATAAAACTAAAATAAAAATAAAATCACAAATAACATGATCATCTATGTCGAAAATCCTAAAAAAATCTATTAAAAAGAGACTTGTGAGTTTAGTAAGGACACAGGATATAGTGTCAACACACAAAATTCTAGAAGCAAACAATCAAAAATTGAAACGTGTAAAAAGCATTTAAAATTTCATGAAAAAATGAAGTACCTGGAAATAAATTTGACAAAAAGTATGCAAGACCTGTTTGATGTAAATTACCAAACCTGCTGAGTGAGTGAATTTTAGAAAGACCTAAAGAAATGGAGAGAGATGCCACATTCGTGGATTGGAAGTCTCAGTATTTTAAGATGTTATTTCTCCATAAATCTATCAGTAGATTCAATGTCATCTGAATAAAAATCCTAGGGTTTTTTGTCATAATTGATAAGCTTATTCTAATTTTTTATTGACATTCAAGGCATTCTTGAAAAAGTTGAACAAAGTTGGAGGATTTACACTTCCTGATTTTGGCTTACTTTCAAGCTATGCTATGTAAATACGGTGTGGTTTGGCATAATGGCAGATGTATAGATCAGTTGAACAGAATAGAGTCCAGAAATATATACACACAAATGTATCTTCAATCAAGTTTTGATAAAAGTACCCAGGCAGTTCAATGGGAAAAAAAAACACCTTTTTAACAAATAGTGCGGGGACAATTGTATATCTGTATGCAAACAAATGGATATCAACTATTCTCTCACACCATATGCAAAAATTAACTCAAAATACATCTGCAGACATAAACATAAGTGATAAATCCATATCACTAAAAATTCCTAATTTTTTAGGAATTAATAAACTAAAAAACATATATATATATATATAATACAGAGGCTCAATAGGATCTAGAAAACAGAATTATTCTGGTTACCTTGGGTTAGGCCAAGATTATTATATAGCAGCTCCCAAAAAGAAAAAAAGGGGAAAAAATATAATAAATTGGGCTTCACCAATGCTAAAACCTATTGTTGATTTTTAAACACTATAAAGGAAATGAAAAAGCAAGCCACAGACTGACAGAAAATATTTGCAAGCACATCTGAGAGAGAACTTGTACTCAGACTATAAAAAGATCTCTTTAGATAAAACCATAAAAAGGAGTAACTCAATAAAAATGGCCAAATAATTGAACAGACTCTTACCCAAAGAAGATAAAAGGATGCCAAATAAACATATGAAAATATTCACATCATTAATCATTAGAGAGATGCAAAATAAAATCACAGTCAGAAACCTGTATGCACACAAGAATGGCTAAAATTAAAATAACTGACAATACCACAGGTAGAAAAGTATGTGGAGCAACCACAACTCTCCTCAATTGCTAGTGGAAATTCAAAATGGCAATATCAATAGAATGTTTGATGGTTGACATGTAAAAAAAGATGTAACAGGCAAATAAAAATCTAAAGAAAGCTAAGGACCTATATTAGTATCTGAAAAATGGACTTTAAGCCGAAAAACATTATTAAGGATAAAGAGAGCTGCTACATAATGATAAAAGGTTTAATTCACCAAGAAGATATTACCATTCTAAACCTGAATGAATCTTGTAAAGTATTCTCAGATTATATGAAGCAAAGCTGATAGGACTACAGGGAGAAATTGTGAAATAAACTATCATTGTGGAGGACTTTAGTTAACATGCCCTCAACTATTTGGGAGGTTAAGTAAATAAAAAACTACTAAAGATATTGAATATTTGGGAAAAAATGAAAATCATGTTCTAATAGGAATTTTTGGAACCCTGCGTCTAATAATTAGAGGATTAATATTCTTCCCAAACACACGTATACAGTATAATTTTTAACTGGGTATATACTAGGTCTTAAATCGTCTCAACAATTATTATAGAATGGAGTATCATACAGTATTTACTGACAATAATGTAATTAAGTTAGAAATTAATAACAGAAATATAATAAATACAGATAAATCCCCAAATATTTAGAAAGTGCAAACAATCTTTTATTTAATTTATTTTTTTTTACAGCAGGTTCTTATTAGTTATCTGTTTTATACATATTAGTGTATGTACGTCAATCCCAATCTCCCAATTCATCCCACCATAAACAATCTTTTAAATCTGTAGGCAGAGAAAGAATTTTTGGGCGTGAGGAATTTGTAAAAAGGAACTTAAGAATTCTTAGTACTTATTAGTAATGACTAACTTCTAAAATTTTGGCATAGAGCTAAAATAGTACCTTTTGTTTTATATCAAGGTTGTACATATCAGTGAAGAAAAAAGTATTAAGTTACTTTCCACTTAAGATGTTAGGAAAATGATAATAGACTAAGTGCAAAAAAAATATTAGAAGGAAGGGACAATAAATACCAGAGGAATTAATAAACTAAAAAACATATATATAATACAGAGGCTCAGTAGGGTCAAAAGGGTTTTTATTTGAACAGACTTGTAAAACAGATAAATCTTTAGTAAGATTTACCATTAATAATAATAAAAAAAGACAAATAAGGCCTAAGGATCTAATATATAATGTGGTGACTATAGTTGATAACACTGTATTGTACAATTGAAATTTGCTAAGAGAGTAGACCTTAAATGTTCTCACCAAAACAAAAAAAAAAGAAGGGGGGGGGGAATAAATATGTGAGGCAATGGTTGTATTTATTAACTTATCGCGGGGAGGGGGGAGAATCCAAATCGTCATGTTGTACACTTTAGCTAACTTACGGGTTTGTCAGTTATACCTCAAAGCTGAGGAGAAAAAAAAAGGACAAAAATAGATACTAAAAATAATAATAAAGATATAAATTGAGCTATAGCAGAGATTAAAAATATAATAATAAAACACTATGAATACCTTTTGTTAACAGTTTTATTTAAAAATTTACAAGAGGACAAAGTCTTAGAAAAAAAATAGAATTTATAGAAACTTCAATTAGAAACAGAAAGCCTGAAAGGTCTAGTAACGATTAAATAAATTGACATAGTAGTTTAAAATCTTCCCACAAAGAAATACTAAGCCCAGATAGTTTTACAGGTCCATTCTACCAAATATTTAAAGAATAGATTGTTCTAATTGTATACATAAGACAATAGAAAAAGACTATTCTTTACTAGTATTAGAATTAGTATAGCCTTGACTAAAACCAACTGAGATTTCAATAAAAGAAAATTATATTTTGTATATTACTTTTGGAGGCTAGAATTGTGACAATCTGAATAAGACAGAAAATAATAGCATTTGATAGTGTGACACAGAGTTTAGGAATTTTTCTGTTCCCATTTCCACTGCCTTGTTTCATGCCCATATTCCCTCCCATGGTCATTTCAATACCCTCGTCTCTGGCCTAGCTGCCTCTTCAAATTCCTTCTCATTGCTCTCAATTTGGTCTCCCTAGAAAAGTCTCTGCCATGCTTAAAACCCTTTACCAACAAGCCTCCGCTGGTTCTGCTGTACTCTGAACTCTGTTCTCAAGGTACTCAGACCAGCTGATAAACAGAGAAGAGAATGAGTAATTGTAATTCGGTGTGGTGAGTGTAACAGTGTGAAAGTGTGCTCTTTCCCGCACACCCGTCTGAGAAGGGACAGGGTAGTGGCATGGGGGGAGACAAGAATCGGGATTCAGTGGCCAAGGAGGGCTTACTGGAGGAAGTCAGCCTGAGCTGAATGCTAAAAGATGAGTGTGAGTGAGTCTTCAAGTGGGGAGAGGGACAGTTCAGGCAGAGTGACTAAAATGAGAAGGCCATAGAGGTATTCGGAACCTGCTATATGCAGGGAACTCTGAGTCTTCAGATGGTAGTAAAGCACAAAATGGGGCAGGCAGGAGATGAGGTGGGATGGAGATAGGTCAAGGCCACTCTACAGGTTGAGGAATTAGTCCTTTGTACTCTAGGGTGGAGAACTATTGAGTAGTTTTAAGATGAAGAGAATGGCATTTTAGGCACACCTGCTGGCTGAGTGGAAACCAGTTTTAAAGCCCATGAAAAGTGGGAGAAAGAGATTAGACAATCTAAATTGCAATTGGAAATAGGTAGGAATAAATAGTAGGGGATTTAGTCAATAAATATTTATCAACTTGGCAATTGATTAGACTATTTTTATATAATATCATTGTCTGGCATATGAGGCAACAAAATAAATCCTTGAATGCACAACTGAGTGAATAAATGACTATTTTTCCTATGTATCAGATGGAAAATTGAGGGATAGAACTTGACTGTCAGTTAAGTCTGGTTCTAGCAAACATATTAGCCAAAGATGAACTTATTTTATAATCTGCAGTATAAAATTATAATTCAATCTGATGAATGAAATAGTGCAGATATGCCTCCTCCCCCAAACCAGGAAGGGACAGGGATGTGAATAAAGATTCAGGGGCCAAGGAAGTTTTCCTAGAGGAAGTGAAGCCTGAGCTGAATGTTCCGTGATGAATAGGAGTTAGTGAAAGTAATCAATGAAGTGACCCAATTGGAGATAGTGATTACATGAGTTAGAAGCAGATTCTGTGAGGAAAGTGTCTAAGCTCAGTTTTATCCATGTTGAATTTGACGTCCTTGAGAAATAAACAATATCCAAAATGAAATTGTATGCATGTATGTGAATATCAAAAAGCATTTCCTTTAGGTAACTTCAGTGCTAACACTGTACCTTAAGTGTATCTTTTTTAACTGAACATATCTCCCGGTATAAGGGATCATTTATTTTCCTGTCTCTAAGATAGACTTCCAAATCCTTTATTCCTCATCCTCATCTCATGTTTTTCTGTCCTCTATGTCTCTCTTCAGCAATGCCTATTTCCTTTCCATACTCTGCTCATCTTCTTATCATGAAAAAACTCAAACAGTATATGAGATGATGTATATGATTATTGGGCCTCAGGGTGAAAACTTACAACCTGATTGACATGATGGAAAATGCATTCGTTTTTATCTGACAGTATAAGCATAGAAATAGAGGAAATGAGGTGGTCAGAACTCCATAGACTGAAATAGAATGCAGAATGACTTAGGTAACTTGGAGAAGTATGGTTAATAAAAATGAAAGTAGTATGGCAGTGCATGTACAAGGGAAAAGTGAACAAGAAACGTTTGAATGCTAGACTATGAATAAGAACAGCAGAAGCATCCCTGAGCCATTGAAGATAACAAGCTGGGCAGCAGATAACCATCAAGTCTGCCAAGTTCTCTAAAACTTGGTTTTAAAAGCATGTATAGCAGTACACCCTAATTAAGAATATACCACTTGGATATCTGAAACACAAACTCCTCTGTATAAATTTAAAACCTGTAGGAGAACACGGTAGCCAATCTGGTTGCAGAGGAGAAAGCAAAGAATACTTATATATTCGGAAAGGTTAAAGAAATTAGATCTAAATGGCCTGGAAAAAAATATTGATATTAACTTAATAACAAACATCAAATATAAGAAAGAGCTGTTTCAGTTTACGTGGAAAGGAAAACAAAAAGAAAATGAGCTTATACCACAGTTTAGGGATTTCTGTCAGTTAACAATTTTCTGAAAGAGATGCTTATGAAATATTGCGAAAGATGGGGGCAGTTGTACAAGATTTTCTGATCATTAAAGAAAGAGGATATGCAGTCATTCCCGGTATCCCCAGGGGATTGGGTCCAGGACCTACTGTAAAAACCAAAATCCACTGAAGCTCAAGTCCCATAGTCAACCATATGTATCTGCCTTTTCACATCTTTGGATTCAACCAACCGTGGATTGTATTGTACTGTAGTATTTATTTAAAAAAAAAAAATCCACCTTATAAGTCGACCTGAGCAGTTCAAATGGGTGTTGTTCCAGGGTCAACTGAACTCATCCATTTAATTATTCAACAAACATTTATTGAACACCTACTATTTCAGAGAGTCCTTCTTCCTGTGTAGTAAAGATAAAAATTGTAAACAAGAAATAACGATTTCTTGTTTACAGTCCCTGCCCCGTAGATTTTACAGTGTAGTTAATATATATAATATTATTTGCATGATTGTGGGTATTTTGAGATGTGCTTTTCTAGTTAATGATGGAGTTATTGACACAAAATGGAAAATGTGAGACCCGTTGATGGCAGTTACTTAGGCAGTATTTTGCAGAGGATCTCTGAAAACGTGCTAGCCTACTGGAAAATGAATAAGGGGAGACAGAGGTATAGAACGTGAGGCATAAGAATCCACTAGTTACATAGACTGGTTAGACTATTCCTGTAACTTTATAGCCACTCCCATTATGCTATTAAAATTTTTTATTATTATGTAGCCGTATGAATCTGATGAAATTATTTTACAGTAGAAGAGCAAGTTACTAAGCTGTTCATACAAATTGCGTATGTAAAATGTAAGATTTGCAGTGTTTCCAATACTGAGAGTATATCAAGACCATTTGATTAACTGGGGCTGTTACTTCCTGATTATTTAATGGCACTGTATAGTTGGAAGCTTGTCATTAATGTTGTCATATGTCTAAAAAATAATTTTCTAAGTGCAGCTCAGTATTAGAGGTGACTAAATATCATATTATAATTGAGATGAGAACTATATTATTGTATTGTTGAATTAGTGATGTCAGGGCATTCTACTTCACAGCCCCAAAGGACCATACAAAAGGCATTTGCAAGCAAGATGTAAGTACAGCATCAGCATAATTGTGGCCAAACGGATCTACAGAAAGAGTTTGTGTGTGTGGGACCTGAAGGTCCAGCTGTTCTTGAAGGATTATCAGGATTTAATGGAAAGCACAGATGGAACAATACTATCGTCTAGAGTATTCTAGGGCAGAGGCTAATATGTAAAAGGTGATCAGTGGCAGACTGATTGTAACACAAAACAAAACTTTTTTGTTAAGATGAAAAGAATGTGAACCAATGTTACCCAAATAACAGTGATTCAGAGGAAATAGTCCCCAGTGCTTCATTTTAGCCATTGTAAAGATGGTCATATGTGGTATGCAGCTGTAAGTGGTTCTTTCTGAATTATTAGAGACTGAGCCATTTTTCTGGGTGTTGCGGCAGTTTTACTGGATATGGACCATTGCAATCATATAAGCTCTCTATTGTGTGACTACTAATTTAGAGTGCTGCCATAAGCCAGCCACAGGACCCATGGCTTCTGTGAATGAATGAGTCATGTTGAAAAACACTCTGAATATGCATTATGAAATTTATTATTTGAGTTTAGATATATTTAAAATTCTAAGAATTCCTTGTCAGAAGTTTAGTTGGGTTAAATCAATGAACACATTGTTTTCTTTTACAATCAGTTCATCTGAAAAAATGCTTTTTAAAAGTAATCCTGTCATGTCTTTCTTACACAAAGGGTAATACATTTCTATGCTAAGTGTGATATATATATAAATGTTATGTATATATATATATATGTATGCACACGCACACACATACTTCCAGACGTTGTTGGACATCAGCATGCATTTCAGAAGCCCCGATAATTTTGATCATAAATTATTTTGCCTTAGGTTCACAAAATTCTGCCTTGGAAAAAACCACTGTTGTTCCTTAAGACCACACATGTAGGCCTAGCTAGACACTTTTTTGAGGTTAACTGGCATTACTATGACTAGTGCCTATTTATAATATATATGAAAACACTGAAATGTCCTGATGCCGTCTCATCGAAGCTGAACACAGTCATCTTCGCACATACCCGGTACCAAAGAGTAAAGTAAATCTTCGGTAACAAATTGAGTTTACAATGGGTCATGTGTAACTTGACACTAAACTCATACGAGAGGCCCTCTTTTTCATAAACGCTGCCTGTCCACAGAAAGGACTTTTTAAATATCCCTGAAATTAGTTCGAACGGAAAAGCACCTGGACAGAGTGAACTGTTTGACCCAGTGTTATTGTCTCCTCCAGTTTTCAACAGTAAATACAGCGCTTTTCACTTTTCTACTCTGTAACAATAAAAAAATAACTTGTAATCTTGAGGACTACAGAAGGGAAACTCCCCTTTTCGCCACTGTCCTACTCAGAAAACCAACTGAGCAGGTAATTACTGCAATGTTACAGGATAAAGAAAAGATATGTCATATGCTTCTCTTAAAAGAGAATTTGTATATCTGTGAAAGCAATTGATATTTGAACCATTTCCTAGTTTTCTTTTGAATAATTAAAATCAGTTTGAGAGCCCAGTATTTGCGAAGTTTGAATGGCATTAGAGAGTCGCCAATTGGCATCGCTTGGTAGTTCTACTATTTGTTTCAGTTTTGAGTTGGGGAATATTTTTGTATTCTGGGAAAAGCTGTTCTAAAATATGTCATCCATTTCACATTTTCCCTTCTTAAGCTGATATTTTTATGCAATACAAAAATAAATAAATAAAACACTTACTGGGGCTACAGGATGGTCATAATATCGGAAAATTGGCCCTTGGCCAAATTAACCAGGCAGTGGCAAGGATATAGCCAATTTTTTTTCATTCTGAATTTAATATCTGGCTCACTTTTCAGCATAGATTTTGCACTAAGTTGAGTTATTTTCATTCAGAAGAACCTGATACTATTTTGGCATTCTCTTTTTATAGACTATACTCTGTTCTACAAATGTTTGCTCTCTAATTATAGCTCACTTCAATACCTGGATTAAAGAATTAGAAATTATACCAGAGACTTATACTATATTATAAATGAATTTCATGCCTAAAGGAAAATTAATTCTGTGACTGTTGTACAGAAGATAATGTGCTTAATTTTATTTAGAAGATATAAAGACTCTAAGTTGGAATAGGCCTGTGTATTATTACAAGTTACAGTCTATGACGCCATAATGATTGAGCACATGTTTCTGTTAATTAGACATAATATTGTATACTGTGTCATCTACACCATTAGATTTTGGTATTAATCTAATGACAGGAGGAGAGTTAAATCAGAAGAAGCGTCAAATCAGTGGTTTTCAAATTGTGGAGACAGGATCTCATAGGGTCCACGGAGTTCCTACAGTGGGTACCTGGGGTTGGATCACGGTATTGAGGGAAAGAAGGCCTGGTGGGTGTGAGTAAGCCTGAGTTTCATCACTAGTGTTCTCCATTGAGTTCGTCTGGGAAACAAAGATTTCTCTGGCTTGAAAAAAATATTTGAAACCCATACACTTAAGGTTCTCTTCTAGACTAACATAATTCAGGGAGTGAGTGATCTAGACATACAGAATCCCTTGTCAACATATTTCACTACATTATTCTTATTTGCTCATCCAAATATATAGACAGACACAATTAAAATTTTTAAAGTTGCCAGAATTCTCAAATCTACTTTTGTCTTCACTTCTTGAAAAAGGAGTTATCTTTGTTTGAGCTCTTTTCTGATATTCAGAGTATTTTTACCATAAGCTAGAGTGTTTCTAACCATGAAATTATAATTTCTCTATCTTCTTTCTTGTCCACTTTTTAAAGTAAAAATGAAAGAATAAAAAAAAATACAGAAGAAAACAAAAAAGAAACTAGAAAAAAGAACACTAAGAGAGAAAAAGAGACCTCTTCCAGTTATTTTCATCGACTGCTACCCTTGACTACTACTCACTGGCCCAGTTCACCATCAACTACTTTGTTTCTCAGTAGCTTTCAAGACTGACTTATGATACAGGGCTAGTCTAATAGTTGTCTGTGATTATGAGAAATAGTCAAGGGAGATGACAGTTTCAACATACACATATATTTACACAGGTGCATAAATTATTTGATTCTGTATTTCTAAATATTTTTACAGTGATATGCTTAAGCCCCCTACTTTTTGGTTCTGATAAATTAAAATTAATATGAAAAAGTAATCAAAGAGAATTTAACAGCCATGATTATGTGAATCACCTCCATTTTTATTTTAAAAATTAAAAATGTAGAATGAAGTTTGACATTAAGCCAGTTGCACTGTTAAGAAGTTATGTAATTTAAATGAGAGATGAGATCACCCACAGTTCAGAAGGCTTCACCATCACTTTAAGCCTACGGGGTAGCCTTTTGAACTTATACTTTTGATTTTGCAATTCTTTGTATTAACTATCATTATATTAAATGTTTTTTAAGGTACATTTATCTATAGGGCTATATTTCCAGACACACAAAATCTCACGTTCTTTAAAAGACATCCAAATGTGTAATAAAAGAAATGAACAAATAAGTCCATAAAGGGAAATCTGCAGTTTGTCATTTTCATTAGGTCAGATATGTGAAAGATCCTGAAAAGAAGCACTGAGCAGAGCAATACTAGAAAGTTCCAGCTGATCTAGTAGCTGCCTTTATGTAAGACAATAGATCTTGTGAATATTCCTCTTTCTCTCCAGGCAGCTAGCTAGTCTGGTTAACCGAAATTGTTGAGTAATTGTTCTGTGGTTGAGAACAAAATGCTGAATTAAACTGTTCCCAGCGCAATAATTGTGTGATTATAGCATTTATGTTGCTGGCCAAAGGAACAGTCATTAGGTTTGGAAGACTTACCAAAACCACGAGTACAAAAAAAATGCAAATCACATGTAAATTGCTGTTTAATACCTATAGCGGCTTAGAAATGGAACGAAGAGTAGAGCACATTTCTAGTTAAAAGAGATGAACCTGGAAATCTTGATTTTACATTTAGTATAATAATGAAACTAGGAAGATGTTGAAAATGCATTTTCTATATGGTTTTCCCTTCTCTACACTGCTTTTATTCTCAGTCGTGCATTTATTTCTCTCACGTCACCCTTTCCCCTTTCTTGCACTCCCAGTCCCGTCTTTCTTAACCCCCTTTGTTAACTTCAGTATTTTTAACTCTGTTTGCCTGTCTGAGAAGTTTTTTTCTTTTCTTTTTTCCCTACTCAAAATTACACAGTGAAAAGAACTTATGAACCAATGGGGTGTGAGGGCTAGTGCAGAGAAAGATTTAGTGAGAAAACTGTCAACAAATACATACAAAATGTCAAGTAAAAACCAGTTGCTAACAAAGTTGAATTGCTATTATTTCTTTTCATTCTGAACCATTATGCTTTCTATTGCTGATAAATGCATGTACTGAAACATTGGAGTTTTTCCCCCTGTCATAGCATTCTTCCAGGTGAACCATTCATTAACAGTCTACAGTCTCCCCATGATGAAGATCAGGTCTTGCTAAATACATGTGTAAGGTTGAGAACCACATGTGAACTTTAGGAGTAGTAGGTATGTAAGCAACGTTCATTGAGTTAATAAATGAAAAATACTTCGTGAGATGAATGACCCAGTAAGAATGAATGATAGATATACTGGCATTTTTCTATATCAGTTATGAACGTAATTCAAGGATGTGAATAGATGATTTTACAAAAGTTTTCAGGCTTCTGATACATTTCATTTCATTACAAATATATATACAATGGAATGTATTGAAGAATAATCCCACTGGCAGTGACGACCATCACACACAAAGCAGAATAACTGCAAGGCTGAAAATTCTTTGCTATGCATCTCCTTCTTCTGCAATTAGAAGTACATTTAACATCGAGATTTACGCCAAAATTAGGGTTTAGTTTTCCTATGTATTTCCATATCATATTGGAAAATTTACTTCCTTTATAAATTTGTATAAAAGCTACCACGATAATTATTTTAAATTACTCTTTATAAACTATTTTCTGTTGATACAAATATGGTTTTAGTGGACATCACAACATGCAGTTTTAGTTTGCACCTAAATTATGCGTGTTGAGCTCAAGAAGTCAATTTAGGAAATGGAGATTTAGTGAAAATTGTAAAGATTTCAGCTTTATCTAAGTCTATACTCAACTTGTTAAATGGCATTTTATTTAACAAGATTAGATCAGCATTCACTTTCTTCACTGCTGACATCTTAACAATTTCCTTTCTAAGGTTTTCTTCAAATTTTTGAAAAACATGTTCATACACACCATGTATATATTTTTCAAACATCGACAATGTTTTTAGTCCTTTTGTTATTTCAGTGAACAAAATATTGTACAAAGAGCTTAAAATACAAGTTCAAGGTTTAGAAACTTTGTGTGTGATGTTGACTCTTTTAGAAAACCTAGTGGCTTTAAATTTATTCTTCTTGATTGTTTTCCCCAATAGTGCAATCTTCAAACTGTACAGGTTTTGAATTGCTAACCACTACATGATATTAAGTAACCTCTAATTCCTGCCAACCACCCACACATTAATTAGAACAAACCCAACAATTTTAATGATCCCACTTGTCAATTGTAAAGCACGTTTAGAAAATAAAGATCATATTTCAATAATCTAATTGTATTTTTCATAGAAACATAGAGTCAATCCCCAGGTAAATATTGCAGTCTGTTTTAAAATATACCTCATAAACCTGAAGCTAGACAAAACCACTCATTCAGAAGGAGAAATTGTTATTTTTGGAGTCCATATTTAAAAACTAACATTTTTCCCTCCATCTAAAACCAAATGCTTTCATCATAATTTTGCACAGTACTAAATCTCTGAAATCTGGCTTAGTGTGTGGACACATTTTATAAATGCTCTGTCTTTATTATCCTTTAAATAAAGGATCTTTATTATCCTTTTTTTGTCATTATTTATGTATATCTCTTATAAACTAGGTATAGCTAGATTTTCTTAAAATTTTAATTTGTTGATTTTTTTAACTTAAAAGCTTATTAGTCCACTTATATTTGTTGTGATTAAACTTAAATGTGTCATTTTATTCATGCTTTCTATTTGTACCACATTTTATATGTATTTTTTCCTTTTTAATTTTTTTGTGTATTAATTTTTAATTTTCTCAAGTCATTCTTTTCTCTTTATTGGTTTGGACATTATTTCTGTTTCTTATGGGTTGCCTTTGATGATCTAACAAGTCTACATGTGGTAAAAGAGTTTAAAATTGACAAATTTTGATTTATAAAATAATCTTAGAATTCCTGAGTATTTCTCTCTTGTTTTAACGTGTCATTGTTTTTGGATTTGGCTCTGTCTGATTTTTTAAGTCCAAATAATGGACATTATTTTCATTAAACAAAGTTTTGGAAGATTTACTCACATATTCACTAATTTCTTCTTTCATCTCTCCATCAACTACTATTTATAAGTTTGTTGTCAAACTAATTGTCATTGGTTAATGGCTTCTATCTGGCTACTTTTAAGATTTCTCTGTGCCTTCGTTTTTCTACAGTTTTATTACAGAGTACTAAGTGATATTTTCTTTTCATTTATTCTGATTGTATATATTTCACTTGTTGCATCTATGGGTCTGTATTTTTCAAATTCAGAAAAATTCTCAACCACTAAATTTTAGAATAGTGGTTACCTCATTTTTTTTTTTCCTGTTCTCTCCTAAAATTTTGACTAGGCGTTTGTTGGACCATCTCATTCTAGCCTCCAAGACACTTACCCACTCTTTCATATTTTCCATCTCCTTGTCTCCTTGTGGACTGATCTAGCTAGTTTCTTTAGATCTCTTTTCCAATTAATGACTTCTTTCAACCACCTGTGTCTAATTTTCTATCTATCCATTCAATGAGTTTTAAATTTCAGTTATTTTCATTTCTCAAAATTCTATTCAGTTATTTAAAAAATCTTCATGAACATCTTTGATAGCTTTTTGGGTTGTAACTAAGTTTTATTCTGCCTTTTACTTAAGTGAACATTTTAAGCACATTATTTTATTCTTCATCTGATAATCCAATACTCAGATGCCTTTGGGTGTCTAAACCTGTTGCTTCTTCTGTCTTTACATATGTTGTGTCATTCTTCATGTATTTGTTGAATTGTTTTCTTGTAAGTTTATATTTGGCTGAATTTAATCTGTGGGAAATCAGAGTATCTAAATTGGCAATGCTTGTCTACTGGACTGGATTATTCTGCCATGTGTAGGAAGCAAAACAAACCAGAAACCACTTATTTCTAATTTGTAGCTTTGGTTTTCACTGGACATATAGGAAGTTTGATTTGAATTCCAGACCCAACTGGATGTAAGGTCTGTGATTGAATAGTGGAAGTATATTATTATCATTAGTATTTTATAGTAGTAGAATGTAAACTCCATGAAATCAGAGATTTTAATCTGTTTTTCTTTTTCACCATAGTTTTTCAAGCACCTGGGAAATGTCCTGTACTTTGTAGGTACTCCATAAATATTTGTCAAAGAATCATCGTCATCAGTGGTTTTCCACCAAGCTATTGTAGAAACATCCTAGTATGCTTGCCTTAATTGAAATATTTTCTTTTAAACTTAGCTTTTACTGATTACATTTCCCTTCATTGATTGTCCTGGGTTAGTGCAGAAGTCTGGAGTTTAGCTTCTTAGATACCCAAGGCTACATCATGAGTTCCAGGTGCTGTTACCTACATTTGCCATCAAGTTAACCCTCATTATCTCCACCTACTTTCAACTCACTAGTCCTTCCTTTCTTCCATGTCCAACTTCCTTGGAGGCTCTGCATCAAAAAGTATGTTCGTTATTATGTAACCAGGATCCACTTACATTGTAACAGCAGGGATTTCTAGAGTATCTAATATTTAATACTGTTTTATTATACTTATTTATATTATACACACTTATTTCTAAAGGTATGTGTTGAGTTAATTATTTTCAAGCTGTGTCACCCAGAGTTTTTGTCATTTAAAATTTTTTCATGCAAGTTATTTATTTTGATGTAGTAAGATATATTTATAAGTATTATATTATTTATTCAATTGACTATAAAGCATAGTGGTTAAAAGCCTAGTCTGTATTAGGCTGCCTGGATTTGAATTCTTTTATTTGCTGACTGTCTGACTTGAGGCGTGCCTCAGTTTCCTCATCTGTAAAATAGGGGTGATGAAAGGATCTATCTCATAGAATTTTTGTGAGTTTGGATGAGTGAAAATAGAATCGTGCAAAAGTCAACATAAAAAAAATACATCATGAGAACTAGGGAACTAGAACAAGCTTAGGGAACTAGAATATTTATTAACAATAATTTATCAAATACTTCTGGTAAAGGGCAGGAAGATGGAAATAATTCATGTAGTCAGTTTATGTTTTCTTTTTTGAGCACTTTATTAGATGAAAAGAGACACAATTTAGTCACAAAATTTTCACAGTTTTGATGGCTAGAAGAAAAATTCTTTCTAATCAAGAAAGCAGTCTATAGAATTACCATATGACCCAGCAATCCCACTACTGGGCATAGACCCAGAGAAAACCATAATTCAAAAAGACACATGCACCCCAGTGTTCATTGCAGCACTCTTTACAATAGCCAGGTCATGGAAGCAACCTAAATGCCCATTGACAGACAAAAGGATAAAGAAAATGTGGTACTTATATGCAATGGTAATATTACTCAGCCATAAAAAGGAATGAAATTGGATCATTTGTAGAGACGTGGATGGACCTAGAGACTGTCATACAGAGTGAAGTAAGTCAGAAAGAGAAAAACAAATATATATTAACGCATATATGTGGAATCTAGAAAAATGGTATAGATGAACTGGTTTGCAAGGCAGAAACAGAGACACAGATGTAAGAGAACAAATGTATGGACACCAAGGTGGGGGAAGCGGCAGGGGAGGGTGGTGGGATGAATTGAGAGATTGGGATTGACATATATACACCAATATGTATAAATATATAACTAATAAGAACCTGCTGTATTAAAAAAAAAAGAAATCAATCTATAGATTTAGCAAAACACCCATGGTATTGCATCATTCATCTTTATATAAATGATGTTATTATGGGTAGGCAAGTTACAGTGCTTTTTTTCTGGAAGGTATCAAGTAAATTTGCCGAGTATTAAAATCAGCCACACTAACATAGATTTTTGCAGTAATACAAAATTTACTATTTTTGAAGTTATTTACAATGGTATATTATATAATAATCCTTCTTGACAAGACTTTAAAACTTTTGATTATATAAATGGCTCTGTGTTCAATGGATTGTCCAGTTACAAAAATATTTCACATTTTCAGCTTAAGAAACATCTACCATGCCCTTTCTGGTAATTTCACACATGTTTTATTTTCAGTGACAAATGTTCTAGTGAGTGGCTTATTGCTAGAGTGTCCTGGCTGTCCTAGTAGAGTTAGACAGGCATCTGAGTAGTAAGTTCCAACAGCGACTGCGAGGCAACTTCCATTATTACTCAAAAGAGCATGGATTTTTCACATCCTAAGGAAAGGAACTAGACGCTAACTTGCCCCTACAACGGTTGCATTTGGGGGAGATGTGCGAAATGTTATTTTTGTTTTTGTTTGCAGGAACATTGCTTTAAAGCCTTTTTTCCCCACATATATAACATTGTTCATTACTGGCTCAGTATACTCTTTGCATGATACAAACAAACAAGCCCCCATACACTAGCCATTCACACCAGTCCAGCACCTGCTAGCTAAAAAATTGAAATTATGCACTGGGGAAAGTTTGAACAAAAGAAATGTAAGCAGTATAATCACATTTATTTTCTTAAACAAAATAAGAATAAATGTATAGATTTTGAGGATGCAGCTGTTTGCTATTTACTTGAATTTTTAGTGAAGGGGTTTCTGGTTTGGGGTTTTCTTTTTGTGTTTTTGGTTTTTGTTTTTAGCATATACAAGGTTATATCTACAAATTAAGCTCACTATTCTTTATGTGTTTCCATACCTTTAAGTCACATTGCTTTAAATATTGCTGGTAACTGAGGTAGCAAAAAGTTCAAGTGTATTTAGTGCAAATGATGTCTCATATTTGAAATTATTTCCTAATCTTTTTTATGTGTGCATTGGCAATTTTATCATGAACAAAACCTAACTGCAGTTCTTGGTTTGTTTCAGTAAAGATACATCAGAGTTCTTACTTTTCTGATCTCCTAAGGAATAATGAAGTAACCCAAAAACCTAACTGTTGACATTATTGCCACTAAACCTAGGATCTGAGGAAGATGATGGATTGGGTGGTAAACAACGGCATCGGTGATTTGCCATGCTTTGGGTTATTACTTAGAGAAAAAAATCTTGAATCCTGAATGAAAGTGAAATAGAGCCCAAGATCCATTGTGTAAAAGGAATGTTTTAATAAACTAGTTACTATTATAAGAAGAAACTAAAGCTAAAACACAAGTAGACTTTTCTAATAACGAATAGCTTCTTTTTTTTTATTGGAGTATAGTTGCTTTACAATATTGTGTTAGTTTATACTGTACAGCAAAGTGAATCAGCTATACATATACATATATCCCCTCTTTTTTGGATTTCCTTCTCATTTAGGTCTCTAATTAGATCACTGAGTAGAGTTCCCTGTGCTATACAGTAGGTTCTCATTAGTTACCTATTTTATACATAGCATCAATAGTGTATATATGTCAATCCCAATCTCCCAATTCATCCCACCCCCTCCCTTCCCCCTTGGTATCCATACATTTGTTCTCTACGTCTGTGTCACTATTTCTGCTTGGTAAATAAGATCATCTATACCAATTTTTTCAGATTCCACATACATGCATTAACACATGATATTTATTTTTCTCTTTCTGACTTACTTCACTCTGTATGACAGTCTCTAGGTCCACCCATGTCTCTACACAAATGACCCAATTTTGTTCCTTTTTATGGCTGAATAATATTCCATTGTATATATGTACCACATCTTCTTTATCCATTCCTCTGTTGATGGGCATTTAGGTTGCTTTCATGTCCTAGCTGTTGTAAACAGTGCTGCAAGGAACATTGGGGTGCATGTCTCTTTTTGAATTATGGTTGTCTCTGGGTATATGCCCAGGAGTGGGATTGTGGATAATATAGTAGTTTTATTTTTAGTTTTTTAAGGAATCTCCATACTGTTCTCCATAGTGGTTGTATCAATTTACATCCCACCAACAAATGCTGGGAGAGGATGTGGAGAAAAGGGGACCCTCCTGTGAATAGCTTCTTAAATAATCACTTCCATTGACTTATACTGAGCATCCGTGATGTGCTAGGCATTAAGCTGGGTATTGTAGATACCGATATGAGTGAGCTGTACCTTACCCTTAAAAGCAGCTTAGCCATGGAGACAGACATGAATAATTTCAACCTAATGGGATAGTCCCACAGAGTACAGACAGCAGAAGGAAACATTGTTTTTTGAATACAGCATGTGTACTCTTACCATAGGTTTTTAGCATCTTCTCTTCCATTTTCTTGGAACACTTTTCCCCGAGATAACTGAGATGTTTATTGTCTCACTTCTTCCAGGTCTTTATTTATGTCACTGCATCACTGATTCCATATTTAAACTTGTAACCTCCATGCCAGCATTCCTTTTCCTCTGCCCTTGCTTTAATTTTAGATTATTTAAATAAAATATAGTATGAAGATGTAAATCAAAGTCAAAGTGCCCCTCTTGCTATAAAAATATTTTAAATCGTAATAGAATTTTATCTTTTAAAGATAATTTAAATGTAACCCATTTTTATGCTGACAAAATATACGGGAATTAATTTTATCACAATGTTTCTGTATTCATTATGTAAACCAGTATTTTTATTTCAGAAAGTTTATTATATCTTTGTTTTATAATTTGTTAAGAAGAATCAAAGAATTTAACTGCTAGACTTATTGTCTTGGCTACCTATGTGATAATGTGTAAATCTCCAAATTACTTGTTTTTCTATCAGTTTTTGCTCATAAATTAAAATTGGAACGACAACACCCGACCTGCTTATCTCCAAGAGGCTGGATAAAGTAGAAATGAACTAACGCATGTACAAGTGCTTTATACAAATGCAAACATTATTTTAATATAAGACAGGAGTATTTCAAAGCACATTCGGTTTTGCTTCTGGCAGAAGTGAAGTGATACATTTTTTAAGGTCGTCTTTATTTTTTGCTTTGGTTATTTTTTTTAAGTTGAGATATAGTTCACATACCATACAGTTCACCTTTTTTAAAGTGTACAATTCAGTGGGTTTTAGTATACTCACAGTGTTTTGTAACCATCATTACTACCTAATTCCAGAACATTTGCATCACTCTAAAAAAAAACCCTGTACCCATTAGCAGTCACTACTAATTCAAGCTTCTCCACAAAGTGGTAATTTTTGAGGCATAATATTTAAAGAACTTATGTCGAACTGAGATTTGTATTGCATGTGAAAAAAAGATCACTAATAATCTATTATAGGCTCTTGAGCCAAAATCATAAATCAATAAATAGTGAATTTTATTGTTTTCTAATCATGGGCTCCTGAGAAATATAATTGAAAAAAAATTATATTTCACGTTGACTATTATATTTTATGTTGTCTTTCATTTGTGTGTAAATGACAATTGACATAGCAATTCATGACATAAAATAAGATTGTATTGGTATTTGCAAAGCTTGATTCTGTCCATGTGAACAGAGAACCATGCATACTCATAGGAACCAGCCTGTTTCATTGTCAAAAACCATGCTAAGTAATACAAATAGTCACACACATTTGAGGAAACAGTTGCATTATAAAGAAAGACTTTTGTTTTATCAAGTAACAGCTACAAGCTGTGTAAAATATGACCTTTAAGAAACAGATGATAACCTAATCCTAAATAATGCATCATTTGAGATATTTTAATCATCGCCTTTTTAAAATTATTTTATTCAGCTCAAAATTGTCCTTGGCAAATAAAATAGCCCTGTTTTTACCATAGTCTTTCACAATAGCTTTCTTAATTACCACTGTATTTTTGCCACCCTTAAGTTTCTTGATTACCAACTTTCAAAACAGAGATACTTTTTCTTGAAGTCAGCAAATATACTTTGTTTAAGCATGTATTATATTTACAGTAAGTGTCATCATTTTGGTTTGCATGAGTTTAATATACATTAAAATGGTGCTTTATAAGGACATAATGCTTAAGTTTTGAAAATAAAGGCTACTATTAGACAAGAAGAATATTTAAGTCAAACCTGCATAGTATTAAGAATGAAATTCCATCGCCTTCAAGTGACAGAGGTCTTAATTCTACATCATTTGAAAGTGGTTGTATCACAGTAAAAATGCCAGCACTAAACACGTCATACAAAAGTAAAAATGTAAGAGTGAAATGAGCCATTGAAAGGAAGAGTCAGTGACCACGTAATATTTCAGTTTCTATTATATCCAGTAGCAATCTGGTTAAAAAGAAATGACAGTCGCCCTGAAGGAAATAAAGTGGAGGTATTATTGTAGTAGTAGTTTGCAAAGAAAATTGCACTGTGTCTTGACTGGATTATTTCTCTATCCTTGCAAACTATCCCCACCTCTCTGTGGTGCTGCTTCTTGCGTTCTTTATACAAATTGAGTTTGTATCATCTAAACTCATAGGGCCCAGGGGCCTTTTGGTGACAGGGAGGAGGAGGAAAAGGGGAATTAGAAAAAGAAAATGTGACAGGCAGTTTTGAAAAGAAAAGCAATTTTCCTTGTGGGTCTGTTTCTAAATAAGAGTTCTTCAATGCAATATTTTGCTTCTGCAGAAGTCAGTCAGAATCAAGCTCATGCTTGTGCTGTTTTGTGGGGCTTGGCACTGACAGGTTTTATTTAGGAGGGGTGGGGATATAGGGGGATCGGATGTGGGGAAGTCAGTATTTTGGCTGTATCAGCCCTAGAGGCAGAGTTAGCACTTGCATTGGGACAAAAGTATTTGTAGTCATCAGATAACTTTGCAGTCAGCTTCAATAGCATCACTCTTTTTTTCTCTACTTTTTTTTTTTTTTTTGGCAGCCAAGCTCTTAGTAGAACCATCTGTCTTTCTATTAGTATTTTTGAGGCCTGTTTTGAAGCCACTTTGCTTGGCAAAGTCATTTTCATCCTTGGAAACGATTTTTAAAAAAAGTTCTGTGGCTTTTTGCCGAAGAAGACTACTATGTAAAAAAATCCACATGGCTGTTCATTTTTGTTCTAAAAGAATATGACTACTTTGTCTTTGTCTTGAATCAAATGAAATTAGAGGTGATACAACTTCAGTGTGACTGTTGGCAAGTGAGAGGCAGGGATTGCAATTTGCGCAGTGTTTTTATGTTTCTGTATCACTCAATGAGATTGTCTTTAGTCTTCCAAGTAGATTAATTGGAAGATAAATTGGCTCCTTTATTCTAAATTTTAGTGTAGGGTTTTTTTTTTTTTCATTTTCTAAATACCATTGCATTGGGTAGGATAAGCTTACGAATCGACTTTCTATTATGTGAGATGAGAAAACACAGACTATTAGTGGTCATTGACGATCCCATGCCTCTTCTTGCTAATGGTGGAAAGTCAGCTTTGTTATCCTGGTTACTCCAGTTTGGGTAATTATATCCTGCCTACCTAAACCCCTCTTGTAATCTCATTTGGAATATTATATTTTCCATTTTCTCAAAAACTGCTGTATAGTGTCTCTGTGTGCTTCTAAACAGCTGCTATGCTTCCCACCAAAGGTGGCTGAATTTCAGTTGGAGGTGGATTGATCCCTAAATACCATGTGTGCTTGAATACTATGGTACTCATCGGACTAAATTCTTGAGGAACATTTGAAAAGTTTCAGATTTTACATTTTATTTGTAATCGTGCTGACTTAAATCATATAGCTGCCTTTCATTTTAAGATTTGTGTATGTAGTTTAAACAGGTCTTCTACCATAACTTCCTGTTTTTTGAGCTGTCACACAAACTGCTCCTTGGTATCACGGAGTAGTCCCTCTACTTTTCTGATTCCTGTATTTTTCCCAGTCAAGTAATGCCTTCCAGACCTCTCTTCCTGGGGTAAAGTCTAAAGCCCATTGTCGTTCAAAAGCAACTTTGATTTCCTCATAACCTATCCTTGCTGAAGCCCCCCTAATTCCCTGACTTTCCCCAATCTGTGACCAGAAACTCAGAAAAATCACAGAAAAGGGAAGACTGACAGCATCATAATTCATGTGGTCTCTTCTCAGGCCTTAGACTTTTCCATCACCCCTTTTAATCGTCTGTGGTTACTTTCTTTTTCATTTCTCACAGTAACCATCCAAAACTTACGTACCTTTGCTGAACTCCCTTACTCAACCCCAGCATCTCTCATTTTCAGCATATGATTTTACCGTCAACATTGGGAAAATTTCTTCCATCGGAACTGATTTTCCTTACCTTCTCATTTCCTTACCGGTAGAACATGATCGGCTTATAGCCACTTGTATAGCTTCATTCGTCAGGTCCCAGAGAATGAGATGTCATTCCCAGTCGAAGCGAATCCCCACACCTCCGCCTTGCCTTTCAGCCTCCTCTGCAATTTTGGCCCACCAGTTAATTGCTCTTTCCTACATTTCAAATTCTCAATTTCCATTTGCTCCTTCCAGCCAGTAAATGTGCTGCTACCTAAAACTCTGCTACTTAAATAAAAATCTGTGCATCCCTACGCAGCTGCCATCAAATGTCTCTCCTAATGCCTCACCCAGCCTTCTCTGAAGAATCTTCTACATTTGCCATCCCCTTTTTCTTGCCTGTCATTCAGTGCTCAACCTTTCGGAATATGCTCAACCTTTCAGAATATCCATTCTAGTGGATTTGTTGTTGTTAGATTCATCACCATCTTCTACTAAACTATTCCAGAAGATATTATTTTTGTCTCTAAAATACTCTTTCTGCTACACTTTTCACTATTAGGCACTACCTCAACCTTGATATTCCATTGGCTTTTGTGATACTGTACTCAAGATTTTCTTTATTCTTATCTTACCTGTCTGCTCTTAAGACTCCTCTTCCTCTGCCCTTTGTTGAATTATTGTTGCGACCCAGATGATTGTAAGCCGTCGTCTCTTTATCCTTCAAACCCTCTTCAGATTATCTAGCTCACTCTCATCAACAAGTGATCCCCCAAACCATAGCCTCTAAAAATCTCTTCACTAGCTTCAGACTGCAGTATCAGTCTGCTAGTAAGGTATCTCCAATGGAACATTATTTAGGTACCTCGAACACATGTGTTCAGAACCATATTCATATCCTTCCATGAAATCTGTCACTACCCCTGTATGTTTTGTTGTTGTTGTTTCATACCAGTATAAATAGTTATATAAACTAGACACCTGAAAGTTATCATGACTCTGTCCTCTTCTCCTTTTCTTACATATATAGTTTCTCTTTTTTTAGGTACAGAGATTTCTCATATACCCACACATTTATAGCCTCCCCCAACATCAACATGTACCTAGTCTCCACGCTTTGCCTCTCAAATCTTTTCTCCCTGTGCCCACCAGAGTATACCACCTAACCTACTTAAACGGTCCCCAGAGCCTACAGGGGGAATCTCAAGTGTCTTACAGTGAAACACAGACTGATTCAGGCAGACTTTCTAACACTGGTTCTCACTTACATTTTTTGCTGTTCTACACTGCTTGGTGGTTTCCTCCTCACATGGTATTTTTTTCTTGTCCCTGATAATTTGCTCATTTTTTCTCCCATCTGCTTGGAATTCTTTTTTCACACTCCCACCTCTTTGCCTGGCTAACTCCTACTTATCCATTCAGACCCTACACCTGCTGGACCTATCTCTATGAGGCCTGCCTTGACTTCTTCTGGCTGTGTTAGGAGTCTCTTGCTTGTGCTTCCATAGTATCCCATACAAGTGTCTATTGTTGAACTAATGGCAGTGTATTCTAATTATCTGTCCATTTGTCCGACCAAACTTAGAGCTTCTGGAGAGCAGGCATTGTATGTGAATTCATCTTTGTATTCCTGGGTACCAAAAAAGTATACATTCTAGTTAGTAAAAATGTTGATTGAATGAATAATAAACAGACCCATGGGACTGGAAGCTAAATTAATAATCTTAAATATCTACTTGATATATTAAATAGTTTCAGGGAACCACTGAAGGGTTTTGAGTAGAATATTTACATAAAATATAAAATATTTAACTATGAATAATTGATAAGTGTTTACTTGTTCTTTTACAAGTGTGATAATGTGATTGTGTTGGATTCATGAAATTTTAGAGGGCAAGATTACATGCACTATCTATGTGGTAGAATTATAAAAAGTGTTAAAACATAATATTCTATCTTAAAGTTTAAAAAGTATAGGAAGTAGCACCTTAAATTTGTTGTGAGTTATTCAAACTTGTGAATAACATGCCCCCATTAAAAAGACCAAAATTTTGTGACAAAAGTATCTTGTTGAAACTTAATTACAAATGTCACACATTTTAAACCTTAATTAGGAGCTTTAAGGGAATTCATCCATTAAGTTAAAGAAAATAAGTGAAGTTAGCAGTGAATAGGATTTGGAAATGGTCAAAACTGGCAAATATGAGAATGAAATACTAACATTATAACAAATTTGTTTTAGAATTTATCCAGGAAACATTATACTGTTTCGATGTGATACGTCCTTTTCTCCCAAAGGTGGGCTAATTTTCAGCATCAAGGAACTAAAAATTACTTAAGATACAGCAGTAATACAGTTGGTGCTCATTATTTGTGCTAGTTATGTCCTATAAAGTTGACATGAACACTGAATTATCAAATACTGGACGATTTTGCTCCTGGAGGAAACACAAAGTTAGGTTCCTGAGAGCCTTTGGTCACACTATTTTCATCAACTGATCGATACATAGCCTTGTTTTATGTGTGTTTCTGTTTAAAGACACCTTATTAATATTTATTATTGATTCTATGTGCATTTTAAACAGCAAAAATCAGCAAAATTTCTTGCTACTTTGCACAGGTCTGTGAGTGACCACAAAAGCTCTAGTACAAGTAAATTTGGGAAGGATACAAGTAAATCTTATTGAGTAGGCAAATTGGCAAATACAGAATCTGCAGATAATGAGGATCAACTGTTTTGAAATGTGTTTTTAGTTGCATAGATGAATTAACCACACATTTTATATATATTTTACTGTTTACTTTATTCTGAATATTACTACAATGCTCTGTAATTTTTCCTATGCTATTCTAAAATAAACACATCATTGGGACTGTGAAATTAGGCTTATTTTTCATTTTAGTTCTTCCTCTCCCTTGAATTCCTCGTCCTCCCCACCCCCAATTTTTCCCAAGTGTTGGAAAAGAGTACTAGATTGTTAGGAGATGTAGTTTCAGTGTTAACTTTGCTCTTACCTAAATGTGGGATCTTGAACAATTTATACGACCAAGCTAAGTCTCATTTCTTTATCAGCACAATGATTGTGTTATGCCAGATAATCTCTAGGCTCTCTCAGCCTTAAAAGTGTAATTCTACATTTGTGGATCTTGGAAAATTCAGACACTAAAACAAGTTACAGTACTAAAGCAGGGGCTTCCCTGGTGGCGCAGTGGTTGAGAATCCGCCTGCCAGTGCGGGGGACATGGGTTCAAGCCCTGGTCCGTGAAGATCCCGCATGCTGCAGAGTAACTAAGCCCATGTGCCACAGCTACCGAGCCTGTGCTGTAGAGCCTGCGTGCCACAACTACTGAGCCCATGTGCCACAACTACTGAAGCCCATGCGTCTAGAGCCTGTGCTCCGCAACAAGAGAAGCCACTGCAACAACAAGCCCATGCACTGCAACGAAGAGTCGTCCCTGCTCAACGCAACTAAAGAAAACCTACGTGCAGCAACAAAGACCTAATTCAGCCAAAACTAAATTAAAAAAAAATTTGTTTTAATAACTAAAGCAAAATGTTTTTTAATAATCATAATAAAATACACAGATTTTTTTAAGCCCCAGAATTTATTGCAATTTATTCTTAAAATACTAAATTTTTTACCTGAAAAATTATTATAAATTATTAGAGTATGAATGAATTACCTGGGTAAAAGCTGTCACACACAAGTAGATAGACTTATGTACATGCAACAACCAGTTAAACAATATAACAAGAACACATTACCTTTACGACAGCAAGAAAAGTATTTTTTAAAAACCTTACAAATAAAATTACCAAGAAAACTACAATAAGTATATCAAACAAAAGAAGATTTGAATAAAAGATATAACCTGTTATTGGCCATCAAGCCATTAGGTTAATGAATTCAAAGAGAAATTCCATGTCCTAAAATTATCGTGGAAAAATAAATGTAAATAAAGCCGGGAAATGTTTGAAAAAAGAAAATAGTAATGATAGAGTACTGTAAAAGCAAAGCTTTTATAATTAAAACATCATGTTATTAGAACATGATAGGCAGGCATATCTGTCCATTACGGAAGTATGTAATAAATTTCCAGTATTTCTGTATTACTTTTCTATTTCTTCATGCGTGCATAATTCTAAGAATCATGGATTTATCATGATGTATATGACCTTTTATCTATACATTAAGAATAGGAGCACAAAGCAGCTGGTATTTCATGCTGCCATTTTTCTTCAGTGAAATTGAATTCCTTCCCGGTCGTTAAAGAACTTCGTTTTCCACAGGCCTTTTGTGGACATTTGGAGGTGGGGCACGAAGAAGTAATTACAGACAGGACTATATAATACATTGTTCTTCTTTATTTATGAATTATCAATTCATATAATAATTTCAGCTGCTGCTGTAAGCTCTAGAGTTACAATAATAAATAAGTTACAGCCTCTTTCCTAAATAAGTTCATAGGTCATAAGGGAGCCTCAACTTATACAAGTAACTATTATTCAACACAGTAAGTATTGTGTTAGCTTTATGAGGTTAAAGAAGTAACAGTTCTTTCTGCCTGAAAATTGGCACCATAAGAAAGAAGTGCTTCACAGGCCAAGACATTATGTGGGTCTCAGAAGCCTTTGAAAAATAAGTAGAATTTCACCAAGAAGAAAAGAAAAAGAGAAATTACTAAAAACAGAGGAGAAGATACTTTTGAGCCTGTTCAAGCGTGGAAAAACACCTAGTATGCAAGGAACCCTTCATGACCCATTGAGGCAGAAGTACAGAATATCTGAAGGAGGGCAAGATGAACTAGGAACAAACTGTGAAGAATCCTGAATACCATGTGAAGGGATTGGGTCATTATTCTCTAAGTAAAAGCAACCATCAAAAGCTTTTCAGAAGAGGAGCAGGTGAAATACAGATACAAGACTCATTTAGAAGGAACTCTATGAGGAATATAGTTTAATGCCCTGTAACAGGCAGAGTCTCCCTTCAACTACTTATATACCTGAAAGTCCTTTGTAACTCAAGGCAAAATATGAAGAAGACAAAAAGATTTGTTGACAGTGACCTCAGCATTCTTTAAGACAGCTCTTCTCAAACCTGGATGCACATTGGAATCATCAGGGGAACGTTAAAGAATGCTGATGGCTGGGTCCCACCCCTGTTGATTCAGATTTAATTCACCCCTGTTGTCTAGGAAACAGTCTGGGCATTGGGAGTTTTTCAGAGCTTGCCAGGTGATTCTAAAATATAGCTTCAAGTTTAAGAACTACTGCACTAAAATAAGAAGCTATTGTTTCTGCAATTGTAGAAGATATTTTTCCCAAATTTTAAGGTCTCTGAAGTCTGGATGACTCTTACAACCCTTGTATGTGTTTCATTTGAAATTCCTTTCTTCTTCCCTCTAAAGTGCTCTTATTAAATTCATAACCATCTTACACATTGTATAACCAATGGTGTCTTAGAAAGGAGGAGATGTACTATATAAAATATAATAACTTATGATGAAATGTAAAGGATACATAGTAGCTAGTGATGATCCTTAACCAGCGTGGCTAGTTTGTTGTTTCTTGGTTTGCTTGTTATTCTGGTCAGCGTCCTCTTCTTACACAGAACTAGCGCCCATCCTGTTTTGCGTTCAAACATCTCCTCTTGTTTCAGGCCACTTTTTCCTACATACTTGGTCGATATGCACTTTCTAATTTTTGAGACTTCAGTCAATTGTTTTCCATTGGTGTCTACATAAAGTTTATCTTTTCTCCAGTATGTTCAGAAAATGTGGGCTGTAGTGATATAAGCTTTTTAACCTTCAGTTCTAACCTTAAAACATTCTCTTTTTGTTTTCCTGGTTGTGTTGTTCACTTTTGGTTTCACTCTGGTGGCAGTGATAGGTTTAAAATCCTTTTGGTTAAAAGAAATACTTTGCAATTTGGAGTCATTTCTGAAAACAGATTCCTCATCCTTACAGTGCTTGTTTCTCTGTTTGCCTGGCTGGCTGGCTGGCTGTCTCTCTGTCTCTCTTTCTCTCCCCTCACCCTTCCTCCTTCTCTCTCTCTCTCATCCCCTCCTCTGCCCCCTCAACACGCGCGCACACGCACACGCACACACACACACACACACACACACACACACCAAAATCTCAGAAATACCTCAGAGGTTTACTATGAAAGATGAAACGGTGGAGAAAGTGAAGGTGGACCTTTAAAGTGAGAAATTATGAGAATTATCAGAATCGTGTGTCTAAGAATGTGAATGCCAGTGAGAGAAAGGGAAAACAAGTCCGGAGATATCTCAGAGTTGCCGTTAAGGTTAGCGACTGAATTTTTTGTTTGCTTGTTTGTTTGTACATGTGTTTGTTTTACTTTTAACCATTATCCCCACTGTAATGTAAGCTCCATGGGCATAAGATCTTGTTTGTTTTGTTTACTATTATGTCTGTACTACCTAGCTCATTTTCTTATACACAGTATGTGTTTATGAAATATTTATTTGTTTATTTTCCAAATAACTGACTTAATGTGAGGAAGAAAGAGTAAAGGAGAATAAAGTGTCAGATGTGATCTTTAGCATGATCCTAAATTCTCATTCGTATGTTCTCTGACAAACACTAACCAATAACCATGTCCACCAGAGAAATCTTGCTTAAATATTTGGAAAAAAATCCTAGGTATTTTAGTAAATGACAACCTCTGCATTAGTAACAATGTGACAAGGCTGCAGAAATGACTGCATTAGTTTATATTTCTAGAAATTACTGTTCAATTAAAAGAAAATAGTGATTCCATTGTATTAGATTATTTATTTACTGATATGAACCCTACATCCTGAGAGTGACACCGGAAAATTAAGGTGTATTCTAAAGATGGCAACCAAAAGAGAGGCCGTGTGGTTTGACGAGTGGTTCAATTGCCTCAAAAAGGATAGATGAATTCAAAAGATCCAAGGGACTAGATCATAGACGTAGTTTTGACTCCCCCATTCCATGGCCACAGGCAAGTCAGTTTTCTTTCGGCCTCAGTTACCTCTTCTGTAAAGGATGGGGAAAGGCTTTATTACTCTCTAAGCTTTCTTTCAGCTCTTTTATTCAAGAACTTAAAAAAAACACCTTAGTATTATGCATGAACATGAGAATTATCTTCAAGTAATGAAGAGCTGTTCATATATAAAATGGTACCAGTTTAATTTTGTTTTAGAAGGTAGAATTAGTCCTAACAGGTGGGATTTACAGAAGGAGATTTTAGTTCAACCTAAGGGATACTTTTCTAATCATTATATTAATGCAGTAAGAAAAGACTTGTAGTGTGAAGCATGGATGCTTCATCACTGTAAAGGATATCATCATGTAGGGAAATTATTCACCAGGTTAGAAAGTGAACTCGATAACACCTTCCAGTTAAAATATTCAGTATTCTGATTCTCCTGTCTAAAGTAGTCCTAAGACATAGCCTCACATCCAGGGTTCTAGCAGGCTTGTATGCCAGTATATTGAATTGAATAATTTTTTTCTTATATCATAAGGGTGGGAGGATGGGAAGCATGGAGTATCAAAACTTCTTCTCTTTGATTCACTCTAATACGTTCAGCAGGTTCAAGGTCAACTGCCGCCATTAATGATTCCTGTATTCCCTCCCGATCAACGGACACTGGCTGCAGCTGCCCAGCAAGGATTCCTCCTTCCTCCAGGCTTCAGCTATAAGGCTGGATGTAGTAAGTACCACTGATTTTTCACTTGGGTGTGCGTGGAGCGCATGGCTTCAGGCAATTTAATATTCCTGCCACACCAAGAAATGAGATCACCCATATAGCATTTTTATTTTAAAGAGGAAACACACAGAAAGTGTAGAAAAGGATTTATGTTGTATTCAAGAGCTTAGATTATTTCTATGCTTCTGAAGCCAATATTTGCTTTTTATAATTTTGTTTCATAACTTTCATTTCCAGTATATTCTTAAATTATGAATATAATTTTCGGGGTCAATTTATTTTTATGTAGGTAAGACAGGAATATGCATTTTAATAGCTTTCCATTGCCCTTTAAGATAAACCCAAGTCTCCAAATGTGAATCAGTTGGCCTTCTATTATCCGTCTCCTCCCTACATTTACAGCCTAATTTCTCATTAGGCTTCTTTTAGTTCTTAGACCGAACCATACTGTTTCTTGACTTTGGACTTGAATTGTTTGTGTTCACTCTCCTTGGTTTTCTGAACCTCTTCCAGCTCAGACAGGGAAAGCTGGCCTAATCTAGTTAGATCCCTTTCTCCAGGTTCCTTTGGATCCTGTGTATTTCCTTTCACTTTAATTGTAAACTCTATGAGGGCCAGTGCTCATTCTGTCTCACGTATTGTTATAGCTACACTTTTAGTACAATTTCAACTATTTGTTGAATGAATGAATAAATGATTGAGCATTCATTACAAACAACACAAGGGCATTTTTACACTAAGTGATGGGTTATATTGAGATAACTGTTTATGTTGCTTATCAACTTCACTTGCCTGTGATTTTATGACTTTTTTAAGGAAAATCAAAATTTTACACTGTGAGTTTTGGAAACAATCTAATAATTGAAATATTTTCATTGATCAAAGTAGAATACCATTGAAAACAATTAGCAAAGTATTATCATTTTAGATATTTATATAGAATATTATTTTGTAAATACCAGTAGACTTTGGTTCATTTATATGTTAATAAATTGTCACATTAGCATCTTGCTATGCTTCAACACTTATTGCGTTTGAGAAATTCTTCTGAACATTACTAGGAATCAAATCTGCTTCCTGTTAAATGATGTTTTGAATTTTCATATTTAACATTTATTCCTAGTTTATAAACTTTCTTTATACAGCAATGAAGAAATGGGATGTAATATTTTAAAGCTATATGAGTGAGTAGATTGCAACCATGGAGTCTAGGTAAAAGTGAACTGAACTGAGGAGTATAAAAATTCATACTTGTAAGCACTTTGCTCTTTGCAGTTTTAAACATGGCTTTTGCACATCTTTCTCTTGACTTAGGTTTCCTGTGTTTTAAGATGGTGTTCTCACGCTAGATCCTTAATGTATTTATTTAATATTATTTGTTGCATAACAATCTCTGTAGATTGATTCATCCAGAAACACCAACTTCTTTGTATAACTAAGGACTATATTTATATCCTAAATATTTAAATTCTAAAAATAATTTAAATTTTAAGAAGAGAATTTTAAATTCTATTGCTACATTGATTTCTGAGTTTTTAATTATAAAAGATTTTATGTTTCCCTTTACCTGAGGAATTACTATTCACATTAAATGTATGTTGCCAATATGTTTTTCATAGCCTTGGTTACTAAAATGAAAAAAAAATGACACTTTTAAAAATCATCAGTTGCGTCAGACTGCACCTGCAATGTGTACATATAGACTAGTTCTGGTTTTGAAAAAGAAATTTTTTAAGCAACTGTAGACATAAGTCCCATTAGCGAATATTGTGCTGAAGAGAAAACCACACCGAGTATGAACAATAGCATGACTGGGGGCCTGGAACAGGTCAAGAACACCTCTGCCTCACTCCCATTTGACAGAGCTGGCATAGCACATTTGTTCAGTGTTAACGTAACGTGGCGTGGAGAAATGTTTCCCTTCCTAAAGTTGTTAATATTAGCCATTTGATATTCATACCTTCAGCGCTTAAAGTTATAAGTGATACCACTTCTTTTGTATCCTGGAAGTAAAATAGAATAAAGCCTGTACAGCTGCTGGAAAGCTTGAAATAAGCATCATGCCAAAGTCTAAAATGAAGAAAAAGCCAGTAGTAAAAGAAAGTGCCACCCTTGTTGACACGCTCACACCGTCAGTTTGAATGAGGAGCTGGGTGGAAGCGGTAAATACTCCAGGGTACTTATGTCCTCCATAATCATGTTGCAGGAAAGGAATCGAGGTAGGGAAAGAAATCTTGCCATCTTCTCTCTTCAGTGGGACTTCTTATTTTATTCCCCCCATAATTGTCAATCATAGGTCACTGCTCTGGCTGTCATTTGTTTTAATTTGAGTAATATCACGGAGTTCTCAATGAAAGAGACACTGACTAATCCATCTTGATTTGAGTTTCAAGTAAATATGAAAGGTATACTGTTTTTTGGTATCAAATACTTTTCATCAATCCATTCAAGAAAGTATTGATGATAAATTTTTCTGTTTAGACTATGTGTTTTGATAAATAAAATTAAAATCTTTGAAACTACACATGTAAGTTAAAATGTTATCAATGGGGAAAAAATAAAAACACCAGTTGGGTAACCTAACCATCATCATCAACCATCATCAAGCTTCTTTTCCAAAAAAGAAACTTCTAGTTGGAAATAAAGGTATTTTCCCTTTAAGAAATATGATGGTAGAAACACGGTGTGGAATGGACACCTACAGAATGTAGTTGCTGGAATTTCTCTTAACTGCTAGAAAGCGTGTCATTAAACAATATAAGAATAAATTAATAGCACAGCCAGAGACTTCAGAGCAAACTGGCTAGATAGAAAGGAAGCTTTAGAGAATGTTGTAGTCCACTCTTATCTATGAATATGTAGGTCACTTTACAAACATTGATATATTATCAGAATTTCAGTTCTGTTTTGGTGTTTGCTGTTAGTGAAATCAAGCATGAAACCACACTTCTTCATATCTAGTTATTGCCTTTCTTACTTCTTTTTTAAAGTCTAAAAATACTTCCAAACTTCTAAGGAGATAAATATAATGGTGTATTATTAAATGGAGTGCTTTAAATATGTATAATAACTTGAAAAAAGTTATGTAAAAACACTGATTCAACATTCAGGGAAAAAAAATAATGAAGTAATCTGTATTTTTAACTTACCAGTTCTGTGAAAATTGTCAATTCAGTTGCTACATGTTAAACACACCCCAGATTTTATATTGCAGTAATTAAAAATCCCAATTTTAAATTATGTTTATGGGTACTAGCTCATTTTAATCAGAAGACAATCATTGAAGTCCTTGAAATAAATTTGAAAAACTAAATAACTAAAAACCTGGGAGTTCCCTGGTGGTCTAGTGGTTAGGATTTGGTACTTTCACTGCTGTGGCCCGGGATCAATCCCTGGTTAGGGAACTGAGATCCCGCAAGCCACATGGCTAGGCCAAAATTAAAAATAAATAAATAAATGCTAGTTCCAATTCTGAATTATAAACTGAATGTATGTACAAATGAGTTGGTTCAAGTATACTCCGGTTGGTTGAAGAGTCCAAGGACACAGTCCATTTGCTTCTGCTGGAAAGTCTGAGTGGAGTCCTAAGCTCTTAACCAAAGACTTGAACCTGTGAACTGCAAAGCTTGTATCAGGTAGATTTTTTTTTTTTAATTTTTATTTATTTATTTAGGCTGCATTGGGTCTTCGTTGCTGTGCGTGAGTTTCCTCTAGTTGGGGTGAGCAGGGCCTACTCTTCGTTGTGGTGCGTGGGCTTCTCATTCTCTTGTTGCCAAGCACGGGCTCTAGAGCACAGACTCAGTAGTTGTAGTGCACGGGCTTAGCTGCTCCACAGCATGTGAGATCTTCCCGGACCAGGGATTGAACCTGTGTCCCCTGCATTGGCAGGTGGATTCTTAACCACTGTGCCACCAGGGAAGTCCCAGGTGGATATTTTTGAAATAAAATGTACACATCTTTGACACCTGCAGAACAGTTTTAGGTTGGCAGGAAGAGTTTTCTGCTGACTCATCATAGAAAAAAATCTACCAAAATTCAAAATGAATTTGTATGCTGGTTTTAGCCCAACATTTTATTTATTTAAAAAAAATTTTTTTAATTTAATTTAATTTATTTATTTTTATACAGCAGGTTCTTTTTTTTATAGATTTATTTATTTAATGTATTTATTTATTCATTTTTGGCTGTGTTGGATCTTCATTGCTGCATGCGGGCTTTCTCTAGTTGCAGTGAGCGGGAGGGAGGAGCTACTCTTCATTGTGGTGTGCGATGGCTTCTCTTGTTGCGAAGCACGGGCTCTAGGTGTGTGGGCTTCAGTAGTTGTGGTTCACAGGCACTAGAGCGCAGGCTCAGTGGTTGTGACACACAGGCTTAGTTGCTCCGTGGCATGTGGGATCTTCCCAGACCAGGGATCGAACCCGTGTCCCCTGCATTGGCAGGCGGATTCTTAACCACTGGGCCACCAGGGAAGCCCCAGCCCAACATTTTAGACTTGAGAGGGACCTTTGAGATAAGGTGATTGAAGGTCATGAGTTTTGTCAATACCAATTTCTCTGACCCCAACTTTCAGTTCTCTTTCCACAACACTCAGCTTCCTTACACCCCAGCCCCCCACTCAGGTTAAGTGCTGTTCCTTCAGAGCACATATTTTATAGGCAGAAAGGAAAGGAATAGGTGCTTCTCTTTTTACTAATGACTATAGTCCTCTGCCTCTCTCCTTTTTGTTTGGGTGTAAAATTTCTAGCCATGTAATTCTAATAGATACTTCAGAAATTTTTGACAGGAAGACATTTTATGTGGAAATTTTAAAAAACTACAGGAAGTCAAAATCCAATAAAATAACCCATTTTCTGTATATAGTAGGAAACAGTTGTAAAAGAGTTGGCTTGATAGTTTGGCCCAAAGTGTCAAATTGAATGTGTCACATAGCTACAGATACAGTATCTTTCCCTAGAGATGGGCTATAGTTCCCAAACTAATGGACTGTAGTTCCCAAACTGTGCTAAGGTACCAGGGTGCTGAAGCTAATTCACAGGGGCACACAGGATATTTTAAAATTTCAAGGAAAATACAGAGACATCTCTCAGACACTACATAAATTACCTGAGTTGTTTGAAACATATTACTTAATAAAATGGAGCAGTTGGACCTTTCTTTAGTCTTAGGAGTGTCAGGAAAGAATTATTGAGCCACTGATGGTGCCTGAATCCAAGACATTTAGGAACTTGTGGCTTCGTATATTATATATTCATTTTTTAAATGTTATAACCTTTTTACTTGGAAGTTATGGTTGTTGATCTATCATGTTACAACCACAGAACAGAATATTTTAACAAAATTTATCTTGCACTTACAGAGATATGTATAATATTCAGATAAGCAATTGATTTGCCTCATTTTGCTACTTTAATTGTCCTTGTGCAAGTTGTTGAGATTCAGTTTCCTGACCTACAAAATGGATTAATAACACCCATTTTACTGAATTGTTACAGAGATTAAATAGGATTTTATATGAAGCAGTACCTACCATTGTGTCTGTCTTATTAAGTTACTTATAAATGATGGATACTGAGTATAATACCAGCAAAACATACATCCTGTGTCTCCCCTCACAAAAAAAAAAAAAAAGATTATATTAGAACCACACCCAGCAATTAATTACATTTCATGTCCTATACAGCAGCGGTCTCCAACCTTTTTGGCACCAGGGACCGGTTTCACGGAAGACAATTTTTCCACGGACCAACCGGTGGGCGAGGGGCGGGGTTCAGGTGGTAAGACCAGCGATGGTTCAGACTGAAATGCGAGCGATGGAGAGTGGCAGGTGAAGCTTTGCTCGCTCACCTCCTGCTGTGCGGCCTGGTTCCGCGGACTGGGGGTTGGGGACTCATGCTATATAGGATCAAATTCATTCTGCCACACCTAAATGAGACTTCCTCTGACTAGGAAAATACAGTTGTTTAGAGAAAAGTATTTTAGTGCTGATGGAAACATTTGTCTCTTAACTATTTTAATTATAATCACCAAGTTTTTAACTTTTTTATTATCATTTTACACTTGTCTATTAGAGCTCATGTTGGAAAAGATCGTGTGATTCTTCTGAAAATGTATTTAGTCATTGTTTTGGCTATATGAAGCTAGAAATACATTCACGTACTCATTCTGCATTTTAACACATTGATTAATTTTTCAGAAATGTGCTAAATAAAATAGCCATATAAAGTTACTGATTGAAATATTTAATTGCCTTCTGAGATTAGCTTAAATAAATAGAAGTCGATGAGCCAAGCTGAATAAACTTAAAATATGCTGTACTTACTCTTCATCAGTCTTCTGAACAGTATTTCCGCTTCCAATAAAAAAGGAAACTCTCAGTTAATTAGTTCCTCATATACCACGATAAAATTAATGTTTAGGAGTTAAATACCATAAACTTCCTCAGGCACATTTGCTGATGTGTTCCTGTTTTTAGTTAATGTCACATGTTTCATTGTTTAATGGGGGTATCATGTGGGTTTCATTATATCTCTCTGGTGCAGAGGGTCCATGTGTCTGGCATTTTTAGGAGACTGCATGCTAATTTCTGATTTAACTATGTCAGCTGTGTCAGCTGACATACAGGTCAGTCAGTGCTGAAACAATCACCAAATCACAAGCTAAAAACCATTGACATGGTATGCTTTTATTGAACTGACAAAATAGGAAACATGTGTTGTCAGGATCACATACTGTAGGTTCTTTGTAAATAAGCAGAGAAAAGAAGATATAATCACATCTTCAGGCTTCTGTGTTTGTGTGTGTTAGAATTATTGTGCCCAGCTCTTCCGCTTACCTCCCCTCCCCAAAGCTTAGAAACCTATGACGTTGGGCAAACCTGACTTAGTTTACAGCTTTGTAAATATTTATTTTTGTAAAGAAGAACTTTGTACCTAAACAGCCAATCATTTAAATTCTCAGATTGGTGACATAAAAATATGAAATGATTAAAAAGTAAAGAGAACTGAGTGCAGAAAAAGTATATAACATTGCACAATTATATGGTGACAGCCACCCTCCAGTTCTCATGGAACAGCTGTTTCTAGGTCAATAAAATAGTGTTGTTTTTGTATTTGTTTTTTGCTAAAAAATGGAGTTTATAATAGATTACAATACAGTATTCATCACTGAGAAAAGAGAGATGTATATGTCCTTATTGTGACAAAGTGTCATAACTTAGTGTAAAAATGATAGCGTATATTGTGCCTTATTGTTTATGAAACATAGAGACATAATTAATTTTAAGCAGTATAACTCTGTGAGGTGATAACTGTGCTATATTAGTAACCAATGTTTGATCCACTCTCCCCCCGCCCCACCCCACACACTACCACCACCAAAACACACACATATAAGCAAACAAAAAGAGCAAAAGCCCTTTCTTTGATAAATTCCTCAGATTTCACTAGACTAAAACTATATCTAAACTTTTAATCCATCTTGTTTGCTTTTTAACAGTTAAGAACATTAAAATGCCATTCAATTAAAATATAAACTCATTCAGCTCAGTATTTTCTTTTTGACATGATTCTCGTTCTTGATAACACAGAAGTGTCAAATTGGCTAGTGACACTGTGTTTTCAGACCAGAGACCTCAGAATGTGATGTAACCGTATGAATTTGTAGTCTAACCCTCAGAATTCTAGGTTCATATTTTTGTTGCCACAGCAAACATGGAATCTCATCTTAGTATTAAACTCACACTGACTAAGGTCATCAAACTGAAGTATAAGCCCAGAGGAGCAATGTGTTGTTTTATTTGAATAGATGTAACTGTTAATGATACTGAACAACTCTATTGCCCAGTAAACGTGCTCTTCACTGTAGAAAGCTCCAGTAGAAGGCAAACTTTAGTCATAATGTTGATAGGAAAGTATGGAAGCAGAAAAAGTATTTAATAAAACAGGCTAAGATAATATCTTGCTTGTAACTCTATGATAGATGTCTGTTTTCCATGAGAACTGAACAAGTCATGCTGTTGGAATACCATGTGAATCAGATACTGTATTAGGTTTAACTGTACTGTAACAGGCCAAAATAATACTAGCTTAAACATGGAAAAAGAATATTTTTCACTCATGCAACAGCATTGCTCTTCTGGTAACTCCGCGGTATGAAGTCCATGGCTTGTTCTCTTATTTATTGTACTGCTTTCCACAAAGCGTGGCTTCTATCTCATGGCATTAGGTGCCTTCTCCAGCTCCTGTGTCCCCACTCCAGCCAGTGCAAAGGGCAGAAGCAGGGAGAGCTATAACTTTTTAAACAGTACTCTTTCACTAATAATTTATTTTTGCTCTGTTTTCAAAGAACATATTTAAACCTATTTATATAATCAGCTCATACCAACCCTTCACATTTTTTCTAATATATTAAAGATAGCATTTGCTGACCACACAAACCTCAAACAATGTAGAAGTATATGAAACAGAAACTAAAAGTTATCTGCCTACACTCATACCCTCCTATAATCCCACTCTGCAGAGGTGATTACTGTTAACAATTTGGTACCTATTTTTCCAGAACTAGATACTGGAAAATAGGTATAAATATTTTCCAGGTATAAATATATTATGTATTCATAAATAAATATGTGTATACATCTATTTGTATCTAGATATCAATATGTAATATGCAGGATGTGAGAGTATCTGTATAATATATGCTATGATATATATATGTGATATGTACTACATAATATATAATGTATGGGGGGGTAAATATTTTATAGAATATGTTCTACCAATAAATATAGCAAAAATTCATGGCCATCTTTCTTCCATACTTTCAGACCTGCATCATATTTCATTAAACTGGATGCACCATATTTTATTTATGTTTCCCACTAATGAACATTTAAGTTTGTCTACAATGCTTCACAGTTTTAGGCAATGCTACAGAAAACTTTTTTGTGTACACAAAGTTGCCCCAAATGAATTATTCGTGTAATCAGTTCCGTTACCAGTATATGGTATTTTACTTCCATTTATTTGTTTCTTTTTGAACATTTTTCACCTGAGAGATTGTCTGTACATTCTGATGCTCTCTGAGTTGCTTAATGGAAGGCTTAAAACTTTAAAAATTGACTTATCTGAGTTAAGCTCTGAATAAGCATCAGTGAGACTTGTAATCTGAAACTATTAGTTGTCTCAATTTAATAAATTCTGGCAGAAAAAAAATTATGCAAGGTGTCAGAAGACCTTGGTAGTCTCAATCCCATTTTGTATTATTCTGTTCCCTTGGGCAAGTCATTTTCCTCTTTGTGCCTTAGCTTTTTAATCTTTAAGGTAGCTATAGTATGTCTGCCCTACTCACTTCATGAGGAGATTGTAAAAGTTAGATGGAATGAGTCTGTGCATTTCTAAAGAAGTTAGATTATTGTATAATATATCATTATTACTTGTTAAATGTATCAGCCCATTTTGAAAATTTAGAATGTGTATAATCATAAGGATTTCAGGAATTTATCTATTTTTAGGTCACTGTACTTCTGACCATTCAAGACATTTGCATTATTTGTTTTTCATTTTTGGGTGGAGAGAAAATTTCATAACATTTCTTAATTTCCAGAGGTCTAAAAGTTACCATTCTAGTAGAAATCTCTAGGCCAGGAGTCATCCCAAATGTATATTCCACAGGCTTATTGTTAGAGTGGTTTAGGAAGCTTCCCGTTCTCAACCAGTAGATCACAGACTCTGGATACACCCCAGGAGGAAGGATGTCTATCAAAGGCCCTGACAGACAGAAAAGTGGAAAGGCTATCAACGGTGTCAAAAAATGAGATGCTTTTAAAGAATGAAATATTTGCTAAACCTTCATATTAAAAGTGGAAAATAAAAGAGAGCATTTGAACTGGTCTTAAGTGGCTTATATGAATGCCCCTCTTCCAGATCCCTACTTTTTAATACTTTCATCATTTTGGATGCTTTTCTCTGTGCCATTCATTTCTTCATAAGACACAGAGGCAAGATTTAGATACTCTGATATAGATGTACATATAGAAGCAGTTCCTTAATTAATGATTCTCTTTGAGCAGCTTAAAGTGAGTTATTATGCAATAGTTAAATGATGCCTTGGTCGTAATGCTGGAATACAGAAGGAAAAGGAGACTTGTTTGATTTATTGTCACCTTTTCAGGGGTACTCAGATTTCTTAGATAATTAATCCAGGAATTTTCATTTGTGCTAGAATTCCTTAGATTTATGGGCAAAGAGGTGAAGAAAGAATGCTGTATTTTTTATATGCAGAAGCATCTTCCCACTTTGAAAGATGTTTCTTAAAGAGTTTATAAATTAATCTCTTACTAAACTAGCCAACTAGGTAACTATTAAATTAAGTAGGGTAAAGTTTTTGTTGTTGTTGTTGCTTGTTTTATTAATAAATTTATTTTAAATTAAATTAAGTAGGGTAAAGTTGTGGGGTTTTTTTTTGTTGCTTGTTTTATTAATAAATTTATTTATTTATTTATTTTTGGCTGTGCTGGGTCTGCGGTGCCCGTTGGTGCACGCGGGCTTTCTCTAGCTCTGGTGAGCGGGGGCTACTCTTTGTGTGGTGTGCGTGCTTCTCATCGTGGTGGCTTCCCTTGTTACGGAGCATGGGCTCTAGGCGTGTGGGCTTGAGTAGTTGTGGCACGCAGACTCAGTGGTTGTGACATGCAGACTCAGTAGTTGTGGCTTGCGGGCTCTAGAGTGCAGGCTCAGTAGTTGTGGAGCATGGGCTTAGTGGCTCCACGGCATGTGGGATCTTCCCAGACCAGGGATCGAACCTGTGTCCCCTGCATTAGCACGCAGATTCTTAACCACTGCGCCACCAGGGAAGTCCAGTAGGGTAAAGTTTTCATTTGCAGTGCTACATTAAGAAGACAAAAAATGTTTTTTATTTTAAAAAAGTGTCTTACTGGAAAATTTAGCCTATGACAAAGCAGTTAAGAACTAAAAATCTCCTAAAAATATCTTCTTTTAAAATAGCTGTATAGTCAAACAAGAGATAATTTATTAATTCTACTTTCTCAAATAAAATTCATATGAAATATTTATATTCATTACTTATTATATGAGAGTTACTACACAATGTTAGCATTTCTCATAAAAAATTTCAAATATTAATGTCGTATTATACTATTCTAGCAAATCTAGGAAGGGTTTACAGATTTTCTGCATTTAGAAACCCCTTCACCTTTATTAAGTATACCGTATCAATTGTTCTGAACGTCTGGTGTTCCACAAGATGATTTAGGAGACTTGTTATAAATTTAACCTCTTAAAATGAGAGAGGAAGTATAGCTGAGCTTATTGCTGTTTGAAAGCAAAGTTCAACTTGCTTGGATTTCAGAAAGTCTAAAGTGATTGGAAACAGTCACTATGATGAAGGATTTTGTTTTTATCTTTTGTTTGTATATAAGACATCTTTTTTAGTAGACACCTTGACCGTGCTCAGGTGCTTTAATGACATCATAATAGCGGGTTCTTGTTAGTGAACAGAAATCATTTTAAGACTTAGGAAATTCATGTTATTTACTTTTAATACCCAAGGGGATATGAATTGCTTTTAAAATCAAAATTTACAGAAGAGATAGATTATGGAATATTAGAAAAGAATGGTTTGATGTGTGAAAAAGTGTGACAAAAGATTCTTTAACCGCCTCCTTCAGGTCCTTATTTCTTAAACTCTAGGCCTCTCTTTCGCCCTCCATTTTCTATCCTTCCTTGGTATCATTGGCAGCTGATCTAAAACACCATTATTATTTGCATTAAACCTTGTACAAAAAAACTAATTTGTTCCTTATTTGTATAATTATTTGCTTACAATCTGTTTCTTCTATTAATAAGCCTTAAGCTTTTGATATGGGAAGAGTGGTCTCCTGTGTTTGAAATTTGTTAATTTCTTAAATAGAATATTGCTTCATATATTCAGTCACTAAACAGTTAACAGCCTTAAGTGGGCAAGGCACTATGCTAGAAACTGTGAATTTAAAGATGGAGTAAGACATAATTCTGGCTTTAGGTTGCTCACAGTCTAGTTGGGGAGAATGGGATGTAAACAGATGTTATGTAATAGAGATATGCATAGAATTTTAACAAAAGTGAGTGGAAAGGGAATGAACTCAAGTCTGAGATTGATGGAAGGTGTCAGGGCAGGCTTCTTGGAGGGGGGGAAGGATGATCCTAAGGATCCCTGAAGGATGATCCCTAAAGTCCAATCCTAAAGGATGAAGCGCAGCTAAGCAATTGAAGAAGTTGTTGTGGTGAAAGGATACACAAACAACATTCCTGGCAGAAAAAAACAGCCCTGATGGAGGCTGGAAAACAAGAGATGGAATTAGGGTATACATGGACCTTTAAGCAGTTTGAAGTAAACTTTAAGGCAAGAAATGATAAGTGAGTAGTTGGAGGACATAAGAGGAGACCAATTCAAGGAAGTATTTAGAGACTCTCTATGCTGGAGGAACTGAAAAGCCATTGAAGGGCTAAAACTCCGGGTTGAGATCATAGTGGCATTTATCCATCCATCCATCCATTGATCGATTCATCCATGTCAAGACATACTTTTCTTGTTCACTTTTGAACTTTTCAGTCCTTAACACACAGTATGTAATCAGTAAATATTTATTACAATTTAAATACAACCAATTAATATTTATTGTGTACCTGTAATGAGTGCCACTGGAAGCTAAGCAGAGAATTCATTTCTTTAGCAGAGGACTGGAGCCTGGGAGACTGATTGGTAGGTTTTCCAATAGTAAGAAATGAAAACCTGGGAGTTAAACAAAGTTTGTCATTGACTGGCCATAGAGAATGAAAGGGAGGGAGAAGTCAAGGATACTTCATATTTATAGCATAGGTAACTGGGTGTCACCCAAATTAATCGAAATACCAAGAGTAGAAGTGGGTCTTGCAAGAAGGATGATGAATTAAATTAAATGCGAAAACTGAACTTCCTATGGGAGAGATGGCCGGCGGGTTGGGGGTGGGGTGGCCATCCAAAAGCAGTGTGAGAGGTCTAGGCTGGAGTCCCTGATTTCGAATAGTTTATATATGGTACTTGGACCAAGAGTTTGGACAAGATCATTCAGATAAAGGAAATCCATGAGAAAATTCAAGCACCAAGGATTAGACTCCAAGGAATACCAATACCTAAAGAATGAGTGAAGGAAGGTAGAACAGCCTATTGCAGAAGTAATAAAGTCAGCATGAACCGGGTATGAGGAGAACCAGGAGAGCACGTTTTAAGAAAAGTCAGAGAGTGTAGATGTAGTTAGAGAAGGAGGGAGTCATTAACAGTATCAGCTGTTACACAGCAGTGTTCGTTCAAATTTGGCAAATCAGAGGTCATTATTTCCAGGGAAGTTTATGGATTGAGAAGTAAAGTGTAGGAGAAGGATTTAAGATTATCATTGAAGACTAGTTTCCAGCAATTTAGATGAGAAGAAGAAAGAAAGTAAATAAATGACTCCTTTCTAAACACTAAGGAAAGTGTTTTAGAGGGATTTTTGGAGCCTAGATAGTTGGTTGCTTTTTTAGGATAGGAGGTACTTGTGCATATGTTTAGGGACACGGTATGAACCGATTCTTACCTTGGCAGCTGAGGTATTTAATAGACTCTAACCTTCTGAATGTTTCTTGATACTATATGACATGGGTCCAACTGCAGGCTAGTTCATATATACATTTTGTTCATTCATTTCTCTGATCCTTACTTTTGGGCTCAACCATTTATTTATTCATCAAATTATTTATTGAACATCTATCAGCAAATATTTATTGAATATCTACTGTGCGCTAAGCATTGTAATTTTGGACTTCTCTCATCTTTTCTAGTTATTTTTTATTCAAAGCCTAACTCAGGACCAGCCCCTTCTCTGATTCTTTCTCCATTGATTTCAGCTCAAATAAATTCCTCCTTTCTTTGGTAATTACTGCCTTTCTTATTCATATGATTTTATCATGTGGCTTTGATTCATTTCACTTTCCATATTTATGTCTTATTTTTGTAACTGAAAGTGTCACGAAGGCAAGGACTGTACCTTTATTGCTTTGTGTCCTACACGTAATGTTTGACACATGTTAATTGAATGAACATAAAATGAATGTATCTATTTTGAAATTTTAAATATATATTTATATTATGCTCTAAAATAGTCTGTGATGTTTTCTAAAACTTAATACTTTCCTTGCCACAATGGTAAGAACTATAGTACTTACTATCTGTGAGATCCTGAACATTTTTAATTTGTAGAATGAGAATAACAATCTACCCTATTGAATTGTTATGAAGATTAAATGAAATTTTATACACAGACCAGTAAATATATTCATTCATATATGTGTAGATTTATATGTGTATATTTATGTGTATACATATGTAAAATATTTTAACAGTGCTAAAAGTCAACAAATATTAGTTGCCCACATTTCACATCAGTGGGAGTATAATGAATAATTCAGAATTGACGTTGGAACAACTGATGTTGAAACTCTTTGGGTAAAAAAAGAACTTTTTTTCCTGAACCACATCTGAAAATAAAATATAAGCCCAACTGTGGTTTTTTTTTTTTTTCCTTTTTTTTTCCCCCTGTATCTCTTTTCTCCCATCAAATTGGCCATCAAGTCTGTCTCCCATATATGTTCCTTCTTCTCTTTCCCTTATGATTAGTTTAGGCCATTATCATTTCCCTCTTGACTTCCTGCAGTAGTTTTTAACATGTCTGTTTGTCTCCAGTCTCTCCCTCTTCCAACTGATTCTATCCCTTGCCACAAAACTGATCTAAAACACAAATCAGACTGTCACATTCCTGCTTAAAACCTTTCAGCAACATAAGGTTGTCTTCAAAGTAAAACACAAGGCTCTGCAAGATGTGTGTCCTACCTGCTTCTTTAGCTGCATAGCTTAACATTCCCCTTCTGCATCAGATACACTGAGACTATTAAAAATCCCTGGATGTAGGGGCCAATAACAGATAATGGTCATTGCTAGCACTGTCCTATGAATGGTAAGGGGCTCCTTCCAAGCAGAAGGAATCCACCAATTCATCTGTTGGCCTATGAAATGAAAGAAAGCAACTTCCTTCCTTCCTTCCTTCTTTCCTTCCTTCCTTCCTTCCTTCCTTCCTTCCTTCCTTCCTTCCTTCAAGTTCCAACTATAGTGTCCTCTTTAACTCCACTTTGTCTTACACACCTCCATGAACTCCTACCCAACTCCCTCCACCAGGAAGTTAGAGTGGTAGAGCAGGGTGTTTTCAGTTCCAATCTGAGAATATGATTAATAAGAGCAATCCTGTTGCATGACATGATGGAGGCTTACTGTGTGACTTTGGAAGACATGGAAAGTAGGTGGTAAAAGGGTCCTGAAAGATAATTTTGTAGTGAAGTGCCATTTTTTAAGAGATACTTTAACAAATAATCTTCCTCGATGCTCTTTCCAGGTTAAGTTCTTCTTTTCTGGAGGTTTCCAGAATGATGCCTTCTTCAGTGTTCTACTTGGCTCATTGTATCACTGGATTGGTTTACATGTTTATCTCCATCACTTTATTAAGAACTCTTCTAGGGCAGGGATTGTGTGTGTGTGTGTGTGTGTGTGTGTGTGTGTAGGTTTTAATTTTTATAATGCCACAAAACTTTCCAGAACCTTTATAGTAGTTCACAAATCCTTTCACCCACTGAAGTTGACCCTGGATAAGAACATACTTGCTTTTGACAATCTTCCTCAGCCTACATAACCTTGTTGTTTTTCTTACTCTGTATATAGCCCCCCAAAATGAGACTCTTCAATAATGTCACTGTAAATAATTATTATCTAAATAGTCATTACTTTAATACTAATGTAAGTAACATGCTTTCTGAGGGGTTATTGGGTTATTTACTATTAGATATATCATTTATATCAGTAGATACTATAAGCCGGATTGTATTCTGAAAACAGCTGATTAACATGCCTCAGTATATTTTTCAACTTTTTGAAAAATTTTAGTTTTGAGCTAGAATTTTCCACACTTGGCTTGAAAGAAGAAGCAAATTAATTTTGGAAAGGCTTAAGGAAAAACTGTTCAAATGGTTAAAACCTAGGAAAGAGTAGAAGAAATTACTTTAACTAGTTGAAAGTCAATTTGAATAACACACATGGTTGAACTTTAAACGCCAGAAATTTCCATTATCTTATTTTTACTAAGTATCTCATGAGGTATTAACAAAATAAGCCTGTTGTAATATTTTAGTGCAGTTTATTGAGAGATGGCATAAATAGATGACGTATTTACTTCAATAAAAATCTTTTTTCCCCAGTAGTTTCTGAATTTCTCTTTCCCCATTAAGAACTACCCTTGACCTTGTTTTGAAGTCTTATAGATTCTGTGTCCACTTCAGAACACTGACACATGCATATAATATATTTTGAATTTCCTTAATTGAGTTAAGTTGTTGTATTGGCCCTTTTCACATTTATGGTATTTGTATTTACTTAGTAACTAGGGCAAATTTCAATCAAACTAGTTCTGGATATCTTAGATCTGAAAAAGTGATAATAAGGTAGATATGCTTCAAGTTATGTATGTTTGTATGTTGGATGGAGATGGTTGCATTAATATTGTGGCTTAGACACAAACCTTTTGAAATTAGTTGATATCCTATTTTTGATCATATGTTTATCTTGGAAACTGTATATGATTACAGATATGTAATAGTGATAGTACTCTTTTTAATTCTTGCTGCCAGTCTTTCGTTTTCTCCAATTCACTTAAACATCAACTACATTGAGATGAGGCTGTGTATGGCAAACATATTGTATTAGTTTGCTAGGGCTGCCATAACAAAATAGCACAAATTGGGTGGTTTAAACAACAGAAACTTATTTTCTCACAGTTCTGGAAGCTAGAAATGCAAGATCAAGGTATCAACAGTGTGGATTTCATTCTGAGGCCTCTTTCCTTGATTTGTAGGTGGCTGTCTTCTCCCTCTATCCTCACATGGTTGTCCCTCCATCTGTGTTGTTTGTGTCCTCATCTCCTCTTTATATAAGGTCACCAATCATATTGGAGTAGAGCCCACTCATATGACTTTATTTTACCCTAATTACCTCTTAAAAGACATATCTCCAAATACAGTTACATTCTTAGATACTAGAGGTTAGGACTTCAACATATAAAATTTGGGGGTACACAATTCAGCTCATAACACATATATAAATTATTTAGCTTGAGTGTGTATATGTATGTACGTACACATATATGTTTATACACATGTACAGTATGGCATATGAATAACAGTTATGCACATATGTATGTGTGTCCAAAGGAAAGATAACTATATTCATTTCATTACTATATATTCATGAATGTAGGAAATGAAAAATAATAAGATGCTAATATGCATATGCAATTTTTAAGCATTATGGAACTGTCTGGATTTTAACTAATGAGCTCGAAATATGTGTATAATACTCAATTTGTTATTAAGAATTAGATGCTGGTAGTTGGAAAGTGCCGTAAACACCTATGTGGGTGTTTGCCATCAATCCAAATATATGAGTAAACCTGTATCCCTAGGTTAGAGCTCGGAGTCATCTTTAAGACCTGTTACTTAACCTCTTTAATTAAACTTGTTAAAACTTCATTTCATATCCGTTGCCCTTTGGCATCCAAACATCTTCAAGTCTGGATTATGAAAAGTTTCTCGGCTCCCTGCTTTCTGTCTCTTTTGCCTTTAGTCTGTAACCTGTGAGTTAAGCTGGTTTTCTCTCCATTCCTTCCGCATGTCACGCTCATGCTATGATACATTTCACCCTGTCTAAAACATCTGCCCCACACCTGCAAATCTTCAAGGCCAAGCTCACTCTTGTTTTCACCTTTATTCTTTAAATATTGAAGCCTGGAATTAGTTCTACCTTAACTCCTGTAGCACTGATGGTCAATACTACTCAAATAAGTTCAAATAATTAGAAAAGAGAGACTTGTAGTAAACAGATAGAGACCAGGTTTGGTTTTGTTTTTTCGTTTTTATCTCGCAAAACACCCAGCAGAATTCTAGCCACATGGTAGATGATATAAGTGCTTATTAATTGATTTTCAATAGGGAAAGTAAATTATATAAAATGAATTGCCAATGTAAAGAGCACTGTAGCCTCTAAACTTCTGCTTAGTTTATTTTAATATTGTAGTCATTAAATAAGGAATATAAGTGAATTACATAATTTTAAGTATTTAAATTGTCGATTCTAATAGTCATAATATTTGTTATTTCAGCTAGTTTGCGTAAATACAAATTCAGCTTTTAAACATCTAAACTTCCCTTTATAAAATCAGATATAGTATTTTCTGGATTAAATATTAAAAATTCCAAATGATAAGTAAAGCCTTGTCAGGTAACATCAATTTTTTCCTATTTACTGGATCTTTCTCATTAGCATATAAGCATGCTATAATTTTTACAAATGTATACCTTTTAAGTAGTTTTCTTTATCACACATCCTCCAATAGATACTGCAAAATGCCTCACTGAAATTGTCTGTTTTAGCACTTCTCAAATGCAAACAAATAGTTTGGGAATCTTGTTAAAATTTAAATTCTAATTCAGAAGGTATATGCTTGCTGCTTTGACAAAGTCTCCCAGACATTAGTGGCTTAAAATAGCAAACATTTGTTTGGACACAGCCACGCTCAGGCTCAGAGTCTTTCACGTCCCTGCAATCAAGGTGTTGGCCTGAACCGTAGTCATCTCTAGGCTTGACTTGGGGAGAAATTCACTTCCAAGCTCCCTCCTTTGGTTGTTGGCAGGCCTCCTACCTGTGCTTGCTGTTGGCTGGAAGACATCAGTCCTTTGCAATGTGAACCTCTCCATAGGGCAGCTCACAGTATAACTGCTTGCTGGGGAAGGGGGGCAGGGGAGAAAGCAAGACAGAGCCAGAGTCTTTTTATAACCTATCTCAAAAGTAACATCACATCACTTTTGCCTTATTCTGTTCATTAGAAGGTAGTTACTAGGTCCAGTCCACAAGGGGAGGGAATTGCATAAGGACATAAATACCAGGAAGTGGGAGTCAGTGTGGGTTCCGCTGACTCTAACGTGTGCCTGCCACATTAAGTTTGCGGTGGAGTCTGAAATTTTGCCTTTCTAACAAACTCCTAGGTGACATCAGTGCTGCTCCTGAGATCTTCACTCCTAAAAGCAAGGATCTACACTTACCGCACCCAGTTCCTTTCTTTATTCATTCTCTGTTGATCTCACTGACTCCAGCTAGGCTCTCTCACCCCCTCATTCTGCTGAAATTGCCCTTGTGGAAGTCACCAATGAGTTCTATGTCACTAAATCCAGCATTTGAAAAACTTGATCATTCTTTCTGAAAATCTTTCTTGGCCTCTGGAACACCAAATTGATATACATTTCTCCTCAGTTACCTATCTGCTTCTGCTAGTTACCTATCTCCCTAACTATAAGAGTTAATATATCCTATAATCCAATCCTGGGACCTCTTTTTTTATCCATAGTTAACTCCTACATGGTTACAGCTAAAATTCCAGATATATGCTGACCACTCTCAAGTTTATATCTCCTATGGGGATTTCTCCCCTAAAATCCTAACATGTTTATCAAGTGCCTCAGCGAACACCTCTACTTGGATACTGATAGTAATTTCAGACTTAAAATGTCCAAAACAGAGCTCTATTCCTTCCCCTTCATCTCCCCTTCGCTATGCCCAACCTGACAGTCTTGCTTCTCATCCATGTTTGCAAATCCAACAAATAGTTCCACTCCGCAATCAGCTGTTCCAGTGAAAAACCTGGGAATCATCCTCGAGTCTTCTTTTATGTAAACCATCTTTAAGTCTTGTCAGTTTTACCTCTTAAATACCACTTGACTTTCTCCATCATTCTTTTTTTTTTTTGGCTGCATACGGTATTTGTTTTTCTCTTTTTGGCTGCGTTTGGTCTTCACTGCTGTGCTCGGGCTTTCTTTAGTTGCAGCGAGCGGGGACTACTCTTCGTTGCAGTGCATGGGCTTCTCATTGCGGTGGCTTCTCTTGTTGCGGACCACGGGCTCTAGGCATGCAGGCTCAGTAGTTGTGGCGTGCAGGCTCAGTAGTTGTGGTGCATGGGATTAGCTGCTCCAAGGCATGTAGGATCTTCCCGGACCAGGGCTCAAACCCGTGTCTCCTGCATTGGCTGGAGGATTCTTAACCACTGTGCCACCAGGGAAGCCCTCTCCATCATTCTTTATTCCAACATCACCACTCTAGTCTGGACCATCATTACGTTATTATAGAAAGTTCTGCATCTTTTTATTGTTGATTACAGCGTCCAACCTTTAGCCCAAATGGTTTTACTCAGTCCATCTATTTTCCATGTTCATGGTTTCCTTTATCCTGTAGGATCAAGTTTAGATTCTTTACATTGTACATAAAGCCATACACAATCTGGCCTGATTGCCTCTCCAGCCCCATTTATCTCTACTTCCCTACCTGCACTCTGCACTTGAGCAATTCAGGGACTGAGCTATGATATAACACTCCCATTTGACTCTGAGTCTTAATGAAAATTATTTTCCTTCCTGGAATGCTTCCCTTCTTTGCCTGGCTAGTTTTCATTTAATTCAAGATTCAGCTTAAACATGACTTCATCCTAGAGGCTGTCTCTGACCTTTTAGACTACGTTTGGGGTACCCACAATATAGTCCATAGCACTGTATACTTCTCTATCTTAACAGTCATTGTATTTTATACTAATCATTGAATTATCTTTGTCTTATTTTCCCTTTAAGCTGTAAAGCCACATCGGCAGAAGTAGACTCAGGTATTCTGAAGCCTGAAACATATAATTTTGGGGACTCTATTTAAGAATAAAAATAATATATATATATGATATTCATATACATTAAGTACAAAAGAGAATATTTATGAAAAGAATCACAACAAAGTAAAAAATTAAGTGAGCTGACAAGGATAAAAACATATGACCCAGTGAACACACTGCTAGGGGCCCTTTCCAGAACCCCAAAGCTTAAGCTTCATTAAATTACTGGTAAATACACCTCTTGACATGAGTCTTCTTTAAAGCTCTATTTCTGGGGGCTTCCCTGGTGGCAAGTGGTTAAGAATCCACCTGCCAATGCAGGGGACACGGGTTCGAGCCCTGGTCCAGGAAGATCCCACATGCCGCGGAGCAACTAAGCTCGTGTGCCATGACTACCGAGCCTATGCTCTAGAGTCCGCGAGCCACAACTACTGAGCCCGTGTGCCACAACTACTGAAGCCCGCACTCCTAGAGCCCGTGCCCTGCAACAAGAGAAGCCACCGCAATGAGAAGCCCGGGCCCCGCAACAGAGAGTAGCCCCTGCTCACCACAACTAGAGAAAGCTCACGCGCAGCAACAAAGACCCAGCGCAGCCAAAAATAAGTGAACAAATAAATAAATTTATTAAAAAAACAAAAAGCTGTATTTCTAGTGTCAACAGTAGTGTTTAGCACAAAGCAGGTACTCAATAAATATATATATTTTTCTGGTCAATTGATTTTTTCTTTATAACATCTTTATTGGAGTATAATTGCTTTACAATGGTGTGTTAGTTTCTGTTGTATAACAAAGTGAATCAGCTATACGTATACATATATCCCTATATCCCCTCCCTCTTGCGTCTCCCTCCCACCCTCCCAATCCCACCCCTCTAGGTGATCACAAAGCACCCAGCTGATCTCCCTGTGCTAGGCGGCTGCTTCCCACTAGCTATCGGATTTACATTTGGTAGCGTATATATGTCCATGCCTCTCTCTCACTTCATTCCAGTTTAGCATTCCCCCTCCCCGTGTCCTCAAGTCCCTTCTCTACATCTGCGCCTTACTCCTGTCCTGCCACTAGGTTCTTCAGAACCACATTTTTCTTTTAGATTCCATATATATGTGTTAGGATACGGTATTTGTTTTTCTCTTTCTGACTTACTTCACTCCGTATGACAGACTCTAGGTCCATCCACCTCACTGCAAATAACTCAGTTTTGTTTCTTTTTATGGCTCAGTAATGTTCCATTTATATATGTGCCACATCTTTACCCATTCATCTGTCGACGGACAGTTAGGTTGCTTCTATGTCCTGGCTATTGTAAATAATGCTGCAGTGAACACTGTGGTACATGACCCTTTTTGAATTTTGGTTTTCTCAGGGTATATGCCCAGTAGTGGGATTACTGGTTTGTGTGGTAGTTCTATTTTTAGTTTTTTAAAGAACCTCCATACTGTTCTCCATAGTGGCTGTATCAAGTTACATTCCCACCAACAGTGCAAGAGTGTTCCCTGTTCTCCACACCCACTCCAGCATTTACGGTTTGTAGATTTTTTTTTTTTTTTTTTTTTTTTTTTTTTGCAGTACGCAGGCCTCTCACTGCTGTGGCCTCTCCCGCTGTGGAGCACAGGCTCCGGACGCGCAGGCTCAGCAGCCATGGCTCACGGGCCCAGCCGCTCCGTGGCACATGGGATCCTCCCAGACCGGGGCACGAACCCATGTCACCTGCATCGGCAGGCAGACTCTCAACCATTGCACCACCAGGGAAGCCCGGTTTGTAGATATTTTGATGATGGCCATTCTGACTGGTGTGAAGTGATACCTCATTGTGGTTGTGATTTGCATTTCTCTAACGATTAGTGATGTTGAGCATCCTTTCATGTGTTTGTTGGCAATATGTATATCTTCTTTGGAGAAATGTCTATTTAGGTCTTAGCCCAGTTTTGGATTGGGTTATTTGTTTTTTTGGTATTGAACTGCGTGAGCAGCTTGTATATTTTGGAGATTAATCTTTTGTCAGTTGCTTCGTTTGCCAATCTTTTCTCCCATTCTGAGGGTTGTCTTTTTGTCTTGTTTATGGTTTCCTTTGCTGTGCAAAAGGTTTTAAGTTTCATTAGGTCCCATTTCTTTATTTTTGTTTTTATTTCCCTTTCTCTAGGAGGTGGGTCAAAAAGGATCTTGCTGTGATTTATGTCATAGAGTGTTCTGCCTATGTTTTCCTCTAAGAGTTTTATAGTGTCGGGCAATACATTTAGGTCTTTAATCCACTTTGAGTTTATTTTTGTGTATGGTGTTAGGGAGTGTTCTAATTTCATTCTTTTAAATGTAGCTGTCCAGTTTTCCCAGCAGCACTTATTGAAGGGGCTATCTTTTCTCCATTGTATATTCTGGCCTCCTTTATCAAAGATAAGGTAACTATATGTGTGTGGGTTTATCTCTGGGCATTCTATCCTGTTCCATTCATCTGTATTTCTGTTTTTGTGCCAGTACCATACTGTCTTGATTACTGTTGATTTGTAGTATAGTCTGAAGTCAGGGAGCCTGATTCCTCCAGCTCCATTTTTCTTTCCCAAGATTGCTTTGGCTATTCAGGGTCTTTTGTGTGTCCGTACAAATTGTGAAACTTTTTGCTCTAGTTCTGTGAAAAATGCCATTGCTAGTTTGATAGGGATTGCATTGAACTGTAGATTGCTTTGGGTAGTATAGTCATTTTCACAATATTGATTCTTCCAATCCAAGGAAATGGTATATCTCTCCATCTGTTGGTAGCATCTTTAATTTCTTTCATCAGTGTCTTAGAGTTTTCTGCATACAGGTCTTTTGTGTCCTTGGGTAAGTTTATTCCTAGGTATTTTATTCTTTTTGTTGCCGTGGTAAATGGGAGTGTTTCCTTAATTTCTCTTTCAGATTTTTCATCATTAGTGTATAGGAATGCAAGAGATTTCTGTGCATTAATTTTGTATCCTGCTACTTTACCAGGTTCATTGATTAGTTCTAGTAGTTTTCTGGTAGCATCTTTAGGATTCTCTATGTATATTATCATGTCATCTGCAAACAGTGACAGTTTTACTTCTTTTCTGATTTGGATTCCTTTTATTTCTTTTTCTTCTCTGATTGCTGTGGCTAAAACTTCCAAAATTATGTTGAATAATAGTGGTGAGAGTGGGCAATCTTGTCTTGTTCCTGATCTTAGTGGAAATGGTTTCAGTTTTTCTCCATTGAGAATGATGTTGGCTGTGGGTTTGTCATATATGGCCTTTATTATGTTGATGTAAGTTCCCTCTATGCCTACTTTCTGGAGGGTTTTTATCAAATGGGTGTTGAATTTTGTCAAAAGCTTTTTCTGCATCTATTGAGATGATCATATGGTTTTTCTCCTTCAATTTGTTAATATGGTTTATCACATTGATTGATTTGCGTATATTGAAGAATCCTTGCACTCCTGGGATAAACCCCACTTGATCATGGTGTATGATCCCTTTAATGTGCTGTTCGATTCTGTTTGCTCGTATTTTGTTGAGGATTTTGGCATCTATATTCATCAGTGATATTGGCCTGTAGTTTTCTTTTTTTGTGACATCTATGGTTTTGGTATCAGGGTGATGGTGGCCTCATAGAATGAGTTTGGGAGCGTTCCTCCCTCTGCTATATTTTGGAAGAGTTTGAAAGGGTGGGTGTTAACTCTTCTCTAAATCTTTGATAGAATTCACCTGTGAAGCCATGTGGTCCTGGGCTTTTGTTTGTTGGAAGATTTTTAATCACAGTTTCAATTTCATTGCTTGTGATTGGCCTGCTTATATTTTCTATTTCTTCCTGATTCACTCTTGGAAGGTTGTGCTTTTCTAAGAATTTGTTCATTTCTTCCAGGTTGTCCATTTTATTGGCATATAGTTGCTTGTAGTAGTCTCTCATGATCCTTTGTATTTCTGCAGTGTCAGTTGTTGCTTCTCCCTTTTCACTTCTAATTCTGTTGATTTGAGTCTTCTCCCTTTTTTTCTTGATGAGTCTGACTAGTGGTTTATCCATTTTGTTTATCTTCTCAAAGAACCAGCTTTTAGTTTTATTGATCTTTGCTATCATTTATTTCATTTCTTTTTCATTTATTTCTGATCTGATGTTTATGATTTCTTTCCTTCTGCCAACTTTGGGGTTCTTTTGTTCTCTTTCTGTAATTGTTCTTTCTGTAATTTGTTTATTTGAGATGTTTCATGTTTCTTGAGGTAGGATTGTATTGCTATAAACTTCCCTCTAGAACTCCTTTTGCTGCATTCCATAGGTTTTGGGTCATCATGTTTTCATTGTCATTTGTTTCTAGGTATTTTTTGATTTCCTCTTTGATTTCTTCAGTGATCTCTTGGTTGTTTAGTAGTGTATTATTTAGCCTCCATGTGTTTGTATTTTTTACAGTTTTTCTTTTCCTGTAATTGATATCTAGTCTTATAGCATTGTGGTGGGAAAAGATACTTGATACGATTTTAATTTTCTTAAATTTACCAGGGCTTGATTTGTGACCCAAGATATGAACTATCCTGGAGAATGTTCTATGAGCACTTGAGAAGAAAGTGTATTCTGTTGTTTTTGATGGAATGTCCTATAAATATCAATTAAGTCCATATTGTTTAGTGTGTCATTTAAAGCTTGTGCTTCCTTATTTATTTTCATTTTGGATGATCTGTCCACTGGTGAACATGGGGTGTTAAAGTCCCCTACTATTATTGTGTTGCTGTTTTTTTCCCCCTTTTATGGCTGTTACCATTTGCCTTATGGATTGAGGTGGTCCTATGTTGGGTGCATAAATATTTACAATTGTTATATCTTCTTCTTGGATTGGTCCTTTGATCGTTATGTAGTGTCCTTCTTTGTGTCTTGTAATAGTCTTTATTTTAAAGTCTATTCTGTCTGATATGAGAATTCCTACTCCAGCTTTCTTTTCATTTCCATTTGCATGGAATATCTTTTTCCATCCCCTCATTTTCAGTCTGTTTGTGTCCCTAGGTCTGAAATGGGTTTCTTGTAGGCAGCATTTATACAGGTCTTATTTTTATATCCATTCAGCCAGTCTATGTCCTTTGGTTGGAGCATTTAATCCATTTACATTTAAGGTAACTTTTTAAGAGGTTTTTTATTATTTTTTTTAATGTATAGACAACATTTAAGGTAATTTTTGATACATATGTTCCTATTACCATTTTCTTAATTATTTTGGGTTTGTTATTGTAGGTCTTTTCCTTCTCTTGTGTCTCCTGCCTAGAGAAGTTACTTTAGCATTTGTTGTGAAGCTGGTTTGGTGGTGCTGAATTCTCTTAGCTTTTGCTTGTCTGTAATGGTTTTAATTTCTCTGTCGAATATGAATGATATCCTTGCTGGGTAGAGTAATGTTGGTTGTAGGTTTTCCTCTTTCATCACTTTAAATATGTCCTGCCACTGCCTTCTGGCTTGCAGAGTTTCTACTGAAATATCAGCTGTTAACTGGTGGGTTTTTACCCTGCTCATTCATCTGCTGTGTGTTTCTCTGTCTTCTCATTTTGCTTAACTTACTGTGTTTGGGGTCTCCTTTTCGCAGGCTGCACGTTCATGGTTCCCGTTGTTTTTGATGTCTGCCCCCAGTGGCTAAGGTTATTTCAGTGGGTTGTGTAGGCTTCCTGGTGGAGAGGACTGGTACCTGTGTTCTGGTGGATGAGGCTGGATCTTGTCTTTCTGGTGGGCAGGACCACATCCGGTGGTTTGTTTGGGGGTGTCTGTGAACTTATTATGATTTTAGGCAGCCTCTCTGCTTATGAGTGGGGTTGTGTTCCTGTCTTGCTAGTTGTTTTGCATGGGCTCTAGCATGGGAGCTTGCTGGTTGTTGAGTGGAGCTGGGTCTTAGTGTTGAGACAGAGATCTCTGGGAGAGCTCTCGCCGTTTGATATTACGTGGGGCTGGGAGGTGTCTGCTGGTTCAGTGTCCTGAATCCGGCTTTCCCACCTCAGAGGCTCAGGCCTGACACCTGGCCAGAGCACCAAGGCCCTGTCAGCCACATGGCTCAGAAGAAAAGGCAGAAAAAAAAGAAAGAAAGAAGTAAAATAAAAGTTATTAAAATAAAAATGTATTATTAAAATTAAAAAAATTAAAAAATATTTACAAAAGAAGAGAGCAACCAAACCAATAAGCAAATCCACCAATGATAACAAGCACTAATAACTATACTAATATAAACATAAATATCAGAAATTATTCAGTCGCATACAGCAAACGCCAAGCCTACAGCTGCTCCCAAAATCCACCACCTCAATTCTGGGTTGATTCATTGTCTATTCAGGTATTCCACAGATGCAGGGTACATCAAGTTGATTCTGGAGATTTAATCCACTGCTCCTGAGGCTGCAAGGAGAAATTTCCCTTTCTCTTCTTTGTTGGACAGCTTCTGGGGTTCAGCTTTGGATTTGGCACCCAGGGCAGGGAGGGGTATGGAATGCAGGGCGAGCTTTAGGCAGCAGAGGCCAGTGTAATGTTGCACCAGCCTGAGGCATGCTGTGTGTTCTCCTGGGGAAGTTGCCCCTGGATCACAGGACCCTGGCAGTGGTCAGCTGCACGGGCTCCTGGAATCAGACTCCCGTGATTGCACACAGGTTTCTTGGTGGCAGCAGCAGCAGCCTTAGTGTCTCATGCCCGTCTCTGGGGTCCGCGCTGATAGCCGCGGCTCGCTCCTGTCTCTGGAGCTCGTTTAGGCGGTGCTCTGAATCCCCTCTCCTCGTGCTCCCCGAAACAATCGTCTCTTGCCTCTTCGGCAGCTCCAGACACTTTCCCGGACTCCCTCCTGGCTAGCTGTGGCGCACTAGCCCCCTTCAGGCTGTGTTCACGCCGCCAACCCCAGTCCTCTCCCTGGGGTCTGACCTCCGAAGCCCGAGAGCCACAGCTCCCAGCCCCCGCCCGTCCCGGCGTGAGAGCAGACAAGCCTCTCGGGCTGGTGAGTGCTGGTCGGCACCAATCCTCTCTGCGGGAATCTCTCCACTTTGCCGTCCGCACCCCTGTTGCTGCGCTCTCCTCCGCAGCTCCAAAGCTTTCCCCCTCCGCCACCCGCAGTCTCCGCCCACGAAGGGGCTTCCTAGTGTGTGGAAACCTTTCCTCCTCATGGCTCCATCCCACTGGTGCAGGTCCTGTCCCTATTCTTTTGTCTCTGTTTTTTCTTTTGCCCTACCCAGGTTCGTGGGGAGTTTCTTGCCTTTTGGGAGGTCTGAGGTCTTCTGCCAGCGTTCAGTAGGTGTTCTTTAGGAGCTGTTCCACATGTAGATGTACTTCTGATGTGTTTGTGGGTAGGAAGGTGATCTCCACATCTTACTCCTCTGCCATCTTGAAGGTCCTCTGGTCAATTGATTTTTGACAAGGGTGCCAGGACTATTCAATGTGGAAAAGAGTAGTATTTTTAACAATAGTGCTGGGACAACTTTTTGCTTATTGAGATACAGCAGAGGGGGTGTGACGCCAGGACCCGGAGGCCCAGAGCCCTTTGTGGCCAGGGAGCTTTGGTCGCAACTCGCTGCTTCCACAGGCGGCCATGGTACCGCGGGCCTCTCGAGCGCAGGGGCTCCCTCAGTAAATACTTTTGAATGAATATATTAACTATTATTTTCAGTTATATTTCCATACATTTGACATTCAACAAGCTTTTCACAAATTATAGTTCTACAAAAAGCTTTGTATATTAGAAAATTGTTCTTATATCAATAGTTATTTTACATTTTGCTATGGTTATATTTCAAACAACTAACAGTGTTCGTATCTGTTAGCATATCATGGGCTCTGTGCAAAAAGTCTGAGGTACGTCTTTGCTAAGAGGAAAAAATTCTTTATTCACATCAAAAACGTACATTATAATCTTCTACATGTGAATATATGTTTGTGTGTCTCTCTATATTTTTATAGATCATCTGCATTAAAACTCTAATTTTAAATTACTAAAATTTTAGTTTTTTGGATATTCCCACAAAGAGAAATCCCTTGGGGAAAACCCATCTATTTTCTGCTTTCTTTGTAGTATATATTTTTAAACATTTGTCTCTGAAATAATAGAGATACCAATATTTTATATAACTTTTAAAAATGCATTAAATGTTATGATGAATTTGTCCACAGGTTATTTGAATCAAGACTGTAACATAGCATTAAAAAGATAAGCTACTTGGCCTAAATCTTTAGAGTTTAGTTTGTTAAAATAGAATTAAGTTTAGTTAAGTTCCTTTTATAATAACATTTTAAATGTGCTGAGGAGTTGGTATGCTCATATCGAGATTATCAGGTGTGTGTATGTGTGTGTGTGTGTGTGTGTGTTATAAAGTGCAGCCCTCTGATCAATGCACACTCTTTCCTCCCATTTTCCTAAATACATCATGAAAAAAGGATGAGGTTTCCGCCTTAATTGCTTGTGCCTTTTATTCACATTCCTCTCTCAGCCAGAATTGTGAAAAGAGTGTTAGTAAAAAGCTGCACAATAGAGCTTTTCATTAGGCCTCAGCAAGGCACACAAAAGAAGGCTTTTGGAAAGAGTGAATGTATGAGTTTAATTTGCAGGTGGAGAGTAGATAAAAGGTGCTGACGCCTCTATTATTCTCTTACGTAGGTGACCCTTACCCTGTACAGCTGATCCCAACTACCATGGCAGCTGCTGCTGCAGCAACACCAGGCTTAGGCCCACTCCAACTGCAGGTAAGTCAGGAAACAATACACCAGAGACAAAGGTTAAGTAAATATCGAAAACAGCTATTATCGTGTTAACGCAAAATAAAACTGACTAGTGATATTTGTCTCACATTTTTTTGTTTTTGAATTTATGTCTACTGATTCTTAACCCAAAGTTGGTTCTTTTAATTTTTAGCCCAGTTTTCTGTACTAAAGACAGTTTATTGTAATTTTTTTTATTGCCTGGTATGATTTAACAAAATGAGCTGTAGTTTTGCTTTGATTACTGTGTGCCATAATTTCGTCACAGAATGGTCCTCACCAAGATAAAAAGAACAAAAAAACTACAAAAGAGATTCAGATACTTATGGATCGAGATAGCTTACAAAAATTACATTTAAAATTGTTCAAGATGCCCAGTATTTTTGAAGCACTCTTTATTCTCCTGCTAATGCCAGCTCAGTTGGATAAGCAAGGATAAGTAGACCAAATAAGCAGGTGCCTAAATGAGCACAACTTTATCCAGACATCCTAATTAAGACCTTTTTTAGCTCGGCAGAAGACATATTCCCATATATCCATGAATGTCAGTGCTAACTTTACCAGATGTCCAAGTGATTTTCGAAAGTTTGTCTCTGGAGTTGGAAAGAATATCAATTAAATTATATTAAAGTTATCTTTCGTTAACTGTTTAAATCTTTGAATCAGCATCCTACTGCCCTAGTTTCTGTTGTTATGGACTTTATAGTTACACAGGTAATGGGAATAACAAATCATCCGATAATAGGATTAATCTCCCCTTGTGAGAAGTTTTATATTTTCCTTCGCCTGAAAGACGCAGTATGCCATTAAAGCCAAGTAGAAAGCGCTCATGCTTAATAAAATTAAGTTGTATTCATGAAAGTGCATTGTCATGACAGATGACCCTAGCCTATAAGGAAAATATAGTTTAAATTGTAGCATCAAGAGACAGTTACATCTGGTCAGCACAGAGAGTTGTCAGACCTGGTGGGGTTCTGAGAAACCAGTTGAGTCTCACAGGAGGAACTGAGACATACTGTGTTCTACAGAGGTTAATAACACCCATTCCTATTCTGCCTTTTCTCCGAAAGCTACAGTGTTAGTGTCTGTTTCTTTGAGCTGGAAATAACCTTGGAAATAACCTGTTGGAGCCATGGGGGCAATAAAAGTAACAACATTTGTTAGCTTTTGAAATCTGAGAAATAACTACAATACGGAGAAGTGGCTATAATAAGTAAAACTAAAAAGAGTAGTGGGATTAAAGGAAGAGGGAAGAATATCCAGCAATAGATTTGAATGTGGAAAATAGGAGTTTTAGAGATCTAAGCTGTCAGTTTTCAAAACAAATTAGACATTCTCATTTCCTTTCACCATTGGATTAGTGGTGAGAGGGAGCGAGGGCAAGTTGCAGGCATCTCCTGTGTTTCATTGTAGAATTCTAGTAGGAGGTAGCTTTGTTAGGCAGCAGTCCAAACTTATTTTTCTGTAAAGATAGTATTAGACTATTTGACACAAATTAAGTTTTATTTCTGCCCTTATAATGTGATGTCAGATTCCGTTACAATTTAAAGATACTAAAAAATTGTTGATCAGAAAACAAGAAAAAAGACACCAAACATATTTGCTTTTGCCTCAACTATAATTTGATCTATAAATGGGATAAAGATATTTTGTGTAAGTGGCATTGTACCCATTAAAATAAATGAGTTTTGTTAGGATCTCAGTAAATCAACACTGCAGTACAAGAAAACGAATAATCTTAACTCTTTCATGATAAGCCATTAGCTACTATTAAAACACAAACATGTAACACCACACACACACACACACACACACACACACACACAGACTTTTTTTGCTTATGATTAAAAAACAATACTCAAACCCAAACACATATTCCAAATGCATGTCATGGCAGAGAATCTGGCTTTTCTTTTAGTGGACTTACTCTCACCTTTGCTAGGGTGCCTACACCAACCTACTTTTCTACTCCTATTCCTAACACTGTATTCACAGATCCCTAACCTTGACTTCACCTTTCCCCCAGCTGCAAAGGAGATCTGTAATACTCTTCCTCCCTTTGCATTAAAATAGCATCCAAATTCTTTTCTTCTCCACAAACCTTCCCAGACAGGTCAGAGAAAAGCTATCTACAATGCCTGGTCAGAAGTCTTATCTTAAGCGTAACCCAGCACTCACCCCAATCTTGTGAACCTACTTCTGAGAAGTTTCATCTCAGTGGAGTATAATGTATGAGCCAGTTTTAATTTTCTCTATACTCTGCTTTGAATTATACTGCTAAATCTCCGTTTTCCATCCCTTAATAATACCTGGAGGAGACTTCATCACTTTTGAGTCCCTTTCAGTTACTAAGATTCTCTTTCAATTATTGAGATTCAGTCCTAGGTTCTTATGCTAGGTTCTCTGGTAAGGCTTTCACACAAAGATTTCTCATTTAATTCTTATTATAACACTTTTTGCTATGTATTAATAACTCCATTTGACAAAGAAGAAATCTGGATCACAGAGTCCAAAATCCATGGTTTTAAAACAATTATACTTGCTTTTCTAAGTACAGGAGATTTTATTTTAAACTTTGGAGACATTGCCCTTCTTAGGACAGTTGCTAACTTAGTAACCTGCTAATACAGTTATAACGATAATGCTGATTAATTGGTACTAATACAAATCCTCTATATGCAATACTGAAGGAGACAGCAGGATTCATGATGGCTATCTACTTCACACTCTGCATTGTCTATTTCATACCTCTTTAGACAGATATATGTTAATTCAGTCTTCTCCTTTTGAACATCTGGATCCAAGAAAGGACCCTATAAATATATTTCTACTCATGGTTGACTTTGTTTACCTACCATTTGTGTTTTCTTTTGAGATAATCATTTACATGCAATTGTTCACACTTGGATAATATTAAGTAAAACCAATAACCAGGGCCTTTATTAAAGAAGAAATAATGATTACAATTGTCTTAAAAGAAAAGCAAAATGACATGTTTTAAATTAAACCACTGTTTATTACTTTATCACTTCATGTTCCTGGATAAAATAATAAAATACTTACTATGCAAAAAAAAAACATAAAAAAATCACCTTACTGTATACTTTTAGGAGCAGTTAAAATAGCCTAAGCATTGTCAAACATTTATTTTTTATTTATATAGAGAAAATGGCTTAATGTGGATTATGTATATAAAACACACAAATTAACATGTTGTGCCCAGGCACCATTTTATTTCTTTCTTTTATAACAAAATATCTGTCCTTGTCTCCTCTGAGCTTTTTCCAGAGCTTTTAAGTCTTTCTGGAGCTTCAGATCCATATAGCCAACTATTTGTTGGCTACCAAGAGGACACACAGACGTTACACGCATAATAAACTGACTACAAAATGGGCCTCACCAATTCTCTTCCTTGCCCCCAGACCTGTTCATTTTCTGGTCTTAGCAAATGGCTCAACCCCGGAAACCATGAGCACTATGTTCAACGTCCCTTCTTCCCTCTTCCTCTGGACCTATTCATTCATTATCTATCTATTCATTCTACCTACTAAATACATCAAGAATCCATCTGTTCCTTTGTACGATACTGTCACTCTGTGGGTCAGGCTACCCTCATTGCTTCCATAATTTACCACAGTAGCCCTGAACTGGCCTTTCTTTCTTCATCTTGCCCCTTCAGTGCACTCTCTACTATATGTTTGTCAGAATGATCTTTAAGATTTTAGAAAATCTGACCATGTCCTTCTCCTACTTAAATACTTTAAGTTACACCTTGGTGTTTTCAAGTTCTCTCTCCCCTCTGGATCTTTACATGCGATGTTTTCTCTTTCGGGAACCCTACTACCCACCTTTTTTTTACCAAGCAAACTCCTACTTATCCCTGAGGTTGCAAGTCAAAACCTCACTTTTTCAGGGAAGTTTTCATTGTCCCCAAGTCTTGATTAATGTAGGTCTTATATACGCTGGGAGCACACTGTATTTCCCCTCTCATAGCACTTATAGAATATGTTTTAAATCCTACTTTCTGGCTTCTACCAGATGGCAAAGTCTGTGAAATTACTGACTCACCATTGTTTGCACTTAACCAATGCTTGAAATATTTAATGGACTCAGTAAATATCTATTAAATGAAAGGGTGAAGAATGAATCTTAAGATTACCCTTAAGGGGCTTCCCTGGTGGCGCAGTGGTTGAGAGTCCGCCTGCCGATGCAGAGGACACGGGTTCGTGCCCCGGTCCGGGAAGATCCCACATGCCACGGAGCGGCTGGGCCCGTGAGCCATGGCCGCTGAGCCTGCGTGTCCGGAGCCTGTGCTCCGCAACGGGAGAAGCCACAACAGTGAGAGGCCCGCGTACCGCAAAAAAAAGATTACACTTAAATTATCTATTTTTGTTAACTAGCTACTCTTCTTTGAGATAGTGGAATTAAGCTGAATATTAATGATTAATTTCCTATATAAATTAATTTCCATCCTTATGAAAACACTACGTACCTGTCACCTCGTTTGGCACTACAGTATTTTAAAATCATGTTTATGATAGTTCTGCCCCACACTACCTCGTTCAGTGTGCTGCAACTACACTAGACTCTTTTCTGTCCCTTGACTTGCCGAAGTATGCTCCCACCTTAGAGTTTGGCATTACCTGTCCCTCTGCCTGGAAGGCTAATTCACCTCATTCAAGAATTTGCTCTAATGTCATCTCTCCTAGACTTAGTCTAACTAACGGCTTGAAATCATAAAATAACCCTCCCAGAGGTACCACACTTCCTATTATTCTGCTTCTTTTCTATAGCACTAGTCATCTTCAAACATACTGTATAATTTACATATTATGTTCCTTATTTATTGTCTGCCTGTTTCAAATATTCTCTAAACTCCACCAGAGCAGGGAGTGTCATTTTGTTGTTGTTGTTGTCCAATAATGTATCATAATGTATCTCACGTGCTGGGGGGCAGGGAATGCCTAGCAAGTAGCTGGTGCTCAGTACATAGGAATAAGATGAAGAAGCTATCATGAGCTAATGGTCATAATCATTTTAAATAAAATAACAAAGCAGTGTTTGATTAATTTCTGGAATAAATTATATTGATTTAAATACCAGGGAACATTATATTTTTAACGTTTATTAAAAGATTCTTAGCATATGAGAAATCTGTAGCTCTATCTCTTCTGCTCCTTCTTCCCTTTATCTTATTTGTAACCTTGGGCTGCTGCATAAAGAATGCGTTTTAGCATTTATTACAGTTTGTGTAATTCCTTTAAAGTTATAATTTGCAAAATAAATAAATAAATAAAAGACCAGACATTTCAACATTAGTTTATTCCTATGTTGTTCGTTAACGGATATACAGGCGTAGATGAGACTATGAATTGATAGAGGTGCTTTTGACTCAGTATGACTCACCTTGCCAATACAACACTAAGGGAAATTATTTCTAAATAATGGAAAGGTATATTATCAAAATACAGTAACTAGCCAATTAGCAATCTCATATACTGTTTACCCCCTTCTCTTTTTTTCTTTCCCCTTCCTCTTCAAACTACTTATTTTTCTTCCAAGAGCCAAGGATGCCTTTTGATATTTGTTCTCCTAATATTGTCTCATTTTAAAGGAGGGAGATTAACTTATACAGAAAACTAATCTAGCTTCATTTCAATATGAAGAAGTGAGTCTAATTATTTAAGCAAAATAACTCACACTTTGAATCTTTTGGATATTTGTGACTAGATAAAATCAGCTAAGCAAATTGTCTGTTTCTAATTAATGAAACCAAATGATGGCAGCAGTCCATCTAACATTTATTTCTCATATTCATTGTCATTAATTTGCATTTTACTTAATGGGCATCGTGAACTTTTTAATAGTAAGATTTGTAGTGTATCCTATTTCTGTTTTTTAACAAGGCTTCTAAGATTGGAAATTAAAAGGAAATATTTATCCACTTATTTCTCACTTTATAAATACCGTATTTGTGTTGGCCAAAAGATGGTTGCCACCTGTTCTGCCTATAGGAAGCCAAAAATGTCAACTCCAACCAATGATTAATAGTGATAAGCAGGGGAAAAAAAGATTGAAATTCTTTTTGGATGGTCGTATTTTAGTCAACTAAGCAAGTAGCTTTCATTCAAGAATTTTTATTGAATTAATTCACCTTTTACTGATTTTAGTAGGACTATTTTTAAAATGCATAATAATATTTTTGGAATAAAGACTCAAAATTGCAAATTGTCATAAATGAAATCACACAGGGCTACAGTTCCAGCAACCAGTAATATCAATAACATGAATCCTCTGGGATAGAGAATATGATAGATGACATGTGATCACAGGAGAGAATGAATTATACAAAATATCAACTAAAATCAATCATTTTTCCTAGCTATCAAAGGTACATGGAAGTCATAGTGGAAATGGCTTCAGTTTCTATCTGATGGAGAGTAACATCGAGGTAGATGTAGATGAAAAAATGAAGTTCATCTTTTTATCAACCTCCTGCCATTCTCTGAAGGAGGTCAATAATTATGACAGGACACAGATAAATGTTTCATATTTCCCAGAGCCTTGTAGGTGAGCATGGCTTTATGTGTCTGACCAAGAGAAACCCCTAGAAAATCAATAACGAGGAAATAACCATGTGGAGAGGTCTAGATATGAGTCTTTTTACCTTCTTATTGAAGGATGAATACTTACAAGGATGAATATCTGTAAAATATTCATCTTTACCTACCTAGACACTCTACTATTCAGTTTAGCTCTTACGTCACAGTCATTTCCATACAGGGTGAAAAATGATCAACTGCTCAACATTTCAGTCGCAACCCTGGTGTGTTGTTTGCTCTCAGACTTCTGTCTGCGTGAGTGAGTTTTCTTGCAGGTTAAAAGAATGAATTCCCTCTTTTCCTCTCTCTTCGACCCTGAGCCTGCAGGGCAGACAGACAGAAGCACACATATGATTAAGACAGCACAGCTGCAAGTGTGAGTCATTTGCATATGTATTAATAGAGGCAAAAAAAAAAAAACCTCAACAACAATTAAATTATATACAGAGACATTCTGCATACTAAAGAACATATGCAAATAGGCCTGAAAAAGTGCAGCCAACATTTTCTCTGACTTTTCCAGGCCCATATGGGCTAGAGTCAGAACCCAGCAGTGTTCAAGAATCTCCTTTAAGGAAAAACCTAGTAGGAACTACTTCCACAGTTATTACCACCCCTAGGGTTCCCGGGAGCTGTTTGACATTTGGGCAATGGAGACAGTACCGGCAGTATCTTTTTCATGCTATTTCTGTATTTCCTTGTTTCCAGCCGCTTCATGTTGTCTCATTACGTGCTAACAGAGACATCAGTACACGTGTGCTTTTCCACACTACCCATTTTTATTGTAATTACCAATCAAATGGTAAAGTTTAAAATTGTATTTGAAGTTCTCCCATTGCCTGCACTAAAGTAATATAAACTATTTATCAGTGCCAGGTTTCCTGGTCACAAGTTCATGCCCATTCCTCAATGGCATTCTGTGTTCTCTTAATCAAAACATGCTTAGGTTACTCTAAAATGTTTCTAGGCTAATTGCTATACATAAAAGGATTGCTAGGCTCAAGGCCAACAGTAGATGCAATCCTAGGAACAATACCAGTTTATTGTAATTTTAAAAGTATACAGGTTTTTCATTTTATCAAGAAAAACAAAACTACTCAGTTCTCTAGTCTTGACTATATATAAGAAGGGAGAGAAACTAATATTCTTCAGATTCACAGATTGTATTTATATTAGAAATTTGTCATTCAACCTAATTGTCAGTTTAGTTTATATTACTAGTATCCTTTCATTTATTCAAGGAATGTCTTACGAAGACAAATGCAATCTTAGGAGTAAAATTCTACATAAGTAAAGGTTATCACCTTAATAGAACCAATAAAAATCTTGAGCCTAAAGAACCCAAATGAAGACAGATGCTCCTTAAGAGAAACAAACTCTGGTTGTGGTACCAGAAAACTGTTGAATATTATCCACGAATATTATCCATTATTTGTATGGCTAAATCTCAAAGCATGCAGCTGGAATATGTAAATTATATTACATATAACTGTTAAACCTAGGGCGGAAGTCTTCGTAGTTAATTAATTATATACAGGAAAACTTAATCTCTCAGCAGGGGATAATTAGAGGGAAAATAACATAGACTGAAGAAAAAAATTTTATTATTATATTAAGACATTATCTTTAGATTAATATTTTAAGAGGCACTGTTATTTAGCGAGAGGTTAAAAGGCTGGTACCTGCAGCCATCTGTGCCTCAACTCATGGTTCTGCTATTTACTAGCTCTGTGATTCGGGGCAAGTTACCTAACCTCTCCATTCCATAGTTTTCTTGTCTGTAAATTATGGATATAAATGATATCTTATTGTGAGAATTAAATGAGATAATATACATCAAGTTCTTAGAGCAATAAAAGTATTAATTACAATTTATGAAATACTATGTCCTAGGTAATAATAAATGCTTGGTATTATTAGTTGATTAATAAATGTTATTAGCTGGTAATTTTTTATAGCTTAAAGGCAATCTTGCAAGCGAGGACTTGGCAGACTCTTCTTACGTGGATTTATTTTGCAGTTCAGCATCTAAAGCAAGTTAGTAAAATTGAGGCACATTGTCTTATTCCTAAGGAAACAATTTTTTCCCCCTGTGTGGTATAATTTTAAGCCCCATCACAAGAATCTATAGGAGGCAATGAGTTTCATTATCCAAAAAAGAAAAAGCCCAAGTAGTTACTTAGGAGTATAGTGTTCTAAATTTTGCTATTGCTCACTATTTATCTCAATATTTATATCTATAAAATGAAAATAATGCCTCCTGTCAAGTCCTATTTTTCCTTGAATGTAATGCAAATTAATTGTCTCTATGAGCTGCCAGCAACTATTCTAAATGAATAGCTTATAAAGTTTAAAATAAGTTATTTACGTAGATGCTTTTAGCGTAATAACATATTTTAAAATAAATAATATAAAATATTATTTTATATAAAATATTTTCTGGTATAACCCTTCAAAACATACTCTTCTTCTAAATATATTAGTAGAATATACACTAAGACATCTTACCTCTTATCCTACTCCTTTATTGTAGAGCTAAACTGTTTCTCATAGAAATTTGAGAAAATTTATAAACTTTTCATTACTTCCTTTAAGGAAATAGTTCCTATGTTTTCAAACTATAATGTGGAAGCGAATTATTTTATAAACCCCATAGTATCCCAGAAATTTTATTTACTCAGCAAATACTTATTCTTTGTAAGTGACTAAGCTAAGCATCATAAGGAATGCAAAGATGAATTAGTTAAGAATCCTTGATGGACCATAAAGGAGCTTGAAATGTAAGAGAATGAATGGAGTGTGAAAGTGGAATAGAATTTGAAGAAAGTCATACAACCTCCTGTCCTAACGAGTCTATTTGAAATAAAAAGGACCTCAGAGACCTTTAAAAGCAGTTGTTTCAAACTGTTCACAGGAGTCCGAGTGGCTCCAATCGCCACCAAACAGTACCATTCACTTTTATTTGTTTTATAGATTGAGTTCTACTGGCTGAGATTGTTTGAATAAAAGATTCTGCTGCTAAAATAAAATTTTAAAATCATTCTTCTATTCCAACTCTTGAATTTTATTGATGAGGCAGTTTAGACTTTAAGTAGTGACCTGGCTAAATCAGATATTAACAGAAGTGTGCCTGTAATCCTAGCAGCTGAAAGCTAAATCTAGCTTCTTCCTATTTTTCCATGGTATCCTTACAAATATTTAAATGAATATATTCATATATATTACTTTTAAGTTGTTTTGTGTAAAAAGAGGGGAGAAAAATTGCTATTTTTGCATTTAGACTTAAATTAAGGATGAATAAAACAATAGATAGGATTTGCATATTAGTAACAATGGCAACCTTCTGAATTGCTTTCATTTTGCTGAGTTCACTGACTGTGCTCTGTGAATTAATTCTTTTGTGAAAAGCTATTGAAAGATCAAGGAATTCAGAAAACAAAACAACAGAGAAGTGTGCTGTTTCATATCTATTTGTTTATAAAAGGTTCAAAGTGAGATTGTTTACAGCACAAGTCTTGTTGATATTTTATTTGCTTCTTAGAAGAAAGATAGTATTCAAAAGTTGATTATATAATCATGCAGATAAGATTTTGCGGTGATGAATGAAATGTTCTGAGAGAAAGACCAAGGAGAAACACCATGTTACAATTTTGAACTACATTTGGTTGGCAGGTGACTTTGCAAGACTTGAAAATAGAGCCCTATTCGATTCCTTCAGATAAAAAGCTTAAGCCAGCCCAGCATATTTCAGATTTGCTGTTTCCTGTGGAAGTTTCTCAGTATTGTCCTGCCAAACTTATGGCGTGAAAAGAAAGGGGAGGAGGGAAAGGAATCCTTAATTATTCCATCTTTCTTAATCCTGACCTTTCCCTTAATGCCATACCCCCTTTTCTTACCCAGTGGCTTCTTGGATAAAGGAAGGAGACAGGAAGAAATGGAGGAACAGACTCAAAGTATGCTCCCCAATGATTTGGTACAATGAGCATCGGGCCAGCAGAGTTAATACCTCCAACAGGGAAATTGCAACAATGTTCTCTCTTGCTTTTGCCATTCTAGAACTTCTTCGATGTAAAATGAAAAAAGTAATCTTGATAGTTAAAATTACAATTACTTCCTTTTTGGAATGAGGCAGAACTGCAGAAAATATTGTCCCTCCATCTATAATAGTTGCTTTAAGATAAGTTTCCATCTGAAATTTGACTATACTGTGCTCTACTATACTGTGCTCTAGTCTATACAGCTCGTACAGATATGATTAGCTTTCCCCTGAATTTAGTTCTTCGGTTTTCAAGGAATCTTAAATTGTTAGTAATAGTACAGTTAAAACATTTGGTTAACGTATAGAAGATAGGCCATGACATTTAACTAAACAATAAAAAAAAAAAAGCCAAGGCCCTTAAAAGTTCTTCATTTTTATTCTCTTCTTGATTTGATTCATCTTGCATCTGGTTTCCTTCCAGAGGAATTTTAAGTTTGGATGTTTTAGTGTCACCTTAGACACAAGCTAGCATTAAATGCAGTATGAAACTATAAAAATACATAGTTTCCATAGGCTCAGTCTTTGCACTGTAACCGTCTAATCATTTATTGGTACAGTAGTACAGTAATCCGTTAGATGACCTGATGACTTATGCTTTTTTTTTTCTTTCTTTAAAGCATGTTTGTCAGTTTGTGAAAAACATTAAAAAATTGCTTTTAATTGTTTTAAAGTAAATCTTACAAATAAATAATATTTAAATGGAACTTATAGTATGATGGGTTATGAGCTTGAGCTCTCCTGAATACCTTAGTCTCAGTTTCTTCCCTTGTGAAATGTGATAATTTTGTTCCTACATGATAAAGCTGTTGTGAGGATTAAATGAGATAGTATGTACAATATGCTTAGTATAGCATAAGCATTCAGCCATCACTAGCTGCTATCATCCTTGTCATTATATCCTGTATTCAGGGATTTCGCCACTGTCAGAAATGAGCCTAATGACTTCTTCCATATTTCAAGTTAGCAAGTATTTTTCTAAGATATAGCAATTATGTTCTATAGTACAGAGGTGTATGGCAAATTGAGAAATCCATCTCAATTTAATTTGGGGTTGAGAGCCATTCCCCCATGTTTAATGCAAGCCGAAAGTCTTTATGAAAGTAAAATATCCTTTCAATATAAAAACCTTTGTTCTACATGTAAGACTACACAAAAAAACTGTTTCAATTCTTCCTAAAAATGAAGAGAATGTATCTCCCTATTTCTTTCCATTCCATAAGAGTTACTAGAGCATCTTTGCTTTTATGACATTGACAATTATTTGCGAATGGAACAAACTTTTCCCTTTGAAGGGAAAGCTGTATGTTATTGGAAAGTTACAGTGTTTTATTGTAATGGGGAGAGTTTTACAGCAGGGCTGGATGGTTAGGGCATAATAAAGGCATAGCAAAGCTGTTGGTATATCATGATCCCTCTAACTTCCCAAACTCTTCAACAAATAAGGGATTAACAAATAAGGGTCCTGCTCTCAACTTGCTTCTGAAGTGATATGTGAGTCTGGTCTCAAGTCATTTAATCTGGCCAGCTCTCAAGTTTTCTTGCTTTTAAAATACAGATAAGTATAGCTGTTCTACCTATATATCATGGAAGAAGGGAGGAAATGAAACAAAGCACTATGAAAGTAACCACGAGCCTCAGAAATCCCCAGAAGGAGTCTTTGCACCTTACAAGTGGACTTCTCTGATTCCTGATACATTTATTCATGTACTGTCAAAGAAAATATGAGAGAAGGGTGCTGAAGTAACCATTGGCCTGAGGCATTCAAAAGAAATGCTTTAGAAACCTGAAAATAGTCAAGCTAGCACTGAAGGTCTAATTAGGCAAGAAATAGGAAGTTTCATTATTCCTATTACATCTCCATGGAAGGAGAAGGAAGATGAGCAGGTCGGACCAGGGCTAGACTACCCAATAGACAACCTAACAACATGCTTACATCCAGGAAAAGAAGGGCTATGTGGAAATAAATAAGTAAGTAACAATTTGACACAAAACAGCTTCATAGCAGTAATCAGAATGCTGTGTTACTTTGAAGTTCCCAGCCAACTGGTTGGGCACTATAAACTTTTTAATCCTTAAGGATGCTAAAGATTTAAAAACAGGAAGCTACTTCTAAAAATCTACCTCTGTTCCTATTGAGAATCTTTTTCTCTCTCTCTCTTTTACTTTTATGTCTTCCTTTTTTCCCCTCTTTCTTTAACTTGTCCTCTCTACATTTTTAGTTGCCCCCTCTGTTAATCCTTCTCTACGAGTCTTCCCCTTTTCTCTATTCTTCAGTTTTTCCCTCCTCTCTCTTGTTCTCCAAAATCTGGGACTCTAGCTACTTTTTTATTCTCCCACAATAGTGAAAAATGGAGGTACTATCTCCTTTAGAACTATCTGCTTATTAGTTAAACAATTATAATAGCAATCCAGATATGAGCAGATGAGTGAAGAGTTTTCATTGGGAATACCAAAATGGCAAGGATTGAGGCTGTCAGAGGAAAATATATCTGGGCCTTTTTTTTCCCGTCCAAATAGATTTGATAACATTCTAAATGCTCTTAGAAGATACTAGCCTAGAGATATTTTCATCCATAATACATCTTCTCTATTAATAAAGCCAATATTGCCATGAACACATCAATGATGGAGGCTTTCATTGAGACCATAACACTAATAACAGTCTGATTTTCACCCACTCTCCAGAGATTAGGAAAAAAGTGTGAGTTCTCTTGGAAAAGAAAAACAAAGAGGTGGAAACAGTTCTTTATTTTTATACTAAGAAAGAACTGCACAATTGGTTTCTTAGCATCAGCTGAAATGGAGAGAATTGCTTTTCACCTTGTTTGTTTAATAGTCTACTATCAGTATTTTATAGTCTTGTTATCTCAGATCATGGGTGGTGACCCCTGGCTACCTGCTCTCCTGCACACTTACACCATTTAGTGTTCATTCTTTATACATACATGGACATATTAGAGATACAGCTCAGTGCTCTGTCATGACCTAGATTGGTGGGATGGGGTGGTGGGAGGGAGGTCCAAGAGGGAGGGGATAATATGTACACATATAGCTGATTCACTTCATTGTACAGCAGAAACTAGCACAACATTGTAAAGCAATTATACTCCAATTTAAAAAAAAAAAAAGAGTAAAGCCAGAAAAAAAAGATCAAGTCTAAATGTTGCAGTGTTTTTTAAAATCTTTATAATTTACAGTGTTAGCAAATCCCACTATTCCTGATATTTTCTTGGGAAGGAAGGTCAAAATGTTTAAGAATTATAAGTCAGAGCTGTTGAATAAGATACTTTTTTCGTATGTGTGATTGTATTTTTTACTTTTTAATTTATAAAAATAACATGCAGTAAATTTGACTATATTTGGGTTATACAGTTCTTTGAGTTTTAACCACCACCACCATCAGGACGCAAGACAGTTCTATTACCCCCCAAATTCCCTTGGTCTCTTTGACCACCTAGGAAAGGAATTCTCTTATCTCCTGCCCAGGAAGTCTCAGCCTGGCTGGCAGGACAGCTGAAGCCAAGAGAAACCAGCTCTCTTAACGGTTCAATAGCTGTTCTTTCACTCCCTCCATTTTAATATGGCTTTCTGCTCTGTCTACTGTCCTTGAATCCAACATTTCTTAGTTCATACTCAAGAGAAAAAACATTTGGTTTTTTCTTTACATTAATTTCTCATCTTATTTTGTTGGAGTAATGGCTTAAGTATTTATTTTCTGCTTTTAAATTTATTTTAAAATTTTTGATTGTGACCCAAAACTTGCAAGTTTTTATTAATCTTACATATATTTATTTTTATTGTCGTAAAATATACATGGCATAAAATTTGCCATTTTAACCATTTTTAAGGGTACAGTTCCATGGCATTAAGTACATTCACGTGTTGTACTACCATCACCACTACTCATCTCCAGAACTACTTCATCATTTCAATCTGAAAGTCCATACCCATTAAACAGTAACTTCTGATTTTCCCATACCCCTAGCCCCTGATATAACTACTATTCTCCTTTATGTCTCTATGAATTATCTATTCAAGATACTTCGTTATAAGTGGACTCCTACAATATTTGGCTTTTTGTGTCTGGATTATTCATTTAGCACAGTGTCTTCAAGGTTCATCCATGTTGTAGCATGTGTCAGAATTTCCTTCCTTTTTAAAGCTGAGTAATATTCTATTGTTTGTCAGTTCATCTGTTGGTACATATTTGGGCTTTTGTCTATTGTGAATAATGTTGCTGTGAACATGGATGTACAAGGAGCTGTTCTAGTCCCTGCTTTCAAGTATTTTGGGTATATCCCCAGAAATAGGATTGCTGGATCATATCATAATTCTATGTTTAATTTTTTGAGGGACTGACATAATGTTTTCTAGAGACTTCACTGTCTTACATTTCTACCAGCAACGCACAAGGGTCCCAATTTCTCCACATCCTCATGAACATTTGGTATTTTCTGTGTTTTTTGTTTGTTTGTTTTGATAATAGCCATCCTAATGGGTTTGAGGTGGTATCGCATTGTGATTTTGGTTTGCACTTCCCTAATGGGTTGTAATGTTGAGCATCTTTTCATGTGCTTTATTAGCCATTTCTATATCTTCTTTAGAGAAAGGAGAGTAAGAGCCTTTTAATTGATTCCTGAATAATGTTTGCCTTTTCATTTTTCTCACTTTAGGTGGGCCTTTCATTAATATTTGTTGACTGAAAGAGGGATAATTGAACAAATGAGTAAAAGAATAAGTACTGTTTCCCATTACCATACAGAGCATTTCAGTCTCAGTAACCACTAGATTTGCTACCCGGGGCAGGTTCCTTAACTTTGCTAGGCTACATTTTCATAATCTGTAAATGGGGATATTAATACCTGCCCCACTGGGTTGTTATGTAGCTTAAATGCTATGCAAAATACTTTTGAAACAGTGACATGTCAATATGAAATTAAAATTTGCTAATAAAAATGTTAATATTTATAATTATCTGTTTAAGTTTTATAATACTTAAATGCTGAGTGTTTCTTTGCTGTTCATATATTAGGAGTACCCTCTTAAAATAATATGAAAAATCTTTTTAAAAGTGTAAGCTTCACAGGGACTAGCTCAGTATCTTTCAAGAGATATTTGTTGACTCAACTAAAGAATGATGAATGAATGCACATTTGCACGCACACAGTTTTAAGTTGCCTTTGACCAGTGTGGCTTTTCTCATTACAAACAGTGAATCCAAAATACTGTGTTGCCTCAAACTCTATTGGATTGATATTTTAAAAACCGTTAAGTCTCTGGTGAAGTATTGAGTTAAAGGGAAAGAGTAAGAGTTGGGTTTTGTTTTGTTTTTTGTTTTGATGTCTTAAAATAATAAATTATAGGTGATTTTATCTGAATTTTGTGTCTGACTTTTTTTCTGATTAATTCTATTGCATTAGTAACACCATATCTCTTCTTCTCTGTTGATAAAATAATAGTAATAATATTTACTAATTAAATTGATAAGGCTGTGATGTGGCATTTATAGAGGGTTTTGTGAATCTTTCATTAAAGTTTGTGGAAAGTGTGTTATACTAGAAAAGTACTGGATCAGTTGTAAGTCAATTTGATGTTGATATACTTTAATGGGAAAATCTTCCCAATTATGTGAGAAGAAACACTAATGAAAAATACATGTTTCCTATACTAAACTATTTTCACTTTAAATCGGATTGACTTTATCTTCATTTTTTAAATCATCCTTTTAATTTTTTAGCTGGCTGAGATTTGAGGCTGGTGTTCACATATTGATTTCAATCAAACGTCGAAGTGTAGGATCAGAAGAAGAATAAAAGATGGTCCAGATAAAAAAGAGAAATGTTAGATTTTTTAAAAAAAGCTAATTTGTCACTTCATTCATTGAATATGAACTGAATAGACTTCTAACCCTTAAAATACTTCTTTTTCCCTCTTTTTATTGCCTGGAATCTTAAGAGCTTTATCATTTGCAGTCATAAAATGAAAATATACACCAAACCCTCAAAGGGCAAGTATGAAATTAAATTATATTTGGGCAGCTGTAACCTTTTAAAACGATCAGATTCCAGTTAATGTATTTCTTCCTGTTCCAAGTGCTGCCATGGTGTTTGATGGTGGGAAGCAGTCCAAAGGGCATTGGGAGATAATAAATTCACTGTAAATTTCACCCCAAGGCATGTCTCGATACACCAAGGCCTCCATTTAGCAAGGCTGACCTAAAACTCTTGTCACATCCAAAGGTCATTTAGGTTGGGGTTGGTGTGTCCCATCTATCTTTCCTTGATGTAAAGAGTGACAGTTGAAACAGGACTGAGCTCATAAACAGTCATCTGGATATGAAAAAGAAGCTAGCTTTGGAATAGGTGGGGAAAGTGAAGAGAGAACTATCTTTTACAGTAGGACTGGCAAATACTGTGCTTTTTGCAAAGTCGGTGAAGGGTCGACACGATCTCGTAGCTGCTGTTTCAGAGCAGCCATGAGTTTGAAAGGGGCATCACAGGACTTGGTTGATCTAGAATCAGGTGCCTTTTCTTCTTGCTTTATATTTGTTTGCCAAAGCCTAGGGTGATTTTTAGTAAGTATTTTTTAGAAGAACGTAATATTTCCAATCTCCTTTTACTTTAAAATAATATTCCTTCCCCCATTGAAATCTTTTCTCTTCAGTTAATTTACAAGATGAACCAACACATGTGAACAAATTAGGAGAAAAATTGTTTTAAAGAAATGAAGCTTAATGTGGTACTGGAATATAGCAATTTTTCTATTGCCCACTTAATCGTATACTTTTTTATTGTGGTAAAATATGCAGAACAGTAAAATTAATCATTTTAACCATTTTTAAGTATACAATTCAGTAACATTAACTTCCTTCACAGTGTTGTATACCCACCGACAATATTTTTTTCCAGAACTTTTTAATCATCCCATGGAAACTCTGTACCCATTAAATAATAACTCCCCATTCCCCATTGCCCCCCGCCTTGCCTCAGCCCCTGGTAACTTCTATTCCACTTTCTGTCTCTATGAATTTGCCTACTCTGTGTGCCTCATATAAGTGAAGCATACAATATTCATCCTTTTGTGTCTGGCTGATTTCACTTAGTATAATGTTTTCAAGGCTCATCAATGTTGTAGCATGTATCTCTCAATCATTACTTTTAAGAATGACTTCAGTTCTTTCAAAGACAATATTTTAAAATGTTAAGAATCAGGGATATATAAATGACCAATTATAATAATCATAAGTAATATATAGTGTCATATGGAGAAATATTAGATAACTACTGGACAGATATAACAGAAGAGTTAAGTCTTATAATTTTTCTTGGGGAAAAACATGAAAATTCTTTTCATTAAGGCAGAGATCTCTGTTCATTGATGTGTTCTAAGTGTCTAGAATAGTACTTGGTGCATAATAGGTGCCCAAATAAATAAATATTGAATGAATCAATCAATTTAAGTCAGGAAAACAGGAGTTACAACTGATTATTTCTGTGAACTACTTCGATGATATGTGAGAAATATGTCCTGCACAATTGAAAAGGAAGGCTTTTGTAATCAGAGGAGCTAATGAAATTCGAAATACACTCTAAATGCAAGGTGTATTTTTGTTATTTTAATTGATTTAAGAGTAATATGTGATTTGGGTAGTGCAAAAAGTAGCCAATTTTAAATATGTTTTTCTTATATTTTTTAAAATGGTCTAGAAAAATCAAGGAATTGAAGCAAGATACAGTTTTTAAAATATAATTAAATGCTTAGTATAAATTATATGGAAAAGAGCAAATATTTAAATAAGGATGAGACTCAAAATGTTGAAAATTTTATATCCAGATTTATTCTATAATTGATTTTGAATCAATTTTAAATCATGTTAAAAAAAGTGATTAGGTCAACATCATTCTAGGTAAAAGTGGGTTATAGGTGAACCAAATCCTTCCAATCAGTTCTTCATATTATTGTATATCGAGACTAACCTTATGGAAATGCAAATCTTGTTACATCATTCCTCTTTTTGAACTGTTCTAGCTTCCCATCTACCTTTCCAAACACCTCTCACAGTACGCTGGTGCCTCACTGGCCTTCTTCCAAGGCCCTGTATTTGTCTTGTTCTCTTCTACCACAAGGTTCGTCTGCCAGTACTCCTTCCTGCTCCATGTATGTGGTTACATCATCTCATCCTTCTGATTTCTAACTAATCATATTTATAGGGAAGCCTTTCCTGGTCCGTCTGACCATATTATAGCTCTCTCTTAAATGTTTTCGCAGCACCACGAGTTGAGAAGAAAACCAAACTGAGACAGTATTTACTGGCAGTGGCCAAGTGGAAGGAGGAGGATGAAAATGCTAGGAAAAATGTTCTTGGGTACTTCTCAATTCCTTCCTGCCCTACATCTGCAGTAATGTAATTACTATCAGAAGAGCCCAGTCTCTGTCAGAAGTACTATTAGAATTGCCCTCCCCACGCTTGTTCATCTCTTTGCTCCAAAGCCCCAGACCCTACTACTATATCAGAATGACCGGAAAAGAGCTTCATAAGGCATAGAGGTTAAGAGTTATAAACTCTATTAAAAGACTTGGATTTTAACCTCAGCTTACCTGTGTGACTTCGGACAAATGACTTTTTCTTTCTCTGTGCTTTAGTGTCCTCCTCCACAAAATAATAATGTATTTCCTAAGGTTGTTGAGAAGGTTCAGAGAGATATGGCCTGGGCCTGGCACACAGTAAGCTTCCTGTAAACTCTAGCTACTATGATTATTTTTGCTGCTGCCGTTATCGTTCTGTATCCAATTTCTCTTGAAATTGAGATTAATTCATCTTAATGTTATGTACTCAAATATCCAACACTACTTAATATGCAATATTTCCTTAATCTTAATGGTTTACAATGAAAGAAATGAAGGAAAACATAAGGGGGAAATCCACAGGAAGAAGTCTTTTTAAATTTAACCCATCACATGTGCTGTCTATTAGTACTAGCAGTACAACTAAAGAAAAAAAAAATCTTCAACGGTTGTGCGCTTTTTTCAGGGAAAGTAGAGTTCTGTCGCTAGAGATTAAAGAAGTTTTTCACTCTTGAAGCCTTTAACCCCGGGTCTTGGAAACTATCTTTGACTCAGAGCTTAGGAAAAACCTTATTACCAGTGGCCAGCAGGTAGGGGAATCCCAGTGGGGTAGAGGGAGATAAATTCATCATGGAAAGTTGAAGTTTGGAAAGCACCTTCACACAGTAACATTGCTACGCATATGGTAAGTTTATGTGGTACGTAATAGAAAAGAGAATTTTAAGGGATACTCAGACTCCTAACACTACTAGTTACTTAACCTCGGGCAATTTATGAGCTTTCACTCTCCCCCATTGAACACACAGAATTGTTATGGTGATCCCTGAAATAGCATAAAAACAAATAGCAAAGTGGGTGGTGCATCATAGTCACTGAGGAGATCATAGATATTGCACTTCCTCTCCCAAATACGCCAAGTATTTTTTTTTTTTTTTTTTTTCTTTTTGCTGTACGAGGACCTCTCACTGTTGTGGCCTCTCCCGTTGCGGAGCACAGGCTCCGGACGCGCAGGCTCAGCGGCCATGGCTCACGCGCCTAGCTGCTCTGCAGCATGTGGGATCTTCCCGGACCAGGGCACGAACCCATGTCCCCTGCATTGGCAGGCGGACTCTCAACCACTGCACCACCAGGGAAGCCCCGTCAAGTATTTTTAAGCATTCAGCAAGTATGCATTCTGGAAGTGAGTCTGTTTTTTATAATATACAAAATAACATATATAGTCTGGTTTAATGTGAACTAACACTCATTTACTTTTTGTTCTGAGTTAAAATCCTCAGTGTTTTTAATGTTTTGATTACTGTTATACACCCTCCCCCGCAACCTACGGAGATAACACGAACAATGATTTCACACTTATGAACTTAGCCAAAGATAAGTGTTTGCTTTAACATTCTTTCTGATAATACTCAGCTTTTCTATATTTAATAATGAATTCTTAGTAGCAAAAGATTTTTCTCCCCCAGTAAACAAGCATTTCTGTGCTTACTGTTACTTCGAAAGGAATTTCAGCAGTGTTTTATTCCCATACGTTAAACTAATTAAAGATAGGAGTAGAGTCACTGATCTAGAAAAGATTTGAAGAGCTTTCCAGCCAAATGGAGGTGTACTTACTGGTTGGTGACCTCAGGAATAGCTGCAGAGTATTTATCCTCCCACAGTAATGAACAGCAAGTCTGGAGTGGCATAGAAAGGGTCAATCAAATAGGTCACACATCATATGGGGAGGCAGATGTTGGAACATATTGTAATGGATTACTGTGCAGTATATGAAGATGGCTTGTGGAGTAGAAAAAACGAGGAAGGAGTGAGAAAGAGAGAGAGAGAAACTCTCAGTTGGTGTTTTCTTGCATGACTCTCGCAAATATATCTGGTCCTTTAAGGGACTGCTTCAATTATAAAAGTCAAAATGTTTTTCTAGCTATTCAAGGTTTATTGGTGTGTAATAAAATGAAGAAAGCCCTTCAAAATCTATTTCGTTTGAAGTGTTTCTTATTTATATGCTTCAGTATCTGCAGTGTGACAGAAACAGCATGAGAGCATCATACCTGTGAAAAAGGTCTTCAGGTTTAAATAAGTTCAAATGTATTCTTTAATTTTTAGCAGGATGCCGTGTTCACACCCTCTCAACACTACATCCCTCTCTGATAGCTCCGTATTCCAAGTATCACACTGAGTGGATCTGAATTTGGAATAAAATAATAAAGATTGTCTATGTATTATTAATATTTGGCAATGGCAGCTTTACATACATAATATCACTTTTGTACATGTATTTACTATAGCTTTTTAATAGTAAAACCACACTATAGCCAGACATAATATTTTACTTTTGTATTATAACTTTGCCAAGACATATCACCCAGGAGTGATGTATTTAAGGAGATGTGGGTCATAGTAGCAGTAGTTTCTGCCTTGGAGGCCCTAGCAGGCAGCCCCATATTTCCTCAGGCAGGTCCTCCAAGTGGCTCACCAGTTTTCTCTAAAGGCAAAACATTCCTTTCTGAAGTGAATGACAATTGTTTTCCCCTTTTGGCTTGTCTTCCTGCAATCCTGAACTCATCTCTGTGTGTCCGCTGACCCTCCAGCCTTTCAGAGACTTTATCCACTCAAGTCATTCCCTTGCTTAACCTGCTATTGAAACTCTTACATTCCAACAGCTCCGGATGGTTCTTTTTTTAAATTATGCACCATTGATATACCATTAGTTATCCTTCATTTCCACAAATCTGTACTAGGTCTGAATTTACTTACTCTTTCGGTTTGATATGTTTCTTTCTTTTCCTTAAGTTTCCTTACGAATTGTGTCCAAATACACAAGATCCTGGATCTTCCACATTGCATGTACTTACTTGAACTTGTTTCTCCAAGTGACTCCAGTCCCTGCTATACCCAGACTATCATTCCCTTTGCTCCCTTGAGAATAACTCTTCAATTGCAATGCCGGATGGGAGATGAACTGCAAATGCCTCCCAAATTCCTCCGGCACCTGTGATTCTCCCAATCACTTTCTCCCATGGTCTCCGGGAGATCTGGGGAAGCAACAGGAGAAGTGCTTCACTCCCTCTAGCCCCCATCCCACTTACATACCACCAAGGAGTGTAGAAGAGAGCTCTAACCATCTACTCCCTTCCCCAAGCCTTTCACCCTCAACACAGACTTGACAAAGAGTCTCAGTCTTTAGAGCTGTCTGTCAACTCTGTCTAGTCTCCGTTTCTTCCAGCAGTCCCCTTAGTGGTTAAAAAAAGTCATCAGCTTTCAGAGCTCACTTTGATATGCTAGTGTTCCTTGATGGGTACAAAGAGTGCAGGGTCCTTTACAATCGGTATTGTACTTCTCTACTAGGATTTTTGAAAATTAAAAAAATTTAAATTATTGTGTAAGTATATAAAAATTATATAAGAGGAAAATATGTTTATTTCTCGTACTTATTATTGTCATTATATTGTTTATCATTATGGACCTTTTGATAAAAGCTATACACTGCTATTAAACTGGCCCCTCACAGTCTCTCTGATAGGTTTTACTCTTTAAAATTGAATTCAGGTGTCCAGAACCCTTACAACTCAACAATAAAATAACCCGATTTCTTAAAGGAGCAAAAGATCGGAATAGACATTTTACCAAAGAAGACATAGAAATGGCTAGTAAGCACATGAAAAGATGCTCAATGTCATCAGTCATTAGGGAAATGCAAATTAAAACCACAATGAGATACCACTTCACTTCTACTAGAATAGTTATGATCGAAAAACAGACAATACCAAGTATTGATGATAATACACTGCTAGTGGGAATGCAGAAAGGTTCTTTAGAAAGTTTGGCAGTACCTTGAAAAAGTAAACATTAACTTACCATAAGACCTAGCAAAATCCAATCCTAGGAATTGGGTAGCCAAGAGAAATGAAAACACACAAAGATTTGTACTGGAACATTCATAGCAGGACTATTCATAATAGCCTAAAATTGGAAACAAACAAAATGTCCATCAACTGGATAAATGGATAAACAAATATGGTGTATCAATACAAATGAGTACCATTCAGCAATACAATGGAACAGACTACTTATACGTGCTACAACATGGAGGAACCTCAAAAACATGCTAAACGGAAGAAGCCAGATCTCTTTTTCTTCAGTCTCCTCCAGCCCTGCCCCAGTAGTGTTGACTGCAAAAGAAGATAGCCTCACATCTAACCCAGGGGAAGTAGAAGGAGTGTGTACTTTTATTTTAAAAAGGGAAGAGGAAAGTTTCTCTTAAAAGTTCCCTCTATGGTATATAGGAAAACCTTAAATACTTAAATATATTTTGTTGGTGGATTTAAAAGTTAACTTTATGACTTTGCATGTTATGTTCACTTACCTGGAATATCTTTCCATTCTAACTTTCTCTTACAATTTCCTTGGAGACGCCTATCTGGCAGGGCTGCAGCTGGGCCCCACCTTAGCAACGCTTTAAAAGATAGTCACAGCCAAGAAAGGTATCCCATCTAGGGCAAAACCATTCATCTTCTCTTGAATGGAGCTGCAGGTAAGAACAGGAGCACAGGCTGTGGGTCTCGTCTTAAAACATCAAGGAGAGCAGGAATCGAAATTCACATCTGCCCTCCACATCATTTTTGTGTGCGGAGGGGAAAATACACATAACGTAGAATTTGCCATCTTAACTATTTTTAAACGTACAGTTCATTGGCATGGAGTACGTTCACATTGTTGTGCAAACATCATCAGCATCCATCTCCAGAACTTTTTCATCTCCCCAAATTGAAATTCTGTACCTATTAAGCAGTTACATCCCTTCCCGTCTCCCCACCCGACCCCCAGCTCCTGGGAACCACTGCTCTTTATGTCTCTATAAAAACGACTACTCTAGGGGGCTTCCCTGGTGGCGCAGTGGTTGAGAGTCCGCCTGCCGATGCAGGGGACGTGGGTTCGTGCCCTGGTCTGGGAAGATCCCACATGCTGCGGAGCGGCTGGGCCCGTGAGCCATGGCCGCTGAGCCTGCGCGTCCAGAGCCTGTGCTCCACAACGGGGGAGGCCACAACAGTGAGAGGCCCGCGTACTACAAAAAAAAAAAAAAAGACTACTCTAGATGCATCATATAAGAGGGATCATACAATATTCGGTCTTTTATCATTGGCTTATTTCACTTAGCATAGTGTCTTCAAGGTTCATCCATGTATTAGCATTTGTCAGAATTCCCTTACTTTTTAAGGCTGAATAATATTCCACTGTATGTATATGACACACTTTGCTTATCCATTCCCCCCTTGATGGACACTTGGATCTCTTCCACCTTCTGGCTATTGTGACTAATGCCGCTGTGAACATAGGTGTACAAATATCTGTTCCAGGCCCTGCTTTCAATTATTTGGAATATGTACCCAGAAGAGGGATTGTTGGATCATTTGGTAATTCTGTTTCATTTTTTGAGGAATTGCCATAGTGTTTTCCAAAAGTAGTTATACCATTTTATACTCCCAGCAGAAAATCTCAAAGGTTCCAGTTTCTCTACATCCTCACTAATATTTGTTATGTTCAGGTTTTTTGATAATAGCTGTCCTAACGGATTGTGAAGTGGTATCTTATTTTGGTATTCATTTGCACCCAGCTATTTTGAAGGTGTGTTTGTCCAGATGGGAAAATGAACCATATTTTATTAAACACATCATTAGCTAGATCTGTAAATTGTAAATTTATATATATTTGGCATGTGAGTTTCTATTTGCACTTTTGCCCTGGAATCCAACAAATTTAAGGCCTATTGTGTTTTTCATGCAATATGCTCGAATAACCTCAAAAAGAAGAGCTGACGGTATTAGAGCAAGAAGTCCATGTTTTAACTCAAGTTGCTCTGATAATTTTCTGTGAAGAAACATTATGAAAAATAATGTGCAAAGCAAATTTATTCACATTGAAACATGCTGATATGTTTTGAAAGATTTTCTTCAGTACATTAGTTTCTCTTTAAACTCCACATTTAAGTTACATTAGGAAGCTGAAATTAAGCCATAAAGATAACACTTATGGAGCCTTGAAATTGCTTTCTGAATTTTTTCCTCACAAATGTTATTCCTTGTCCCTGCCCTTAAAAAAACAAACATGCTTTTCATATACATCGTATCTACCATAAATCTCTCAGGTTAGATTTAAACTTTAGAAGTACACATTTATCAACTTTTAAAATCGTAATAAGCCACAACACACACATTTTAAAATCTCTAATCAAAACAGTTAACACATTGTAGACATATTAATTTTTATTGCCAGATTTCAGTTACTACACTTAAAAAAAAAATCACCTCCCATTTCTGTACATACATTTGAACTTCAAGATGCTATTAACAAGGGAGTTTTTAGCTCTGTAACGTTCTTTTTGAAGATTTAGGTCTATATGTGTTTGCTTAGGTGAGAGTTTAGAAGTGACTACTACTTATTTCTGAGAGCTTTCTTGATCACCACGTGTGATAAAGGCTTCAACTTTCAGCCCTGTGCCTCTTTAAATTCTTGGGATAGTTAAAACAACTTCATTGGTCGCATTTAATTAAATGTTAAAATATGTAAAATTCATTTATAGTTATAGTACACCTCTTTTTTCTCTCTATGTATCAGTGTTTGACATGAAATTTCATTTGGAGAAAATGACCCTACTTATAAAATAATTTTAAACAATTAATTTAGCAAAAACAGCATTAAGTCGTTGTGCAGTGTGTTGGCACTCTTCACTCAGATCATGGAATCTTTTTTTTTCCTTTTTCCTTTTCACAACTGTTACTTCAACTCAAACTATCATTCAAATTACTGCTGCTAAATTTTGATAACCTCATAAATGATGTTACTCTTGTCTTTATCTTAGCTAAGACAATATATATGTTTTAGCTTAAGACATATATATTGCTCTCAAATGTTCAGTGGCTTTCTCTTGCCTACATATTAAATTTAAACTCTTTTGCTTATATTTCATGATTTTCTGTAAGTTGAACATAGCCTGCACCCAGTACTGTTTTGTTCTTCCCAAGGTTTGGGCTCAATTAGGTCACTGTCCTGTCTACCACGTACTCTCTCACCTACTGTTCCACACCATCCTCTCTATTCCCTTTGCAACAGCCAGGTCATTCCTGCTCCTGTGCCTGGCTTTAGATTGTGCTCCCTCCCTAGAATGCCACCTCTTTTATTATGCTCGGCTTAGCTACACCTCTATAATGAAAGCATATCAGAATGCACTGATTCATTTCCTTTTTTGTCATGCCTTTAACAGTGGCGTATAGTTACATATAGTACACTTATATTCTCAATATTTTATGTGTACCAGTGTTGACTTAGGGAAGAAACTATGTTTATGCATTTTCTGTGTCCCCCACTGTACCTAGCACAGTCCAGAGTCGGTAGTAGGAGGTTAGCATGTAAATATTACCTAGTTCTTACTTGGTATAATTAATCCATTAATAATCATAACTGTTACTTATTGATCAAGTGAATGTTTTATGCACAGTATGTGATGTATTTCTCACAGCAACCATGCAAGGTCAGTTTTATTTATCCCTGAATTTGCGGATTAAGGAATTGTGGTTCAGATTGGTCACCCAAGGTCACTAGCTCAGAGCTGGGGTTAGCATTGTGGTTTGCCTTCCTTTTAACTGTCCCTCTAAAAGTAGAAATGGTCCTTGAAGGAGCTTAAAATACTGAAGAGACAAAGATGTAGTTTTACGGAACAGTTTGAGACAAAAGTGAGAGTTACTCATATGTATAGATAGATATATAGAAACATACTTATGAGCACATTGGCACCAAGACCCTAAGTAACCAATGAATAGATTCCAACCTAATTGTATGTGATTGTCTCCATTAAAAAAGAAAAATATCAGGCTTCCCTGGTGGCGCAGTGGTTGAGAGTCCGCCTGCCGACGCAGGGGACGCGGGTTCGCGCCCCAGTCCGGGAAGATCCCACGTGCCGCGGAGCGGCTGGGCCCGTGGGCCATGGCCGCTGAGCCTGCACGTCGTCCGGAGCCTGTGCTCCACAACGGGAGAGGCCACAACAGTGAGAGGCCCGCATACCACAAAAAAAAAAAAAAAAGAAAAAAAGAAAAAAATTGTCTGAAGTAGGTGTAGGGATGGAGGAAGGGAAAGGGAATGAGAATGCAATATTTTAAGTAATATAAAGAATAGAAAACCTAATGCTCTGTGGGGTTGGGGAGTTTTGGAGATCAAGCCAAACCCCTAACATATCCGTTTCAAGATAAGGGTCAGATTATTCTTCAAGGTAAAAAAGTGTTATTCTGTTAGTCTGGTTAACATCATGCCCTGAGTGTTCTCCTTAATCTTCAGCTTTTTACGTTTAGGATCTCTCAGCTTCTTTCTGATGTTAAGAACAACTTGACTGTTTTTCATAAAAGTACATTTATCATAATACACCTTATATTTAACTCTGGGTTTTCTCTACTATCCTTTTTTTTTTTTTTTTTTTTTTTTTGCGGTACGCGGGCCTCTCACTGCTGTGGCCTCTCCCGTTGCGGAGCACAGGCTCCAGACGCGCAGGCTCAGCGGCCATGGCTCACGGGCCCAGCCGCCCCGCGGCATGTGGGATCTTCCCGGACCGGGGCACGAACCCGTGTCCCCCGCATCGGCAGGCGGACTCTCAACCACTGCGCCACCAGGGAAGCCCCTCTCTACTATCCTTTAAAGTAAAATGTGAACCAGGTTTTTGTTTAAACATTTTTATTTATATATAATTGCAAGTGACTATAATTATATATGTACGTAATATGTAAATGAGTTCTATAGTTCACAGGATGCTTGTTACTTCAGGTGGCTTTCCAGTTCCCACAAATTTCATGCCCCTTCCCGCTCACCAAGGTCAGCCAGTGATTCTGAGATTATAGACCTCCCTCAGTACAGATACCTACATGATTCTTGATTCTGCTTTAAGAACATTTAATAAATGAAATAAAATACTAATCATCTCTAGATTTTCTTGTTTTAATATCAGTCAACGCACATCTTAATGGATAGACAAATGGATTTAATTTTTTGAAAGGTTGAATTAAAATAAGTCTCAGCAGCATTTAGTTTTTAAGGTGCCTACCCTTGATATATAACCAGGTATGAAAACCACTGTCAGCTTCTTTAAATCTACTGAAAATTTGTTTTAACTTGTGAATGGCCAAATTAGGTCCCAGCAGTATTAAAATTTCTGCTTTATTTTACTTGCACAGACCCAAACTATGTTAGATTCTCTGAGACTTGAGGCCTTTTTATGCTTCTGTAATATAATGTAAATTTAAGGAACACATATATTTGACACAAATTAAAATGTATTGAAAATAGATCTTTCCTACTTCCAAACCTTGGCAAACTAGGAAGATCAGATATGTGTGGTAGGAAATGTAATGATCTGGAAATAGTGGAAAGTTAAACACAGTTGGGGAAAAGTAGGTCTATATATCAACTCTTTGCATAGAGAAAGCCAAATATGAGGAAGGGGATATGCGAGATTGGGAGGATTGAAGTGCTACTTAATGTTAGCCATACTGAATGAGTAATAAGATTATGACTTTTTCATCATTAATTACTTTAACTCTCTGTGTTTTGTAAAAATACCAGTTGTTAGTATACTGTTCTAGTAAAAATATGTATTTAAATGGGCCCATGTATTTTCCAAATTTATCTTCTTTTCTACTCAAAGGAATTTTTTAGGATAATTTAACTGAGGTAAACCTTAATTTCATATTTAAAAGGTTAAAATAATGCATTTATTTGAATGAAGGAAGAACATGTATGATTTTTCTTAATTCCAAGTATATACCATTTCCTACCTTTAAATTCATTAAAGTGTTTGGGAACATATTTATACTTCTATTTCTAATAGTAGTTCTAATACTTCTTTGGAAGTTGTGAATCTATAGTGATTTATGTTTAAACATTTAATTACCTTTTATGAGTGACTGGTCCATCTATTTAATTATCTAATTAATACAAATAGTCAATATTTTTTCAATAGTTTGAAATAATTTTTTAATAATCAAATTCAAATTTTGCATAACTATTTTTTTCACATTTTTCTTTTTAGCTACAGAGGTTAAAATTTCCCATGTCATTTTTAGTAATTATGGAACAATTTTATATTTTGTGTATACTAAACCAGAAATATGTGTTGTTACCTTCTAGGAATAATAGGCACTGGAATCATTTTTAAAGACAAGGATATAATATACAGTACAGTGTGAAATTTACAATATGTAATATAGTTATCCAGCCAGTATTTTAAAATACATATATTTTAAAATTCAGTACACTGGAAAAAGTTTTAATTTGCAAAGTAATATCCTGGGTTATTGGTTATTTTCTTAATGGCTTCATAAACAGTTCAGAAGGATGATGGAAGAAATTACTTTGTGAATTGCAGAATTTAAGACACAGGTTTTTAACTCAAGTGTGGGAAATGCACCATTTCTGATACTTTGAAAATGGTACACTCCCACTCATCATATTTGACATCATAACCTTTTACTTTTTATGTAATCTGTTAAAGACTTATGAATTAAATCTTATTCTTTCTGATTGACTGGGGTAAGAAATAACATAATTCTAATGCATGCCAAAAAAATTTTGGGGGTGGGACAGTCATTACTGATAGTATAAATATACTTCTCTCGTGTTTCTTTTGTCTGGAATGTATCTTGCATTAGTTGACATAAAACAATAAGCTATAATTTTTAAAATAATTTTAATGTCCTGTTTTCATTTAGAGCAAAGCATCTAGAAACTCTGAAAAATGTAAATATATTTTCATGTATATAAATGCCAGTCTTCATTATTTCATTTATAGAGAGACCCAACTTATCAGAGTCTCTGGCTTATCCTGAGCAGTTTCAGCCTTTGAAATTTCCCTTTCAGAGAAAAACCAAGATAATCCAGAGAACTATTTCACAGCACTTTTCCTTGAGAGCTTTTTTCTTTAACATCAGTCTTTTTATTATGGAAGTTCTAGCTAGCATAGTAAATGCTATCCATGAAATCTTAAGACAAAAGAGAAATAAGAAATTGGGTTGTATTTTAAATATATATACACACATATATATATATGTATATATATGTGTGTATATCTATACATTTATTTATTAATATTTGTATATGTATATATAAATAATTGCTTCTTCAATCAGATTTTCACAAAATGCTAAATGGAGACGAAAGCGTATTAATCTAAACATTTGATATGACTATTTGAATCTAAAGCAACCTCCATGTTTTAAGATACTACATGATACGACCATCATCATCAAGTAAAATTTTCCCTTATTATTAAATTGATTTGTTGAAGAATTTTTATTGGTTATTTAATAAGAATTACTATGTGATGGCTTAGTCGAAGAGTGTGTGCTTTAGATAGTATTCCTTAAAACCCTAATCCTCAAGATTATCTCAAGTTTGTCTGTGTTTATATATCATGAAGTAAAGTGGCATTCTGGCAAGCATCCAGTTAACTTTTATCAACTGAGGTAGACTGACCCAATAATGTTCTTCAAATAGTCCCCTTCCATTCCCTCCCAGTGGCTTTTTTGCATTTCTACACAGCTAATAATCAGAAAAAAATGTTACAGGTGCCCTTTTCAGCAAGTCAAATAAAGGAAATATACAGGGCTTGAACCCATATGGATAGTAAGAAAATTACTTGGTGTATGAAGCTTCATTCTTTTGTAACACACCGTGTAAATTTTTAAATGGTTAAAATAAAGGTATTAACCATATAGTATGATATACTTTTCCTCCACTGATGTTGGCAAAGAGTAAATACGGATGACTGTTACTTGTTTTCAGTCCCTGTATATACTGAAACTAAAATTCCTTATGTGTCATATCTGTCATTTATCCCCTGAGAAGTAAGTCATGACAGTTGAGGTGACAGTGTCTTTCTTTCAATATTCCAGGGCACAAACAAAAAGACCCAATTGGAAAAATACCACATCTTATTATAGGTATTTTCTGACAGGTGCATTTATTTTATTACTCAGTCCTTATTTTCTCTCTCTCTCTCTCTCTCTCTTTCTCTCTCTCTCTCTCTTCTGTAGCAGTTATATGCTGCCCAGCTAGCTGCAATGCAGGTATCTCCAGGAGGAAAGCTCCCAGGCATACCCCAAGGCAACCTTGGTGCTGCTGTATCTCCTACCAGCATTCACACAGACAAGAGCACAAACAGCCCACCACCCAAAAGCAAGGTACCCTTTTGAAGAAACTACATGTTTTGACATTTAGAGTGTACTTTTCATTCAGTGATATTTATTGAATATCTATTATGTGCCAGCAACTGAGCTAAACTCTAGATCTCCAAGGAAATAATAGTCTAGTAGGATCAGTAAGGAAGGTGTCCCTATAAATTTGCATACCTACATTTAGTCACTCGTTTATTCAACAAACATGCATTTATAGTAGGAAATGTGAGTGACACAAATATTTGTAAGATAGGTGTGCTGTCATCAAGAATTTTACAGTCTTATAAAACAGATACCCACCCTCTACGATACAAAGTCTTAGAAGGAGTTGCAGATAAAGTGCATTAGAAGTTATTAGGACAAAGAGATTATTACCTTCAGTGAGAGATCTGGGAAAAGTTTCCCGAAGGGGCAACTGAAATAGACCTTAATATATGAGTATGATTGGTGCATACAGAAAATGTTTTATATAAATATCAACAACTATTATTACGAGGTATAGTATAGACATAATTTTCGATGTATTATTCAGCCAATGAGATGATCGTGTACAGATAGGAAGATAATACTAGTATTAAAAGTAAGACTGTTTAGAAATAGTTTTGTTTTTAGAGCTAAGGAAACATTTCCTGAGAGAATGTAGAAAAGGATCAGGAGAGTTTCAGGTAATTTGTTTCTTGGCTTAGAGGAAGAGAGAAGCAGAAAAATTAATTTGAATTTCTTTGTGATTTTTAAGATCTTACCTAGATGATAGTATATGAATATATTAAACTTTCTGTGGAAAAAGTAAAAAGAGTAACCATAAAATAATTTTCACTGACGTTAATCAGGGAAATAATCACACATTATCTAACAATTAGAAAATATTAAGTAGAAAACTGTTAACAGTTAATTTACCCCCAAAATAATACTGTTTTGTCTTTTGCTGAATTACCTAGAAAATTGCTTCTGCTCTTCGTTTCATGAATTCATGTTGAAATGTCTAAAGAATAATAGGCTAAGAGTAGTCACAACGGTTGAAAAAATACACAGAGAAAAAAATTAGAAAGTATTGCAAAAGAAAAAAACAATCCAAGAATTTTTTTACTCCTTCCGTAGTGCCCTGGCAGGTGCTTTTCACAGTCAGTGTATTAATCCAGAGTAGAAATTGGGAAAGAGAAGAGATGGATTGGGAAAGTGTCCTCCAGCCTTTATCTCCCCAAAACCTCCAAGTCTGTTTTTATATAGTGAGATATAAATGCGTTTGGAATTGTAACTGAACCTGGACAAGGACCTTAGACCTCACCAGCAACATGTGCAAATGTATAGTGCAAAACATTGTACTTACTACTGTGATATTAGGGAACATGCATAAGCCACTTTTAAGAGCTCTTTCTGCTGTGTAATGGACCTTGCATGTTCTGTGCTTGATGTATACCTAAGGCCTGGTCTGCTTTTCTTCATGATCACAGCAGAACATATGTTTTTAAAACTTGGTAATAATTATAACATTTATTAAATATAATTTCATTTTAAAGCAGTGATGTTTTGGTGTCTCCATGGACCAGCAGTTTCAATGTATTACATGTACAGGCTAACACTGAGAAAAATAAATAGCTGTAGCAGCATAGTCATTGTCACACACAAGTAACTCTGTGAGGCATCATTCTGGGTTTTTTCCCATGACTTATTAATGTGATTTCACATCATGCTTTATAATGATGCTGTACATTAGGACGTTTCATCTTATGATTTGATAGTATATAGTTCACTTGTAAAGGACTAATGGGTTTTTCCTGGTTCCTAGAATTACTTTTTATCGTTAATATCTTCTCCCCAAATGACTTAACTCAAATAATCATGAAGCTTTTGATGTCAGTCAGCCTCATCCATTTATGCATCTGTTTATTTGTTCATGCATTCATTCATACATTCAAATGTTTATTGAGCACTTGCTACAATACCTTCTTAGGTAACCATGGCAAATGTAAAAGCGACTGAAAGTTGGCCAAGATTAGGACACTGCGTTATGAGCTATATGGTTCCAGACATTCATAGAACTCCACGGACTGGATGCAGAGATTGATTATTTCAGTAATGTTAGAATTCTCCCATATTCTATGGTTTTAAACACCTCCATTTATTTAGCACCAGTAAAAAAGTGGATTGTGTTTCTATAAGCTATGATTATACTTAATTTTAAAAATATATTTATAGTTTATCGCTAAATTTCACTTTTGGAAAATTAGCCTTCATGAATTTTCTATCATATAAAGTTTAAGAAAACCATGGATGTTGTATTTTTTCCCATCTACAGTTATTATAAAATACATAAAAAGTTTAACCCAGAATAAAGTGCCCCTTTTTAAGAAACAGCCACAATTTAATAAAAATGCGTCCTTTCTTTGCTCATTATCTTCTAGCATACTGTCTGCCACCATTCTTATTGTCAGAAAAGGTGTCTTAAATGTGCTTGGTGTTTTAGCTCAGCAGTAAAGTTTAGTGGGTTAAAAATAGCCAGACCAATAAATATTACTGTTGTCATTTTAATGAAGAACATAGCTAAAAAAATACAAGCAACAATAAATAAAAAGGTACCATTTCAATACATGAATTTAGTTTCTTAGAGGCTGGAATTGACATTTATACATGGTATAATAAACATTTTGCCTTCACAAAGCCATTTTAGTTATATATAATTGTTATCATTTATTTTATATATATATATATATATTTTTTTTTTTTTGAAACAATCAATTCTTAGTGTCCTGGGGGCATTTTCTGTGTGTTTTATTGGTGGATTTTCATGTCTGTCTTACTATACAATAGAATTATTTTATTTAGCTTTGTGTTATCTGCGTCCCTACCTGGCATAAGCCAAACTGATGATTTATGTTGAAAGTACCTTTATTGTACTTTCAATAGAAGAATAAAATCATAAGCCACATCTAGGTGATGATGTAAGGAAAATGATCTTATTGACAGCTGTCAAAAATCAACCATTTTCTCTGGGTTTTCTTGCCTGCCCTTCTTCCTAGATTTGCCTTTGACTCACAACTCCAGAGAAGGACACAAACAAAACTTATTTGCAATTTGCAAAAAATGGAAGGGGGGAATCAAAGGGAAGGGGCTCCAAAAGACTGTAAAATTGTACAGCATGAGTCCTCTGATGCATGCTGTTTTCAATCTGCTGTGTGCCAGTTGGAGGCTTGAGGGGGTTGTGTGTGCACTAGAAAGGATAAAGCTGAGAAATGATAGAGTGGCTGTGACCTCCAAGCTCAGCCTGGAAATCCAAGACATTGATTTCACTTAGCATTGCTGCTGAGAAATCTGGCGGAGTTCAGTTGTAATAAAAGAACAAGATTCTGTTCTAATGGTAATGGCGTATGACAGACATATCACTTTGTCTGTCCTCAGCACCAGAGAGAGGAGAATTGGAGAAAGGTCACCTGATCTTTCCGTGGTGTTGTACGAGTGCTGTACTGAGCTTTGAACTGCCACTTAGGAACATAATTATTTATAATAGTAAATGATAAAGAAACCTTTAGAGGACTCACAGTAACCTTCTAAAAACTGCAGACAGGAAGTGTGTACCATAAACGTGAAAACACAAAAAGAAATCTGCTCTCTTCAAAATCTGCATTGGACAACTTGGATAGCATTGCTGGTTGAATTAGATGTCTTTAAACTTACTGTTTTGAACTGTTTTCATTAATGCCTGACATACTGTCATTGCTTAACTTTTCCTTATTTTTTATGCCTTGATTATATTATGCACAGAGACAAGAATTTGTTTTTATAATATATTTTGCCAAAGGTTGAAAAATTAAGGCTATCAGCAGGTTTTAAAATTTTCTCAGGTGTTACATAACATCTTTCTTAATGCATGTACACTTGTCTCTTTAGCACTTATTTAATCTTTTCCCCTCTGTATCCTACTCCAGGACTAATTTTTTTAATATTTAGTTCTTCGGGGATATTCTCCTAGCTCATGCCTATCCTCACAGCTGAGTTTATAGCTAAATATTGATAAAAAAAAAAACAACTTTGAAATCTTGAACTTATGTGTACAAGAGATCAAGTTTAAAGGAAATTTTAGGAAGAATTCTATTTCTCATATTAAGGAAGATTATTTAAAGTCTTGTGTAGCAGTATTGGTCCTTGAATCCCATAGACAATATTGCTGCTCTGAATCTGCTTATATCCCTTAACAAATGTTTACATTGATTTGTTTATAGTTTAGCGTTCTGCCACAGAATGGACACAATTTATTCAGTGACTTTCATTTTTGCACCACATACTTCTTTATTTTAATGGTTTTCTGCATTGTTTGCTGCAATCTTTTCAAAAAAAACCTAGATAGCCTTTCTTTTGTGATAGTAATTGATCTCTTGGTAATATTTGTTTGGTAGGAATAAATTATTTCTTTTAAAAATAACAGAATCAATATCAGCCTTAAAATAGTTATCTTAGGAGGAGGAGTATTTTTACCTGGCTTCACATACAACTCACGCAATTGTTGCTAATGAATAAGCTTATAATTTCCATGTTGTCAGGAAATCCTCATATGTCATAGATGTGCTAACCACCCGAACTTCTCATTTTAAGTGTTTTGCTATTGCAAAAGTAGCCACCTCTTGGGAAAATTTTAAGTGCAACTTGTAAATACTATGAAACGTCTCTTGGTATTTGATGAAAACTTATATATTGCCTGCAGCTAACCAAGAGTAGTTAGATTGAAAAGCTGATGACAAGAGAGAATTCCTGGGTGCTTTTCTTTTAACCTTGCTCTGACCCTAGTCATACCCCTGGTCGCACTGGTGTCTCTGTCAATGACAGGAGCACATAGATTGTCCAAATCAATTTTTTTTGTTCTTTTCAAATACTTCTGGCAGTGATGTTCCCATTTGCTCAGCAGTAGCACCTGGGAGTTAGGACAAGGAAAATAAATATTTTTCCAACAAGCCAGGGAAAGCCCTAGCCAGCTGACCAGACACAATCAGATACTTTCAGGGGCAATATCCTTATACATATTGTTTCAAATTCAGAAGCAAGAAGTGGAACCGTATTGTTTTATCTGATCCTCTTTCACAGACACAGAAGTTAAGATCTTTTCTGAATTGGTAGCCAGGTGCTTGTGTTAGTAATGTCAGGAGTGCCATGACTCCTCTTAGCGCAGCTATTTTTTGCTATAATGGTTCCAATCACATGGTTTCATGCTAGCAAGTAAGCATTTTATCAGTACACACTGATCTACAGGGTAGAATTTTATAGTTTAATACTATAAGTCACGAACTGTGGTACATATACACACAAGATTACTTAGCACTGTATGTTGGGAGTATGAGAAATCAGAGGATAATCATGTTTCATCTTAACTGAAAATTAGTTCTAACAGGAGATTTAGGAAATGAAGCTTTTTTGCTAACTTTGAGACAGTGTTCTATAATGCCAGTTGGGGGAAAGGCTCACTACAAAAGGGCACATACAGCCTAACCACAACCAAGTCAAACCACCACCACACTAACTATAAAAACACTGTTTTTAATATTTGACAAAAACATCCTTTCAAGATAAAGCAAAAGACATCAAAGAGATTTCATAAGTTTGAAATGGACCAGGAAGTACTAAGGCCTCCACAGTAGTAGTGGCATCATGAAAAATTCAGAAAGCACTGCTCAACATAACCATAACTTCAATTAATAGTTTCACATTTTATCTGGCCGTATAAAATTTTTAGTAGTAGTAGTTGCTAGAGATGTGATTTCCAATATGTAAAAATTCCTAGAATGCTACTATTTGACTTATTTTTAGAGCTTTTCAGGTCAAGATCTCGAATAATCATTACTCAGTAAACAGGGTCAGAACTCCTCTCCAAATACAGTATTTCTAAGTAATCCACAGTGCTTAAATAGCACTAATCAAAGAGGCGCTTCCATTCATCTATATATGTAAGATCAAATAAAACCACGGATTCCTCCTGAAACTATTAGACCTGGTACTTTTGTAGATTTCATGTCTCCTAAAACTTCAGAACAGAACGGAATGTTAGCCTCAGCTAATTATAACCACATTTAAATTGGCCATTTTCTATTCTCATGCTTTAAACACTGTCTGGCATATCAATTAAATGCTAGAATCTCCCTAACACCTTGCTCTGTACAGCTGCTTCGTGCTTTGTTGAATAGCTATCGAACACCCCTCCTTCACCCCGTATTTCAATATCTATGAAATAACAATTTTGTGAGCCTCTGAGATGTGATATGGATGTGTCATACTCAAGAGGTGAATTCATTTGAGAGGAGTCACCCCATAGAGTTAAACTGTAAATGTGGCCCATTACCATTATCATCACTTCCTGTGTGGGACATAGTTACAGTGGGCATAACATAGTCGCCCTGTCGTTTTAAATAAAATAGTTTTCTTTTTGTGGCCCCTTGTTGCTAAACTGAAATATGTTAAATGAAGTGTTATCAGCAGAACCCCTGTGATGAGCCTTCTCCTTTCCGTTTCATTTGTATTCAGTTGTCAGGAATCTCAAACAGCTAGGTACTTAAACAGAGGCTTTTCTGAGCACAGTGGTATTAAATGTCCAAGTAGGTCATTTGGTGATATATTCTTATGACTCGGAAAGCGGGGCGGAGGGGGGGGCATTTGTAACATAAAAACAATAAAAATTATAAAATAAAGAGACAGACTAATTATAGTGTTGGCATTTTTTTTAAAGGCAAAATATACAGAGGGATTTAGGTAATATCCTTTGAATTCAGCTGGCCTGGCCTGTGTCCCCGGGTATACTGATTTTGTTTTGACAGGAACCTGTTTGGAACACAGCAGCCAGCTCTGATGAGCCATGTCAAAGCTTTTTAATAATGCAAACCATGGGGGAGACAAGAGGGTGTTGAGCATGTGCCGAGACAGGAAGATCCACAGAATCACATTTTTTAAGCGGAAGTTGCCCTCTAGAATAGGTCCTACACAATGCAGATTCACCATCCAAAAAGCTAAATGTTAAAAGCATTTTAATGTTAAAACCAGGCAGTTAAAACCTAAATAGTGTGGGAAAGAAAAACAGACCAATGTGAAAGGATGTTCCTGTATCGGGGTTGGGGGCGGTGTGTGTGTGTGTCTAGTACAACGTCAATAAACGTCATGGCTAAACGTAAGTCATCAATACATTAGACTGAGAGAGCGAAAGTGCACTTCTGTAGTTATCTTTCCTTTTAGGGAATCATTTGTAATTTGGGCTTCCTAAAACATTCTTCAAATCAATTAAAATCCTTTCTTTTCTATCCTAAATGATTGATCAGTGCCTCATTTGAGCTATTGATTAGCGACCCCTTTTCACCCCTTTAGCCTTGACCTGTACTAGAAATGCTTGAATAGAGAATTGAGAAGTGAAACCATGGAGGACCACACCTCAGATTTGATTCATTTGAATACCTTCTGCTTAATCATTCTTTCCTATTCAAAAAAATAGGAAGAATTTTAGTAGTCTCTTTAACAGAGATGCCCCCAAAAGTATAGATTTGTTTTCTACATGGCAGCAAATTATTAATGTCTTATTTAGATAGATGGAAAATAGAATATATGCCTATTTATCTGTTCAGTTTTATCAATAGATTTTTCTCTAGAGAGAACCAAGCATTCCACTAATATTTTTAAACACTATAAAATAGAGAGTAAAAGAAAATAATACAGTAATGAAACAGATGTAAATTTGAGTCAAAAAAATAAAAAGAGGTAACCTTCTAAGCTGAAGGCGGACAAGTTCAAAACCAAAAGTATTCAGGAGTTTTATTTATTTAACAAATTGTATCGGCTGTTTTGTTTATAGAATTATGGAAGCTTCAGTAAGAAGGAAATGCAGAAAATATTCAGTCCAACACACAGTAACTCAGTCGTGGGTTACTTTGCCTCTGCCTAGTCTGCTGCAGTGACAGAAGGAGTCCACCACTCCATGAGGTGGCATTATTTTTATTTTTATTTGTAACATCTTTATTGGAGTATAATTGCTTTACAATGGTGTGTTAGTTTCTGCTTTATGACAAAGTGAATCAGTTATACATATATATATTGTTCCCATATCTCCTCCCTCTTGCGTCTGCCTCCCTCCCACCCTCCCTATCCCACCCCTCTAGGTGGTCACAGAGCACCGAGCTGATCTCCCTGTGCTATGCGGCTGCTTCCCACTAGCTGTTTTACGTTTGGTAGTGTATATATGTCCATGCCACTGTCTCACTTTGTCACAGCTTACCCTTTCCCCTCCCCATATCCTCAAGTCCATTCTCTAGTAGGTCTGTGTCTTTATTCCCGTCTTGGAGGTGGCATTATTTTATTCAGAGTAACTTAATGTCACAGTATTCTTATTTAAGTAGAACTGTAATCAACTTTCCAGGATTTCAAACTATGGTTTCACTGAATGACAGCTGTATTTGTTAGTAAAATAATAGAAAACCCAACCCAAACTGGATTAAGCAAAAAGGAAATATGTTCAGTCACATTAAAAAAAAATGTTATTCTGATTTCAGATGTGGTTTAATTAGGAGCCTAAACAGTATCACTTGGAATTGGTCTCTAGCCCTTAGCTCTGTTTTCTCATTCTTTAAAGGACTGTCCCTTTTTAGTGTTCTGTAACACCCTATGCTTACATCTACCATTATTGATTCAACAAATATTAAAGTATGCCTGTCATGTGCCAAATTCAGTTCAAGACAGAACTACAACTACTACAGCTATGAACAGGACACTGTGTCTTCTTTAGATTCTGCAGTCTAATGGGAAGTGATAAACTATGAGTAATTAAAACGACAATTTCATATATTGGTAAGTGCTGTGAAGAAAATAAGGGTAAAAGAGTGCCTAGGGACAAGCAAGGGAATCTCCTTGAGACAGAGCTATAAGGGAACCCTCTCTGAGACTTAAATCATGAATAGGAAAGTACCTGCAGAGGTCTGAGGAAAAGGTTATTTCAAACAGGAGGAACAGCAGTTGCAGAGACTGTAATATATGAGTGAGGTTGACAAATTCAAGGATTAGAAAATAGGCCGGGATAGCTGAAATGCAAAGAATGTGAGGGAGAATAAGAAATGAAATTGGAAATGAGAAAGACCACATCAGGTGGGACTTTTTCATGTTAAGTTTTGAATTTCGTTCTAAGTGCATTCACTTTTAAAGAGAAATTATGTGTTTTCCATTTGTCGTACGACTTATTAAACTCTTGTAATTATCTCTTCATTGTATTCTTTTCTTAGGGTATTGTGTCTTTCAGGCAAAGGAATTTTTTTCCTTTTATCTTTTGGACCAATTAGTTAATATTTTAAGTGTCTCTACATTACTTCCCTAGAAACACTCTGGAATTTGAGTCCTAATGACACATCCTGGACCTTGCCATTGGAGAGACAAGACAATTTAATGCAACAAATTAATTAACAAATTAATTGCTTATGATGTGTCTGTCAGAGTCCTAGGACCCAAGGATACTGGTGAACAGTGTAGATGGTTCTCTGCCCTCATGGAGCACAGTGTACGTGGTGAGGGATGTGGTGAAGCGTTACAGACAGTAAAAGACAATCGCATTAAAGCCTGTTAAGGGCAGCAAGTAAGCACCTGGAGTACGGATTTAACCTACACTATTTCCTGGGTTTTCTTTAGAGTCACTTCCTTTATCAGGTTTTTTTCATTAGTAATATATGAAAACACACACAATTGATAGTACCTGATACCACCTATAGGAAGCAAATTGCAGGGTTGAATTTTTGGAGTGATATTTTGGTACTAACACCTAAGTTTTGGTTTTTGAAAAGTCATCTTAAAAAATTATAATTGCTATATACTAGTGTTGATAAGAGTTTTAGAATTCTTATTTTACTTGATCTCTTTTGTGAGTAGGTTTACAAGTCACATGAGAAAACAGACCCTAATTTCTAATCAGATTTTTACTTTTGACATGTTTTCTCTAATTTTTGATTTTTACCCAAAACTTTATAACCCAGTGTGATTCCAGTGCACCTGCCAAGTGCAACAGACTTTTAGCTATCTTTTAAAAAAATCAGTGAAAAATGTGCTACAGTCTCAAAACAATTACAACAGGGCAGTTTTAAAATTATGAAGAACGTTATTTTCATCATTGGGATAAACTTGCTTTGAGAGGACAACATTCTCTCAAAATCAGCCACACGTTCTCTCTCTTACTGCCTATCTCTCCCTGTCTCCTTTCCTCCATCTGTCCCTCCCTCTCCTCTCCTCTTCCCTTCTCCCTTCCTCCAGTTACAAGCTTTATTAAAGTCACACTTTTTGTCATATAAACATGCAATGCCACCCACTTAAAAAAAGCTTTTATAAAGCTTATGTAAAACTTCTATAAATAATGTGATTATTTTCTTGTTAAAACTCATTATATGATTTATTTAAGCATGTACATTCACAATGCATTTAAAATCCTATTTGTTTTACTTATATTGAGTTTATATACAGAGTTCTAATGTATCTATTTTGTTGTATTATATTCCATGAAGAAGGATTCCTTTTTAGTTATACCCCTTCTCACATTTTCTCATGCACATACAATATGGTAGTGGCATTAATTTTGCACAAAGTTAACTTAAGGAGAAAGAGAGACTGTTTTAATCCAGAGCTGTCCAAAAAGTTATAAAATAGTGAACTCCATCATCATTCTTGCAGTTTCTCATTTCTTCTAATAATCAACTAAAGAACACAGTCATTCTTAATTATAGTTTTTTGAACAAAGACCAGAAAAGAAAATGTGTAACTTGATTAGTATTAAATGTGGGGGAAAAAAATGCCTTCATCATATGCACAGTGAGTGGTGTAATTCACATTGACTGTGAATTATTGTCTAGAGCAGGGGCCCCCAAACCCCGGGCTGCGGACTGGTATCAATCAGTGGCCTGTTAGGAACCGGGCCGCAAAGCAGGAGGTGAGCTGCGGGCGAGCTAATGAAGCTTCATCTGCCACTCCCCATCGCTCGCGTTACCGCCTGAACCATCCCCCCAACCCCTGTCTGTGGAAAAACTGTCTTCCATGAGACCGGTCCCTGGTGCCAAAAAGGTTGGGGACTGCTGGTCTAGAGTCTACTTAATATGATCAGAGGAACTTGCAAGTATACATTCTTTATTTCACGTATCTTCAAGTTGGAGAACAGGGGGGATACAGAATAGGATTCAAAATATAGAACAGCTCTTGTTTTTATTTTTTTTTGAAATAGGGAACAATCTTAGAATTCTCTTATTTTACTTGAAAATAGATTTGAAATTTTTTCTATACTGAAATCAGAATTTTGCTCATGAAAATTTTAATCATAAATATTAAATTTGAAAAGTACATTCTTAATGACTCAGAATATTGAATACTGCTAAGAACTTGTTTAACAGAGTGCTGCTTGGAAAGCAGCATGTCTAAATATCAAGTGTCTAAATATGAAAAGCTAGCAATTTTCCTTAACCTGAATCAAGTACTTAGGTGTCCTCAGGTTCTCAAGGGAAGAATGTACCCCTTTCCTAGTCCTGGACCTCCTGGTAGATAATATAATTGGATGCTTCTTAGAATTCTACCCCCCTCCGTTTGTGAGCTGCAGGACTTACAATTGCAATATCCCACAGCTTTTAGCACTCGTACTTCCGACTATGGACTAGCTGATTCCATAGGGTGACTTTTACAGAACCCAACCGTTCATCCTTTATGATTTTGGTTTTTCAAAAGAATAAGGATGAGATCTCTAAATTTAGAGCAGAATGAAGACCAGAATTCTTACTTTACAGGTTTTACATTACCAAAATAATATGACAGAAAAAAAAGTATACTTAAATAGAAAAAACAGTATATTCCCCCAAATTGTTTGCCAATACCAGAAAAGACTAGAAACCTTACATTTTCATAAAACCACAAAATATTTTTTATTAAAGCTCTGTTAGATTTCTTTGCAAGACCAGTTATCAGTACTGAGATTCCATATGAGACCTTCACTTAAATTGGGCCTTTCAATAGCCAAAGAATCTTATTTTTTCTAGTTTATTATATAATTTGAGCTATTATGGTTTGTTGTGCAATTTTGATGACTTTTGGCAGTGTAGATATTTCATAATAGGAGAAAAAGAAATTGAGACCAAAAATAGAAAGGATGAAGTACTGCAAAAAATTTTCTCTTGTGGTATTTCCAGTAGTACTTAAAATAACATAAGGAAAAAATGCTGTTGTGAAGTATGTACAAAAGCATTATGACAGCAGTAGGAATGTCCTTAAATAGGTACAGATTTTTGTTTTCTATACTTCTCCGTGTAACTCTTTTGAGGATCAAAGTTTCATTTTAAGTCTGCGGGAGCTCAATATTCAGGTCAACCCTATATAAATACAGGGCAAGACAAAAATTTTGGGTCAAGTGATGGAATTTTTAGCGCCGGTTTTTATGCAGATAGTGCTGTCATTTATCTAAAAAATGATGGTTCTGATACAATTTTAAGAGAACCTCTGGGTAGTTTTTGTTTGATTTGGTTTTGCTTGTCGTTTTCTATTAGCATACACAGAGTTGCAGTGAGCTGGAATTCTGATCTGTTGTATCTGGGACCATAATTTATGGACTTGCAGCAAACTAAACGAAGGAAAGATCAATTCCATAAGATTAATCATATTACAAACACTTTCTTTACCCATTGAATTTTAAGTGGCTGCCCCATAATATGCAGTCGATAACTGTTTACTAGATTAAATGTTTATATTATACTACTCAATCTTAATATGAATTGAAACCTTGGTTATCACTATCTGTGATATAGTCTTCACTATATGTCTATTTTTGCAATTAAATATATTAATACAATATTATCTAAGATCATGTATCTGTGTACGTTTTCTGTTATTATTTCAGTCATATATTCTTAGCTATTGTCAGGTGAACTTTTGGGCCTTTGGTGTAACCAAGTTATGTTCTAGAATTCTGGGCATCTTAAATAAAACATTAAGGAGTTTAATGAGACAAAAAGGAATATTTTTAAAAGTTTTAAAAAATATTCTTTCAAAATGTATTTTGAAATGAATTCTATTTTTAAAAACAAGATCCACTTAGAATGCACAGTTAATAAAATATGATTTATCCTAAATGAGATATCTTCTAGTGGGAAAATGGGAATAGGAATGTCTTCCTTCGGAAAGAGATATATCAATAGACTTGACATTTTGCTTGAAACAATGCTATATGTTTGTTCACTGGTTTATATAATTTTTAAAATATCATGTAATGACTATGTTATTCATAGATGAAGCTTCTTAGAGTCACTCTTAGAAGATGTCAATACTGAGGTTTGTTCAGTAAACACCTTTTTAGCACCTATAATATACTGGACACTGGTAGAATAAAAAAGAACAGTAATTAACACTGTACAGTGTAATGGGGAAGGCAGCAAATAATCTAACAATTAAAATACTGTGGGCTAAGTAATAATCGAAGAATAATATGGAGAAATGGAAAAAAGTTCTCAACACAACCTGGGGAGAAATAGGAAGATAAGGAAAGGCTTCCAGAAGATGTGCCATTTACATGGTTTTTGAAGGAAAATGAGACAACCTGTGCAAAGACTTGTAGGAATGAAAGAGTGGAGTGTGGGAGTTCATCTGAATTTTAAAGAAATAAGGTTTACAGTAATGCATCTCTAGAACTTTGGGAGTGAACTTAAGAAGAATGAAAATGTAAAGATAAAAATGTCTAAAAGAGGAAGTCTAACCATCTTCCCTTGGCATTCTCTAATCTAGCCCCACTTACCTCACTAGCCTAAGTTATTCTACTTTTCTCCCAATCTCAGCAATTTGTGCTCCAAATGGAATCACTTCCTCATGTATCATGTTATTTCATCTCTTTTTGCCTATGTTTGTGCCACTCTCCCTCTCTGGAATGCTTTTGCCCTCTTCATTCCACTTTTCCCTCTTGCCTGGCACCAACTCATAAGGCATATGTCCACTGTCACCTCTATGTGGAATCGGCTATTCCATCATATGTGACCACACTACATAGGCACGTACTCCTTGTATAGCATCACAGCACCTGTATAACTGCACTTGCCTTCCCTTGTATGACTCTGAATCCCTTGATGGTAGGGAGTATATCTTATTCATCCTTAGCATCCGGTGTAATGCTTGACGTATAATCATTGCTCTAGTTCTTTTAGAAGAATAAACAAACAAACAAATAAACGAGCCATCTGTGGAAGTAAGCCAAGATACTATGTTCAAAAATATGACTGAGTTTGGGACCCCTTACGTGGAAGCATCAAAGACCCTGGGCTTGAGGATAATCTCAATGCAGCGTGAGTGGAATACAGTTGTACCTAAGAAAAGTAAAACAGTGCTGTTGTACTATGTCGAAAGACCATATGCACAGAAAGGTTATGGAACCTAAAAGTAAGGTTTGTTATTGTTTATCCTGTCAGTCTAGGTGAGATACACTGGATTTAGGAAATATGAGTGTCCTGATCATTCAAGAGACATCGTATGTAATGAAGCATACATAATTTACTAGTCCTTACTATGGTCTGAGTGAAGTACAGTCATCCCTTGGTATCCACAGGGGATTAGTTCCAGGACCTCCTTGGATACCAAAATCCACGGACGTCCGAGCCCCCTATGTAAAATGGTGTCGTACAGTTGGCCCTCTGTATCAGCTGCAGTTGGTTGAGTCCGTGGGTGTGGAACCCAGGGATACGAAGGGCCAACTATACTCACTACTTCTTTGGCCCTGATTCTGATAGTGAAATTTGCATTTCGAGGTCTCTTGAAATTAAAAGAAGAATACCTTAAAAAATTCAGCAATATTTTGGTCAGGTCTAAATTAATGAGTTGACATTCTGACTTATACATTAGCCTCATGAGTTTGTTTACTATGAGTACATCTTCAAGTGAATGGCCTCCCTTATGTATGTTGACAGATTGAGAGTGTACAGAGGGCTTCCCCGGTGGCGCAGTGGTGAGCCTGCGCGTCTGGAGCCTGTGCTTATACTAATATAAGCTACTTTTGTTATATTGTTTAACTGACAGTTCAAGTAAAGTCTTAGGAGGGAAATTAAAAAAAATTTTTCTCTCTTACATTTGTAAGATTATCTTTCTCTGCTTCTCTTTTAGGCTAATCAATCTGCTCAAGTATGGCAGAGAAATATTTCACCTCTACATACATTTGCTTGTATATAAACATTATTGATATTATATATATAAACATATATATATTCCATTCTTTACTACAGTAATCAAGAATGCAGATTCATTTTATTTGGCAATCTAATGACCCAAAGCAACATTCAAAATAAAGTCGAATCTAAGGTAAATGCACTCGTTCTTTCTCCTTAGTTCAGTTTAAAAGATATCATCAAAACTCTTATGTAATGATATCATTACAATTGCTACATAAAATCTTTTATGCCATCCAGACTGTGGAATGTATTATTCTCTTAATGTTATGGGTTGGGAAAAATTAAACATGAGGCATTACAGCTGAGTTTCACTACGCATTATTTTAATTGACTATTTCTTAAATGAATATCTGATAAGTCAGTCTTGCAATTCCTCATGCTTCACGACATGCTTAACTCAATACAGACACTTAAGAATCATTACGCTGTGAGAGCCTTAATACAGATTTGAGATCATTATAGTTAAAATCAGTCTCTTACCTGATGCTCAATTCTGAGCCTTTTCATGTTTATTGAATTTTCTTTGGACTATACCTTCAATTTAATATTATAACAATGATAGGCAGAATATATAATCAAGCTAAGCATCTTCAATATGTTGAGAAAAAATTATTTTGTCTCCAGGGTACAACATAAAAACTGGCCTTAACTGCCATTCTATATAAATAATCCTCACCCCTTAGAATTTTTTAAAGACGTCAGTTCCCTCCTGGTCACTGCCATGAAGACAAAGAATGCCTCAATGACTGTATCGAGATTATCATTAAAATAAAAGGATATTTGAAGACATCAGCTATAAATCACTATAAAATGGCCTGTGGGTAACCTTTGACACAACTCATTTGAAATAAACCTGGGATGGATTCATAGCCGTTGGTCAGGCCATTAGGTGGGCTAAAGGTCTTTTCCATCCTCTCTTTCATTTCTTGTAATATTAGTTCCTCTCTAAATGACTGGGCAGCATTTGGATATATATAAATTGACATATGTTTTATGTTGAGATAAAATAAGCCCACTTAAATAATAGTGTTGAGGATGTTTATGGCATTTACTTGAAATATGTACTCTTTTGATGTATAATTTAGATACATGAATACATTTGGAATTTACTTGTAGCTATTTTGTTAAAATATTTCATGATATGATATTATAAATTTTTTGCAAGGGCCCAGATTAATATTATCCACATTGAGCTCTTAATGATCCCTATCATAATGAGGTATAAAAATCTCTTCAGAATTAAGAAGAAACTGCAAGATTTCAGTTATTAGTCTGATTTTTCAAAGAAATTGCTTAACAATTTTTTCCCTGTTGGCATTTAGATAAGAGGCAGCTCTGAAAAGTTGCCTAGACTTAATGGCCCAGTGACTTGGGTTTGAGTCCGAAGCTTAATAAGGTTATGACTATTGGCAAATCTTTGAATATCTCTAACTTCAGTTTCTTTATCTGTGAAGTGAGATTGATAATATCTCACACTCTTGCTGTGAGACTTAAAGTAAGACAAAATGTATGAGGATGCTTTTGTAACTTGTAAAGTTTAGTTGTCAGGGAGTAAATTGAATAGTATTAGAAAATCAGCATTAAAAATGAACAGATATAAAAGTATTCAAATTATTTAAAATAGTATACGGATTATTAAGCTTACTAAATGTACTTTTATATATTTTATGATATTTAATTGACTCTCCCCAAATATTTATGTAACAATAGTGTACAGAATTATTAGCATTTATTTCTTCTTTGGAACTAGCTCTCTTTTTTTAATGTAAATTTATTTATTTCTGGCTGCATTGGGTCTTCGTTGCTGCATGCAGGCTTTCTCTAGTTGCGGCGAGCCAGGGCTACTCTTCGTTGCGGTTCACGGGCTTCTCATTGCGGTGGCTTCTTCTCTTGTTGTGGAGCACAGGCTCTAGGTGCACAGTCTTCAGTAGTTGTGGCTCACGGGCTCAGTAGTTGTGGCTCGTGGGCTCTAGAGCGCAGCCTCAGTAGTAGTGCACAGGCTTAGTTGCTCCACGGCATGTGGGATCTTCCCGGACCAGGGCTCAAACCCATGTCCCCTGCATTGGCAAGTGGATTCTTAACCACGGAGCCACCAGGGAAGTCCCGAAACTAGCTCTCTTGATGACAAAATGGCTTTATAAAATCAGCATTTCTTTTGGAGTGGGGAGAAGTTCCCAGGTAAAAATTGCATAATTTTTGTATTCAATTAGGTATATACCATGCCTTTTGTTTTATTAACTCTCTAATAGGTTAATTAGGAGAAAAGGAAAAAGGAAAAAAATACTTTGTCAGTCACAATTAGAAAATAATTGCTTTTGATGAATATCTCAGGGAAGGGAAAATAATCTTTATTTCTGGTAATAATCATCTAATCCCAAGTAGCAAATTTTATAGGACTAAGTGTTCTAAGAGCTCATGCCCTTGACACCTTTCTGTGTTTTCAGACTCTTCAGAAAAAGAGGTGTCAGGATCAACAGAATAAGGAAATGATAACCTTTTGAAAAAGTTCTGAAAATTGCATTTAAATTAAATATCTAAGATCCAAAATCCAAATCCCAGTCCTAGACTAGTGAATCAACCACATTTGTGACAAAGTTTGGTCTAAATAATCTAGACTAAATAAAATACAGGTTTTTTTCAGAAGAATTTCTTTCATGACACTCTTTTAGATTAATCACAATCATATTTCTTTAAATGTAGTTGGCCTTTAAACAACATGGGTTTGAACTGCATGGGTCCACTTATGCAAAGGTTTTTTTCAACAAATACATTGGAAAGTTTTTTGGAGGTTTGTGACAATTTGAAAAAACTTGCAGACAAACTGCATAGCCTAGAAATACTGAAGAAATTAAGAAAAAGTTAGGTATGTCATGAATGCATACAAATATATGTAGATATACATATATACATACAAATGTATATGTATATACATACAAAATATGTGTTAATCAACTGTTCATGTTATCTGTAAGGCTTCCAGTCAACAGTAGGCTGTTAGTAGTTAAGTTTTGGGGGAGTCAAAAGTTATACTCAGATTTTCGACTGTGAAATGGGGTCACTGCCTCAAACCCCCAAGTTGTTCAAGAGTTAACTAACTGTATTACAATTTTCTAGCAGCTTCCATAGCCTTAAACTGTTGTGTCGTTTAGTGTCTATATATTGCTTCACCAACTGGAATATAAATTCCTTCTCCCCCATGACTAGCACAGTTGGGAATAATTTCTAAAAAGATGCTTATGGAACAAATTAAAGAATAAACCTATCACATGAGAAAAAAAAAAAAAGACCGGGGCAAATAGGACAACTCTTCTAAATCTATATTCAGAAAGGAAGATCACTAATACTGCTCTTAATCTGACGGGTGAAAATTGCTCTGGGTTAAGATAAGTGGGAGTGAGAGAAATGAGTTTTGCATTTACGTTTTATTTTTACTTATCTTTGGACTTTTAATCCTTTGTTTTCAATGACTGCCCCTTGTCCTCTGCAATGAATGGAGTGAAAAAGAGTTGTAGTTTGGATGTACTCACCTAGTAAAGTTTCAGGTCAAATTAATAGGAAGGGGCTTCTCTGGTGGCGCAGTGGTTAAGAATCTGCCTGCCAATGCAGGGGACACGGGTTCGAGCCTTGGTCCGGGAAGATACCACATGCCGCGGAGCAACTAAGCCCGTTCGCCACAACTACTGAGCCTGTGCTCCAGAGCCCGCGAGCCAGAGCTACTGAGCCTGTGCACCACAACTACTGAAGCCCGCATGCCTGGAGCGCGTGCTCCACCACAAGAGAAGCCACCGCAATGAGAAGCCCACGCACCGCAACAAAGAGTTGTGCCCCCATGCAGCAGCAAAGACCCAACATAGACATACATACGTACATAACATGTAAAAAAAATTAATAGGAAGCCTGTCACTAAGAAGTTCCTAACAGTGGCTCTGTTAGGTGACATCTCTGAGTAGAAATCAGTGAGTCCCAGAGATGTCAAGGCTTCAACCCTAAGGGCAAAAAGAAAAAGGAGCAAAGTTCTGAAGACTGGGAAGAACCCTGAAATTCAAGTGGTGGGAATTCATTTGAAGAGATTCAAATATGGAGGGAAACCTTATGGTGGCGCATATGCTCTATTTTGATATTCACTAGTCAAAATGACATTTGCATTGTATGTAGATGTAAGAATTTTTTAAATACTTTATGAAAAAAAAGAGGAAGAAACAGAATTTATCAAGAGTTAGTCAGTGATTAAACTTAACTGTCCATGTAATTATATATTAGTTAATATTTAGTATTTTTTCTAGTCAAAGTATATGTGGGTAATAAAAGACAATTAATATACTAATGCCTACCCCCAAGAAAGTTGTACTGTAAAGAGTGGGAGTACTCAGCTAATCCGTAAAGATCCCTTTGAAGAGTAAGGTCTTCTTAATCTATTTAAAATCTGATTACTTTGCCATCAACAATTCAGGAAAACAACTAATGCAATAAAATGAAATGCAGTGGGATGATTGTTATAGCCGCTAATAGTAGGATGCTGCCTTAGTCTTCCCTAACCTTCTTGCTTTATGTTTCATTCACTGTCACATCCATTGCACACACACATACTCATACGCACAGACACACGTGTGCACGTCCATCCTTCCCCAGAGTTCTGTACCTTAGACGATTTGGCCCTTTCTCAAGTCTCCCCAGAATACACCCATACAGCGGTTAACTGTCATAACTGTATTAAACATGAAGCAGTCAGTCATAGTGGGGTCACCAGACTGTTGGGGATTTGTGCCCTTTAGAACCTATACGTGCATGTGGGGGAATTGGAAATGAGGACTTGGATTTAATTAGAGTTAGTATTAAATGACTTACGTATGACTGTGCCTTCTATTTATTCTCCTTTTTTCTCCTGGGTTGGCTATTTAAAGATGATCTACGGGGAGGGGAAAGCGTGGGGTGGGACAAGGTGAGAGAGTGGCATGGACATATATACACTACCAAATGTAGAATGAATGGTTGGAAGCAGCCGCATAGCACAGGGAGATCAGCTGGGTGCTTTGTGACCACCTAGAGGGGTGGGATAGGGAGGGTGGGAGGGAGACATGAGAGGGAGGGGATATGGGGATGTGTGTATACATATGGCTGATTTCACTTTGTTATACAGCAGAAGCTAATGCATCATTGTAGAGCAATTATACTCCAATAAAGATGTTGAAAAAAAATTTTTTTTAAATAAGTAAATAAAGATGATCTATCTGCTTGTAACCAGACCAAACTTTCCCCAGGATCTTCAAAAATTTAAATCCCTAAAAGATTGAATCCCCAGATATTTTTTAAGGAATTTTTTTTTAGCCCTCTCAGTATTCCAAGTATTCTATTTTGTTTTGTTGCAAGATCCACTCATTCTTTTCACAGTTTTATGAGTGTTTCCTCCCCCTGAATAATAGGCCTCCATGTGATATGCCTTACCTCTGCTTTATGTGACCCCAGTGGGACAAAGAGTCTACACTCATTTGTATTGGTGTTGTTTATATTGCTCTGCTGTTCTTTTGGTATTGATGCCTTTTGTAGATTGAGGCAGAGAGGTTGATCCTGTACATTCAGGTCCAGGTAGAAGTACCATCCCCACCGTAGAGGTGGTAGTAGAATTTGATCAGTGTGGCTTCTACTTCCTTAAATTTCATGTCGTGAATCTGTATTGCTCTGAGGACTTCTGCTTTTTTGCACGTGAATCCATTCCAACATCTGATAACTTTGGAGCTCTTGGGGTTTTTTTCACATATATTCAGGTGGAGCTAACAGAAAAGTAACAGTGACAAATGCTTTCTAATTATTAGTTTAAGGGCTGGTCAGGTCGGTGCCGAGAAAACACTTAATTCTTCTTGTACACGGAATGACCAACTCTAATTTCTCTAAACGCATTTTTTAAAAGCTTTTGGAGATTTACATTTAGAGTTTAATAAAAGGAACTGGTATGACTGTTAACATCAACTCTTACTGCTCTGTGCTTTCTTTTAGCCTCTTGGTAGAAGAACTGTAAATCATTTTAAAAGATAATAGCAATCATCCAGATGTAATGAATACCACAGGACAAAATAACAATTATTATTAGGAATTTGAAGCTGTCCAGGGACCAGAGGTTAAACAAAGGTGAATCTGAAACACCATACATTTTATACTGTTTTGTGTTATCACTGTCCTCATCAAATATTATTGTTGACACTTGTATTCCTCCTGTTCTTCTCCTTTTCAAATAGTTCAGAAAATTTACTCTGCAGAATTTCTGTGAGTGGGTTTTCATTTGGTATTGTGAGCTAAAGATCTTCCCATATGACACTCTTCTAAGTAAATGTACAGAAACTATATTTCTACAGTTTATTTTTAGAACGTTTTGAAAATAAAAAGTAGCAGTTAGAGAGTTTATCTAAAATTAAAGTCTCAAAAGCTAAGTTAGAAATGTTCAAGAGAAGGGAGAGGAAATATTAAAAGAGAAGGAAAGAAAAAGGAGAAAAGAATGACAACTAGCTCTCAGAATAAATAAAACTGAGGAAGATTCATGAAATGTATTCACATATTATGGTTGAAGAATGAGAAACAAGTATTTTTCCAGGGGTCAAAGTGAGGTCTTGGTAAAAAATGCTTTGGGATCATATAAGAACTTAACATATATTGGCTACAGTCTTCTCTTTTAGAGGATGGATTCAGTATTGCTGCCTCACAAAATATCCCCAAATTTAGTGACTTTAGACAACAAACACTTATGTCACACAGTTTCTGTGGGTCATGAATTTGAGAGTAGATGACTTGGGTGGATCTGGCTAAGAGTCTCCTGTGGTTGCAGTCAAGTTGTCAACTGAGGTTAGTCATTTGAAAGCTTGTCTGGTACTGGCATATTCACTGGGGTTGCAGTCATTTGAAAACTTGACTGGTGCTAGTATATCCACTTGCAAAGTGGCTTACTCACATGCCTAACTAGAAGTACTGGTTATTGGCAGGAGGCCTCAGTTCCTTGCCAGGTGGATCTCTCCATTGGTTGTGTGAGTGTCCTCACAACATGGCAACTGACTTACCCCTGAGGGTGATTTTGTCCCTCAGGAAACATTTGGCAGTGTCTGGCTATAATTTCGGTTGCTGCAACTTGGACAGGAGTGCTACAAGCATCTACTGGTTGAGGCCAGGGATACTGCTAAACATTCTGCAATGCACAGGACAGTCGCTCACAGCAAAGAGTTATTCAGCCAAAAATCAATAGTGCCGAAGTTGAGAAACCCTGCCACCCCAGAGCAAGTGATTCAAGAAAGAGGAAAGTAGAAGCTGCAACGTCTTTTATGACCAAGCATCAGGAGTCAAACTGTCATTTCTGCAGTATCCTGTTGGTTACGTAGATCAGTCCTATTCACTGTGGGAGGGGAATACACAGGGGAATACCCGGAGGCAAGAATTACTGGGGTGGGGGGGGCATCGTGGAAGCCGGCTATCACAGAAGAACTTTGTGTGTAGAAAGAATGACATTATTTGGTTTAGAAATTTCAAAGAAATTATTTCGTTAAAAAATGAATGTGAAATATTACTGATATTCCGGAAGCCACAATCTTTCCTCTCCTTGTTTTCAAATATATGTATGGGTGTGTTTGTGGGTACAATTTACAGTTTTGAGGCTTTAAATCAATGAAGTCAGAAAACAAGGAAAATAATCTATCAAGGTATTAACAGGGAAAGAACAGGAGGCATTTTAAACAACAAATTAAATGATGAATATGTTTTGAACACCTTTCAATTAATTAAGGGCCAACAGGATAAATGTAAAAGCAATGTGTAATTACCACATTGAAGCAAATGTTCCCCAACTACACTGCTAACATACACGTTTTTGGGTTTTTTTTTACATCTTTATTGGAGTATAATTGCTTTACAATGGTGTGTTAGTTTCTGCTTTATAACAAAGTGAATCAGTTATACATATACATATGTTCCCATATCTCTTCCCTCTTGCATCTCCCTCCCTCCCACCCTCCCTATCCCACCCCTCCAGGCGGTCACAAAGCACTGAGCTGATCTCCCTGTGCTATGCGGCTGCTTCCCACTAGCTATCTATTTTACGTTTGGTAGTGTATCTATGTCCATGCCTCTCTCTCACTTTATCACAGCTTACCCTTCCCCCTCCCCATATCCTCAAGTCCATTCTCTAGTAGGTCTGTGTCTTTATTCCCATCTTACCCCTAGGTTCTTCATGACATTTTTTTTCTTATATTCCATATATATGTGTTAGCATACGGTATTTGTCTTTCTCTTTCTGACTTAACTTCACTCTGTATGACAGACTCTAGGTCCATCCACCTCACTACAAATAACTCAATTTCATTTCTTCTGATGGCTGAGTAATATTCCATTGTATATATGTGCCACATCTTCTTTATCCATTCATCCGATGATGGACACTTAGGTTGTTTCCATCTCCTGGCTATTGTAAATAGAGCTTCAATGAACATTTTGGTACGTGACTCTTTTTGAATTACGGTTTTCTCAGGGTATGTGCCCAGTGGTGGGATTGCTGGGTCATATGGTAGTTCTCTTTGTAGTTTTTTTTTTTTTTTTTTTTTTTTGCCATACGCGAGCCTCTCACTGTTGTGGCCTCTCCCGTTGCAGAGCACAGGCTCCGGATGTGCAGGCTCAGCGGCCATGGCTCACGGGCCCAGCCGCTCCGCGGCATGTGGGATCTTCTCGGACCGGGGCACGAACCCGTGTCCCCTGCATCGGCAGGCGGACTCTCAACCACTGCGCCACCAGGGAAGCCCTATTTGTAGTTTTTTAAGGAGCCTCCATACTGTTCTCCATAGTGGCTGTACCAATTCACATTCCCACCAGCAGTGCAAGAGGGTTCCCTTTTCTCCACACCCTCTCCAGCACTTATTGTTTCTAGATTTTTTGATGATGGCCAACATACACTTTTAAAAGAAGCAGGTGTAGCAAAAGTGTAAAATGGGAAAATGAGGAAGGCAAATGAGGAGCTAGACCATATTACCATCAGCTAAATAACTTAAGACTTGAATTTAAATGGCAATCACGTCTAATGGTAACATTAACACAGCAAAAGCATACCTCTCAGAGAATTCCTGGAGTTCTCTCTACCTGGTTAACAAGGCATCTTGCAATCTGGAAGTCCAAAAGTAAGGGTGTGTTCATGAAAAGGACTTCAAGACTACATGCTCTCTAAGATGATAAACTTGATTTTCTGGTGACAGAAAGCTACTAAGTATAGAGTTGGGGTGGTCACCTGAGTAGAATTCCTAATTCTTCAGGAGCTAAGAAAATAATTTTAAGATTGTTATGCTTTGTTTTATATTATATTACTTTAATTGACTCTTGCACGTAAATGTAAACCTTTTCTCCTCTAAATTCTTCATGAAGGAAAAATCAAGGACACACCAGTCTTTTTGGAGCTCTCATGGTATTTGTTTTGTTTTTCTCTCTACTGTTTACTGTTTTTTCTACTAAACCGTAGGGGGAAAAAAGCCTTATTTGGGTGGGAAAGGCGAAAGAGGGCTCTCACAGTGAACAATAGGGACAGAAGAAGAAAAAGATGAATGTGAACACAAGCTAGGGAAGAGAGGTGCGGCCTCAGCGCACATTGTGCAACTCAGCTTGTCGTGTAGCTTCCGTACTTAATTTAATAAGGTTATTTCATTAGAGAGGATAATAGCAGTATCGCGATTAATTTTGCAGCGTGTTTCATGAATGCTTTTACTCCTCCCATGTGTTAGTATTGCTACTTACTTCACATGAGTATTTATGATATGTATGGGGACAGTTTCCAAATTGTGCACAGGAAGTAGCCTGAAATTATATACATAGAGTTTATTAAGTCATTGCATGGCTATTAAAGAATCAAAGCATATTTATAAAGAAAACAATGTGTTAAGTGCGTAGACAAACTGTCCTTCAAGCATTCAGCTAAAATAAGACACATTTCTACATACCTCTACATCTAGGGCTTGAATAAAAAGTAAATGCACCTCTTCGTTCCTTTATTACTGGCCACACAAAACTAAAGTCTCAAAGCCACATGCCTAGATGTCAAGTGATTTGCATTTTTCTAATTCCCAACATATAGTAGCCATTATTAAATGGTTGAAATTCCATTCAATAAATAACAAATGAATGGATGGATGATTGAATAAATGTATATGTTCTTGTTCTTTGTCATCAGAGTGCTATAAACTTGTTAACTGCCAAATAAATGTTTGATTTTCAATAACTACCTTAGGTAAATATTTAAGGAAGTGGAATTTGGGGACAAGTGTGATATGGCATGAACTGGATCATCAATTAGATAATGAGAATGAATAAAGAAGTAAATAAAGATGAAAGTTTTATACTGAAAGATATAAGCATTTGCACATCCTTAATGGTACATCTTGTGGTCCAGAATCCCGCGTGTGGGTATAGCTCTATGTTGTGAAGGACAAGAGTGCAAATAGGAAGAAAGAAGTAGACTTCTTCACTGGTATCCCTGTTCTCTAGCTCTCTATTAAAATTCTTTAGCAAAAACATGAATGAAGGCTGAGGAGTGGGGAGAGAGAAATAACCCTCCAGGATTCTGGAGAATGATTTTTCTTTGATAAATTATGTTTGATTTCCTAACTAATTTGGTCTCTGCACATTATAAAATTATGGATATGATACAGTTATAATAGAGTAACATGTTTTTCCTAGCATAAACTTATGATTTGAAAGCCATGTGAATGAAATATATTTTAACTTTATATAGTTATTTTACAGTGTTTGTTAAGTTTTTGTGGAATCATCCCTGCATTCATGATCACAACTGGTATTTCTTCAGTGCATCCAAGGCAATATATTTGTGTCAAATTCTTTTCTTTATCTCATTTATAATTTATATGTGTGTGGGATTGGGATACAAATTCATTAGAACCGCCACAGTATTTCTAGTACTGTGACCACAAGCTGATGTTAAGTGAAATGTTTGCTTTGAGACAAGTCATAGTAGCTAAATAAGTGGAACATGCCTGAACTATATGATTTTTGGATTGCCCTCGTTTTGCATTCTTGTTAACGATTTTATATTTAACTAAGATTAGATAATTCCTTATTAGGGGAATGTATAATCATGAATTGGTTCCTAAAACTTTTAGACGTATTTGGACATACAAAATAGTATTCTCACACATTATTGTATGAGTTGTTATATTTTCTGCCATATTGTACATGAACCTTTGGTATTTTTCTCAAAGAATAGTCTAATAAGTCTTTAGCATTACTGAAGGGAATTTTCGATGCCATATGGTGTAGAGAACAGAGGAGCATTTAAAAAATCACCAAAACAAGTTAACAATTTGTGCTTTAACTTTTAAACTAATGTATACAGTACCAAATGTGTGTATTAGTTCATTTTATTGCATGTGTACTGACCTTTATGTGGTTTATTATGTGATAGAATTATATGGCTAGGGCTGAATTCCAGAAATTATATTTCATTAACATCTCTTTAAGTTTAAATTCGTCATGTAAATGAGAAGAGTATTGTAGAGACCAAAAACCTGGATTTCATTAGACCTTTCTGAGCATTAGTTTCCTTTCTGAGGTTATTCATGACTTCACAGTATTAAAGATTAAATAAATGATTTGAAATATTTATAGTGATTCCATAGCTATGTAGAATATAGACTTCAGCTAGTTAAAACTTGCTTACCCTAGCTTACACATTTACTTAAGCTTAAATGCTTGCCTTATAATTATCATATACAAGTTTAGAGCTACTCAACAGCTACGTAGGATTCTTCTTAACTATTACTTTCTGTATAAATGAAATGAGTATGAAATGTGCTGTTTCCAAAAGTTTTCAACTGACATCATTCAACAAGTGGACAATTAAAAGGGAATCGCTTTCCTCACTGCCTGACAGTGTACTTGATAGAAATACTATCTTTCCCAGTGCTTTCCTGACCTTGAAAATTACTTACGTTTTTTACATGTAACGTATTTATATATATATATATATATATATATATTTTTTTTTTTTTTTTTTTTTTTTTTTTTTTCGGTACGCGGGCCTCTCATTGTTGTGGCCTCTCCCGTTGCGGAGCACAGGCTCCGGACGCGCAGGCTCAGCGGCCATGGCTCACGGGCCCAGCCACTCCGCGGCATGTGGGATCTTCCCGGACCGGGGCACGAACCCGTGTCCCCTGCATCGGCAGGCGGACTCTCAACCACTGCACCACCAGTGTATGTTTTAATTGTTAGGAATACTGGTTAAAATGTATGTTTTATTTGTTAAGAATACTGGTTAATCATGCTAAGCTTTCACATTTTTCCTAAATAATAAGATATCGCAAATGAAAAAACAATGTAGAAAAAACCTTACCTTTTGCGTTTATTGTGCATATTCATAATTATGAGAATGCATGTCGTAAATAAATAGTCCAGTTCCGTTTTACAGCTAGGGTTTTTAAATTTTCATCTAGTCAAATGAAAAATAATTAATAGAAAATGGAAACTTCTTTAATTTTTGTATTCTTCATGAATAATGGGCATTTGGTATAGTAGCTCAGTAGTAAATTATGAAAAGAAGCAAATTGTTAAATAATATCATATAATGGGTCAAAATTATTTATATAGTTACCAGTATAAGGATCTAGCATGTGGGGTTCTTATTAATATACTATTAGCTTGGTCACACAATGAAAGAGAATGAAAGGGCAATTTTGAATGACATTTCTATCAACTTTGGAATTGTCAACCTCTATTATGTCCTTGGGGCTTTGCACTTTTTGGCTTTCAGACTTCTGTGCTGCCTCGAATACAGGAGACTATTAAGATTTCCCGTGGGTCTCTCGCTCTAATCAGTGCTTTCGGTAGTCATTTTTTAGTATGCGCATGTAATAGTTCTTTTTCTTTCTTTTTTTTTTTTTTTTGCGTTACGCGGGCCTCTCCCTGTTGTGGCCTCTCCCGTTGCGGAGCACAGGCTCCGGACGCACAGGCTCAGCAGCCGTGGCTCATGGGCCCAGCCGCTCCGCGGCATGTGGGATCTTCCCGGACTGGGGCACGAACCCGTGTCCCCTGCATCGGCAGGCGGACTCAACCGCATGTAATAGTTCTTAATGCTTAAAGCTAAGCGTATGACATCTCACCCCATCAGCACCCACGTCTGCATCATCTTCATGGACACCACCTCTCCTCCAATACACACACTCACACTCGATTTCCTCTGTACTCATAAATCTCTGTTGCAACTCTGGGAATATGTTCCTTTCTTTCTGCACAGTCAAGTGGAACAGCGACCTGTAATTTCTCCAAGTATCCCCTCAAAACTTTTCTAAGAGTTTTGATGCTGTCAAAAGAAGTTTTCAGGCTATCATGACAAAAGCCTGTAGTTTCATATAGAAAGTACTAAGCATGTACAACTTTCATAAGGGAAACAGTGCCTAGAATATTTATAGTTGCATAGTAAATAGTTGATAAAGCTCTGATATGACAGGATATTTAGGCTGAATAAGGGGGAGAAAATCTGAATTCTAATCCTTATCGGCCCACTGAATCTCAGTAGCATTTTGTTTATTAGGCATATACCTTTTCATTTATTATTATTAGCATATGGTATGTTCTGATAAAATTTTAAAGATTGAGATAACATTACATATTTTTAATGTTACCTCCTTATATTAAGGAAGATTTTTACAGGGTTTTGAAGCCTAGTAAATAAAAATTTTTAATAATCTCCCTCTCTACTATATAAGGCATTGTCTCTGAAATGTTAGTATGCATCAGAATCACCTGGGAATGCTTGTTAAAACACAGGCTGCTGGAACCTACCTCCAAAGTTTCTAAGATTGAGAATTTGCTTTTCTAACAAATTCCCAGGTGGTGCTGATGGTACCAGTTCAAGGATCGCATTTTGAGAAGCTCTCATCCAGACTGGAGTATAGGAAGAAAAGACAATATTCCTGGGGATCTGCCATCATACATAAGGATTATGGCTGACTAGCTCAACTAAATGTTGAAAGATCTGGAAGTGATTTTTGCCCTGTAGTTTTTAAAATGCTTAGTTCAAAATTGTATATTGAGCCAGTCATGGAATTATTTTACTTCCTTCCAAGATTCTGTGAATTCATATAAATTTGATATCATGGTCAGTAATTTATTATGCATCGAACATGATCCCAGGTTGCCATTTGAATTACCTCATGGGTTTTCAAATAATTGTTATTTTCTCTGAGACAGAAAATAGGATTGAAAAAAAATGTTCAAGTGTAATTTTCCCTGGCCTGTTCATAGGTTTCCTAAGTGAAGCTAACCATGGAATCAAATAACAATAAATCATTTTTAAAAATATAAATTTGAAATATCATATTATATACCATTTTTTACCACTTTTGTAAAGTGATTTATTTCAACGCTTTGGGGTAAATATATACATCAGATTTTATACACATTAATTAATATGTTTCCATGTCACCACATCACACCATTTGATTCTAAATTGTTCCACTTTCAACAAGTAATCCTGCTATTACTGATAGATATTTTATGTTCTTAACTCCTGAAGATGAACCTAAGTGGATACTAAGTTTTTGTTCTCCAATAATACCTATGTAAGATTGGATATAAGGTAAACAATAAAGTACAAATGACACAATATTCCAATTTTAGAGCACAAGAAAAGAATAACTCTCTTTGCAGTGAAAGAAAAGTAATATAATGTTAAGATTATCTGATCTTATATATTGTGATAGACATTTTAGTGATAATTGTATCCATAAACTTTACATATGAACTTACATAAGAGCTAGTGGAGAAAGGTATAAAATAGAATGTAAACTATGTAAACTTGACCTATTCGAGCCTAGAAAAATTGGAAATTGCCATACATGCTGAGCTGACCACATGCAGCTCTTCATGCTACCATGTAGTGCATTGTAAGGAAAATTTGGAAAACAAATCTGGATTTTTAAAAATGTAACGTTAAGTGTTTAGAACAGTGTTGCATATAAATAAATAGTATATATTAATATAATGCTGATTATGTTTATTTTTAGATGAAACCCTAAAGTGTTTCTGTGAAACCTAGGAGAAAAGATTATTTTCTAAGAAAGTTAGAAAGTTTTCTTCTTTTTTGTATTTAATTTGGAGAACAGTTCTAATCAGAGGTACACACCATTTAGCTCCTCCATGATGGGATGTTCTGGGTACTCTAAGCACCAGGGTCCAAAGATGCTTGGGACTCAACACCTATTCTTTGGAGATTGAAAAAAAAATAATCTACATCATAGTTTCATGCGAATTATGCATTGTCTCTCAATAAAAATGAATAGTACAAATAATATCTTCTTTAAGAATATTTCTTACAGGTGTCATCAGTTATATGCTTTCTGGATAGTTGAGTGCACATGTACTTTCTCTTATACCAAAGGTTTTTTTATGATATGTAGTTGAAAGTGCCGTTGTTGACAGCTAACCAAACACTGTAATGTTCAGACTGAATGTTAAGATCACTGGTAGAGTATTTGATGGGAAATGACAGGCAGTATACCTGTGTTTTTCTAGGCATTTTTAATCAGACTTTCCTTATCACAGCTCATGTTCTAATGATCATTGCAGGATGAAGTGGCACAGCCACTGAACCTATCAGCTAAACCCAAGACCTCTGATGGCAAATCACCCACATCACCCACCTCTCCCCATATGCCAGCTCTGAGAATAAACAGTGGGGCAGGCCCCCTCAAAGCCTCTGTCCCAGCATCATTAGCTAGTCCTTCAGCCAGAGTTAGCACAATAGGTAAGTTCTGTTTCTTTTGTTCTTGCTGATTTTCTGTTTATGGCAATTGAATGAAAGCATCTTTTAATGGCAAATCACGCATACCCTCTGCATGGCTTTAGTTCCATAGGAGAGTTTCAATATGATGAACCTCACAGGTCTGTTTTAAACATGCAATTGAAATTTATAACTGAAGTCCGAGTTATAATGTCCCCCTGAGAATCTAATTGAACTGGTTACGTTTGTTGATATAACTGATGTTCTTAAGTTTATGAAAAAGAGGCCTGACTAATCACAGAGAGCAATGGTTCCAGATTGTTGTTGTTAGGTGACTCGCCTTTTCAGTCATTTAAATGTATTTCCGTTTTGTGTGATGTGTACAAAGCATACATAATGATGAAATACATTCTGCCTGGATCAGCAGTCAGTCAACCATCAGGATGTCAATTTTTTCTCAGTTCCGAGTTGCTTGAAACTTAACTTGTACACACCAAAGTATTATAAAAAGTCGGTCTCTTTGCTTCTCCATAATTGTCATTTTAGTAGAGTAAGCAAACACTAGAAAATGCTTCTATAAGCTAACTTTTAAGAAATTCCAATAGTTTTAGTTTAGTAACACGTAAATTGGACTGTGAATGTTGGGTTGGCCAAAAAGTTCGTGTGGGATCTTCATAACATCGTACAGCAAACCCGAACGAACTTTTTGGCCACGCCAATGCTTACTTCAACCCACGTTTATTGATGCTTATTATTTGCGTACAGTTTTATGAGAAAGCTAGCACAGACCAGGTAGCACAAACCCCGGCTAGGGTTTAGTTGGGGGGAAGTCATGTATCTTAATAGTACAAAGCAGCTATTGTGAGTGCTATTCCAGAGCACAGATAACAATGCTAGAGTCAAGAAGAGGAGAGTATTAGATTCTATTTGGGAAGGTTGAAGGATAGGCTGACTCAAATGGAGCCTTGAAGAAGAGATGCATCCCTAGGCATTTTAGGCTGTAAAACAGAACCCAGAGTAAAATATCATCTTTTTGAGAAATGCACTGATTTGGCTAATGAGTATAGTGGAAAGTGATCAGAGTTAAAACTGGAAGAGGTAGATGGAATCTGATTTGATGCTATCCAAAGACATTTTTGACTTTTCCTCCAGACACCCATCTGATTGGAACTTTAAGAAGAGTATTGACAGCAGAAAGGGACTGGAATCAGGGAAGTCATTGTTTTAGCGTAGGACAAGAGTAAGTTACACGAAATAGAAATAAGCAATGATAAAACAAAGGAGAGAATAGATTGAAGAGGTATCATTAAAGAAGAATTGATGTAACTTATCCACAGTGGAACGTACCGGGTGAGGTTCAAGCTGGAGACATAAGAGTCTGGGATTTTGAATTTATAAAATAGACAGAATAGTGCCTCCCTGAACTGTGAAAGAGAAGGCCAGAGTGGAAGCAGGTTTGGGGGAAGACGTAAACATAAAAATTCAGTATGTGTTGAATTTGAAACTTAAGAAGCCATTTAGATAGAGAAGTTCAGGAGGACATTGTCAATGCAAATCTGATATGTGAAAGAGGTGCTAGAATTTTAGACATGGAAATTATTCCGTAATGAGGTTCTGGAAGCCATCAGAGCAAATAAGAATATAAGAAGCATATGGTAAGAAATGAAGTGGGGTAAAGAATCACAGGTATTACCTGCTGTATTAGTTATCTCTTACTGTGTAACTAACTAACTTAAATCTCACCAGCTTAAAACAGCCAACATTTATTATCTCATAGCTTCTAAGGGTCAGGATCTGGAAGCAGCTTAGCTGGGTGGTCCTGGCTTAGGGTCTCTCTTACGGTTCCAGTCAAGATGGAAGCCAGGGCCTAGGACTTTACTGGAGATAGACAATCCTTTTCCAAGATGACTTACTCGCATGGCTGTTGGCTGAAGACCTCAGTTCTTTGCTACGTGGGTCTTTCCATAGAGCTGCTCATAGCATGACAGCTTACTTTCCCCAGAGTGAGTGGTCCAGGAGGGAGAGCAGAGAGAAAGCCATGCTGCCTTTTACGATCTGGTCTCCAAAGTCACACACAGTCAGCTCTATACTTTATTCTTTTCATTATAAGAGAACCACTAAGTCCGGCCCAACTCAAAGAAAGGGGAATTAGGCTCCAACTCTGAAGGAAGGAATATCAAAGTATCTTTGAACATATTTTTAAAGCACCACGCTTTTGTTAGGGGGAAAGCTGATGAAGAACAATTGAGGATCTTAGAACAAGAATGAAGATAAGACAATGGCCTGTTTACCTAGTACACATTAAAGTTTGAAAAAGGAGGGGTTATTCAATGGTGTCATCTTCCGTAGAAAAGTTAAAGAACGTGAAGAAGAAACGCCTTAGGATTTAGCTGGAGGTTGTGGCCACGTAAACTGTAACAGAGAGATTTTGTAGAATGGTTTAGCAGAACATCAGTTAGAAGGATTTGAAGAACACGAGGACAGAAAGTGCAGCTGATATATGGGTCGGTCTTTTTGTAACCTTGGGGTTGAGAAGGGATCGTATTTTGAGAAGGCTGAGTAGAGGCAGGTTTTAGAATAGGAAATCATGTGTATATATATATAAACAAAGGTGAGTTGGAGAGATCTATAGATATGAAAGAGTGCATGGGTGATGACAGAGCAAGAAGAAATGAGAGAGGATTACCTTTGGAAAGAAGAAATGCCGCCTCTTTTCTCTAAGACTGAAGGAAATGAGGAAAAAAGAGGTAAAGTTACAGAGAAATTGTGGGATGGACAGAAGGAAAGCTGAAGGAGTGTATTTCAAATGCTTCTATCTCTACAACGTTGAATTCCAGATTATCTGCAAAGGGGAAGTCAGTCTGGGCCAGTGGGGCAGCAGTGAGAAAAGCAACAGCGAAACCTGAGGTTTTGAGAAGTTTGAAAATGGTTTGGGGCATGTGTGTTCTTTTTATCGTGTGCACCATTCTGTTATGCTCTCTCTGTTAACTTGCTCAACATCCTAAATGGACACCGAGATAAGATTTGTTTTCATGTCCGAAGAACGTGAAAGATATTTTATTTGGCAAGAATGATTCACTTGCCTAATAGACACGAAAGCTCATAAATATCACAGTGTTGGTATATGAGCTACTTTTGTAATATCCCCAGAACTGGAATATTTAACTAAGGGAATAACTAATATATCTGCATTTTTTGTCACGTGAGGATTTTTTTACTTCAGCATTCCAAAGATTCAATATGACAAAATATTTTAGAAGGACAAGAATGTATTTAATGACATTTATCATCTGACTTTTTCCACTACTAAAACTTCTCTTATTTTTTTTTCCCTGAAATGTCCCTCCGCCACGTACACATCCCTCCTATTTTCCAAGGATTTGATGCCACTACAATTTACTTTTCTCTTTTCAACAAATGCAGATGTTGAAAGCTGAAACTGTAATGAGTAATAATGTAGTTGGATAAAAGCTGTGAGCATTCGTGGTGTTGTAAAGGTCACCCCTGAAAGAAGAATTAATGTGTTATGCCATTAATAATCCATGGAAAACCGTGAACCAAAAGATAACTTAAGTTATCGTTAATGACATGCGGCTCTTTGCTATATATCTATTAGCTACAAATAAAGCAAGTGAGTTTTTGAGGTTGGTGAGTAATATTACAGTGTGTTCTATAAGAATGCTTTTGTATGGTATGCAATTGATAGGCAGCTCCAAAGAAAGCTCCTTAAAAAGCATGAATAGTTCAGAAGAATGATGGGTACTTTTAGAATCTTTTGACCAGATGTTATCTTTCCCTTATTGGCCTTTTCAACCTATGCTGTGCATAGTATAACACTCTAAACTTTTTTTTTTTTTTTTTTTTTAAATATTTCAGTTTATTAACTCCTCCCCATGGTCACTTTTTTTTTTTTTTTTTTTTTTTTTAGATGTTGGGGGTAGGAGTTTATTAATTAATTTATTTTTGCTGGGTTGGGTCTTCGTTTCTGTGCGAGGGCTTTCTTTAGTCGTGGCAAGCGGGGGGCCACTCTTCATCACGGTGCGCAGGCCTCTCACTATCGCGGCCTTTCTTGCTGCGGAGCACAGGCTCCAGACGCGCAGGCTCAGTAGGTGTGGCTCACGGGCCCAGCCGCTCCGCGGCATGTGGGATCCTCCCGGACCGGGGCACGAACCCGTGTCCCCTGCATCGGCAGGCGGACTCTCAACCACTGCGCCACCAGGGAAGCCCCTCTAAACTTTTATCAAAGCATTTTTAGTCTATTTTTTCACTGCAGCTTATTTTAGAATCGTAGACCTTTAACTAGACAGAGCAAATATACCTGTCATCTAGTCAGAAATTGTTATTTTCCAGGTAAGGAACTGAGGCCTAGAGAAGCTAAGTGCTTTGCTCTCCAAGAAGAGTTATTTGGAATAGTATAAAAGTTAGGTGAGGGATGAGAGGGACTTCATTCCTAAATTGAAGTGAACCCCGTGCACTTCAGTTTCATCTCTTGCCATGGAATAGTCCTCCCGCGGCCGAGGGCCTAGCATCTGCACCTGAGATGTCTCAAGAACTCCTGATGCCATTGCTGTTTAGCTTAATGCTATACTATTGATACTTGGTTTGTGTGCTTTGAGTTTAAGTGAACTGGGTATATCTTGTGTCCTATGAATCTTCTTTCTGATTCCCAGCCCAGGACAGATTGAAATTGAGTCAGCAGTTGTGTAACACCCAGGGCTTGTATTTAACAAAATTTTTTTTTTTTTTTTTTTGCGGAACGCGGGCCTCTCACTGTTGTGGCCTCTCCCGTTGCGGAGCACAGGCTCCGGACGCGCAGGCTCAGCGGCCATGGCTCACGGGCCCAGCCGCTCCGCGGTATGTGGGATCTTCCCGGACCGGGGCCCGAACCCGTGTCCCCCGCATCGGCAGGCGGACTCTCAACCACTGCGCCACCAGGGAAGCCCTAACAAAATATTTTTTTTAATATGTATTTTCTTATGGAAAGAAAGTCCATGTATAATTGTGGGCTATTTTTCCAATTAAAAATAATCCCAAGGGCAAAAAGAAAAAAAAAAAAAGAAGTTAAGTGCTTACCCAGGGATTCTAAGTCCCTGTCCCAATGTAGACAGTCCTGTGGTTATTACCGCTATTTTAATTTTAAGAAAACAAATGTACGTGATCACCTAGTAACTTGCTCAAACTCACAGCCAGTGGAGGTTGAGGACTTACAGTCATAGTCTCTGGGTTGCTTGCTTGCTTTTTAGTTGTTGCCTATTGGCAGCCTCTCTGCCTTAGATGTTCTTCTCCGTCATCTATTTATCCTTTCCCTCATTCATCCCATAAATGAGTATTGAATATCTTCTCTATGCCATACGTTTTGCTAAGTCTGGAGGATAAGCAGATGAAAGTCTAGGACTGAGGCTTTAGATACCTGCAGTTTTTGTTCTGTCATGTCTTTGGAAGATACTGGAACATACTGTTCTTGCCCTTCATTCCTCAGAGCCATTAGTACATGAAAATTAAAACTTCACTGAGCAAATGTAGGAGACACACATTGATTCAGTAAAGTTAAGGGAAATATTTTCAAGTCCAGTAATGTGATATTTTATTTCTACAACTTGCTGATTTAAAATATGATGACGTGAAGGAGGATTTCACCTTAAAATTTCATTAATTTACATTTTTTAAATGAGAAAAAAACTTCTATGAGTTTGGGTTATTGAACAATATTGTAACCATTTCACAGAAAGCCATTGGATTATCAGGAAGTTAGGGGTATTATTTAACAGCTGACAATTAATATTTGCCTAGCGCTTTACAGTTTACAAATTGCTTTCACGTTTATTATCTAATTCTCAAGAATTTTCACAGATGAAGAAATGGCTACATATCAGGGTGCCAAAAATTTGATGATGATTAAGTGACCTCAAAAAATAGAAGAAAAAAGTATTATTTGTTGAAAATTACTTGAAACTCATGTGCCCTTACTTTTACTACAGCTGAAAAGTCCTACATAAAATAATTAAATGAAGTAAATAAGAATTTGTATTACCCTGATAGCATCCTTTAAATCCATGAATTTTAAGAAATCTGTGTCATATGGTTCAGGCTTCCATTGATATGATGACGACATAGATAATCAGTGAACTTGGAATTATAAAGTTAGCTACATTCAACTTAGAAATATGCATTTATTCCTTCAACAGACCTTACCACGGGCCAAAGGAATAAAAGACTGAAAGAAATAAATGCCCTCAAATAACTCATAGATTGGCGTGAAAGATAAATTTAGGAAAACAAAAGACCATGTGACAATAAAAGCATCTCCAGGGTTTTACAGGAGCATGGAGATGGGAAGTACGAAGGTTGCCAAGGAGCATGTCTAGGGCATGTCAGGAAGGCCCTTACAGAAGGGGTGACACTTGAGTAAATTCCCAGACACACCAGAAAGCCACTATTTCAGTATAAGAAAAAAGCCTGGGACACAGAGGAGGGGTGAAGAGGAGGGCGGGTCCCTGGAACAGGAAATAGTTCTGTGCAGCTTAAGCACAGAGGTCTTGAGAGACCAGCAGGAAATGATGCAGGAAGGATAAGCAGAGTTGATATCGTGAGACTTTTAGGCCATTTTAAAGTGTTTGGAATTTATCCCAGAATGATGTTTTGGGGGGAAACGTTAAAGAGTTTCTTGTTCCAGGCTATTTGGGAAACTCTACGTACTGTTGTTATCTCTGGAAGATTCACAGTGCATATTAACATATTCAAGATTTTGAGAATACATGCAACGAAGAAACCTTTTTAACTCTAATTTAGTGTTTCCCACACTTTTTTGAACATGGAATTATTTTTTCACGGAACTTACAGATCATCAACTTATGAAATGCTCCTTTAAGCACTAGGGTAGTAAGAGATGGGCTTTTAGTCAGGTAAAGTGACGTGATTCAAATTCCCTTTTTTGGAATATCTCGGAATGCTTTATCTGGAAGAAGAGTAGGAGACGTATTCAAGGGATGTAAGCTTAAAGATAGGGAAGCGAGTTAAGAGGTGAAGGCATTAGCCCAAGTGAGATATGAGGTGGCTTTAGCGAAAGCAAAGGCCAGTGGGGATCGAGAAAAAGCACATTTGAGAGCTGAGGAGGAGGCATAACTCCAGAGCTTGGTTGTCTTTTGTACATAGGGTGAAGGAGGTATCTTAGACGGCTCCCAAGTGACTGGATGGGCAACTGGAAAGGGAATATGGAATGTAGAAGGAACAGATTGAGGCAGTAGGAAGATGATGAATTCTGTGCTAGCCATGCTGCATGGGACATTCCAGTAGAGAAGCTTGGTAGATATGTGTACCTGGAAATCAGAAAGGGTTTGAAGCAGGCGGTAGGTATCCTACAGTCCTTGGGATCACCCCTTGAGTGTTAGGAGCATCCTTAAGACCAATTGCCATATGTTGGTTTGGAAGGCCGCCACAACAAATTACTATAAACTGGGTCACTTAAAGCAAATTTATTCTGTTACTATTTGGAAGCTAGAAAGAAATCCAGAGTCAGAGTGTCAGCAGGGTTAGTTCCTTCTGGAGGCTCTGAGGGAGAATCTGTTCCGTTCCTCTCTCCCAGCTCCTAGAGGTTACTGGCAATCCTTGGTGTTCCTTGGCTTACAACTCCAGTGTCTGCCTCCGTGCTCACGTGGCCTTCTCCCCTGTGTCTATGTGTCAAATCTCCTTTCTCTTAGAAGAACACGAATCACTGAATTTAAGGCCCACTGTAAATCCAGCGTGATCTCATTTCAAGATCCTTAATTTAAACATCTGCAACGACTCAGTTTCCAAATAAGGACACATTCACAGGTACCAGGGGTTAGGGCACACACATATCTTTTTGAGAGACACAATTCAACCCATTACAAGTAGTTTACTGTTTTTCCTTCTACCTTTGAACAGGCTCTTCCCTTGTGGAACAGCCGTTTACTCACTCTTTCTGTTTAGATTTTATCCCCTCTAAGATTGGACTTTCCAGTTTGTCCATCTTTTTCTGCCCCTGAAAATATATAACAGGGACCATTTTAATTTTGAGAATTTTGTTGGTTATGGTTAAGAAGAAACACCAAGGTATAAAAAAAATCAAATTGTGGTAAATTTAACACAGTCACAGACTCTCATATATTTCTTACATTAATGATCCCTAACCTGCATTTCCCAAATCTCATTTGAGGCACTAACTGGAAGCCATATTGGCCTTTGCCCTCCCGTTTTCCAAGAAGCTCACCAGACCTCTCCTGAACACTTCCTTCTGATCATAAGATGTACTTGCTACCTGAATATATAATGAAGGCAGAATAAAATGTAGCAAGTGATCATTTGGGGTCCTTTGAACTCTAATAGGTGACTCCCATTTCACTGAACCTCTGTGCCAACAAGAAATGATATCCCCTCACAGATTTTTTTTTTTTTTTTTTTTTTTTTTTTTTGCGGTACGCGGGCTCTCACTGTCGTGGCCTCTCCCGTTGTGGAGCACAGGCTTCCGACGCGCAGGCTCAGCGGGCATGGCTCACGGGCCCAGCCGCTCCGCGGCACGTGGGATCTTCGCGGACCGGGCCACGAACCCGCGTCCCCTGCATCAGCAGGCGGACTCTCAACCACGGCGCCACCAGGGAAACCCCCCTCACAGATTTTATCATAATGGTCAAAGCCGTGCAACAAGACTGCTGAGGATGAGCATATAGGGAAAATGAAAGAGGAAAAAAGAGAAAAGAATGAACATTTTTTACTGCCTCCTCAGGTATACGAAGTGTTATCTACTCCTTCACATGTGTTATTTCATTGAATTCTTCCATCAGCCTTATGTTCATTTTACAGTTGAAAGAAATGGAAACTCAGTGAAATTAAGTGTTATAATTTGGCAAATATCACACTTCCTAAGAAGCAGAAACCTGGATCCGTCTGAATCCAATGCCCAAATTCTACCTATTTCACTATGCCATTTTGTAAACTGACAGTTACTGAATGACTTTCATGGACCATTTCTTATGCTAAGAGACTATATATTAACTCATTTAATCTTCGCAATGTCATGTTTATCTAGTGAGGTTATTCCATTTAACCAATAAGACCAGTGAGATTTAGAAAGGTAAAACAATATGTATAATTTATATAGCTAGTAAGTAGCAATGTTAGGATTTTAATTTAGGCTTATCCAACTCCAAAGCACAAATTATTTTCGGGTGATGGAAACCTTGGACCAAATCTAAGGAGCAAATGAAGTAAGATCCCAGGCAAGGATATGAAGATGGAGAAGTCAGAGATGAGGATCCAGTGCTATGATGAGAAGCAAGGAAGGAAGGAGTGTCCGTAACAAAGGGATTGTCAGTGCTGTTTCTGCCAGGACTGGAAAGTGTCCCTTGGGTTTGGCATTTGAAAGAGCAAGGGGAGCGGAAACAAGACTGTAGCAGGAATGGGAGGGTGAGGAAGGAATGGGAGAGTATGATATGAATCTTCGAGAAGCCTGGCTTGGAAGGTAAAGAAACAGGATTGGAACGAGAGGGCAACACAAAATTAAGAGACTTTATTTGCTTGTTTCAGGAGGAAAATCTTAAGTACTTCCAAGTTGAGGTGGTAATGATAGTAGAGAAGTTCAAGTGGATGATGTAAATGTGAAAGAGAATAATCAGTAGAGAGGTGTAGAAATCTAGAGCATGAATTTGGGGGATTTGCCTTGAATAAAAGTAGCGATGCCATTTTCATTGAAACAGGAGGTGGCAGTGGGCATACGTGGAGATCGATTTGAAGCTAGCCTGGGGTAGGAGTCAGGGTGGGGAAGGAAGGTGGGAGTTCAGCCTTATTGGTCTTTCCAGAATTAGAGGTGAGGCCATTTACTGAGAGAGGGAATCAGCATAACTGGGAAGTTGGTGACTGTGATGAGAACAAAGCGTAAAGAACCAGCAAACAATCCTGTTATGATTCAACTCTGTAATATGTGAACGGCTTTATGATTTAACACAGCAGATACAATGTTAGAATTTCATATAGCATTTTAACTAAAATTCAAGTCTCTGAAAGCAAGAATGTTTCTTTTAAAGTGAGCACCTGTATCCACCTGCACACAAACACACATCTCACATTGGAAATAGCCATTACAGAACATATGTATGTCTGTCAGTTATTCACCCTCGTAGTAATAGATGCATCCTTTCTGCATCTATATTAATGATTTTTCCTACACAGTGTTATCTTGACAGTGCCTAAAAAGCATAAAGATTTCATACTTTTATTCAGTGTCATGTGCCAAATCATTTCAAATATATTTGTGCTCTGGAGAAGCTAAATAGACTACAAAAACACATGGAACCAGGTTGTACATAAACAGGGGTTAGAGGATAGGAAAAGCAGGCTGATCCTCTTAAGATCTTTTACTAAAGGAACACATACCAAGACCATCCCTGTCATTTAAAAGCTGCATTTTTTTCCCAGAGTGGTAGTGTTCGTGAACAGAATGAGCTGAAGAATAATATATTAAGAAGGTTGTGCAGGAGAACCAAGTCCAGATGTTGAGGATAATATAAGGTTAAAAACAACCGTAATTTTAAGTACATATTAACCCTAAAGGGCTGACCTAGATCTAAATAGTTGTTTATGATTCATATTGTATTTACAATGAGCAAGGATGTTTTCTTTTGAATACATTCCAATGAATTTAGCTCAGAAAAGCAAAATATATAGTAGCTCTCAAGGCTCCCCTTTCCATCGCCGACCCTGGAACTTCTCTTTCTGCCTTAAGGAGATCAGAGGAGGATGTTCGGTCTGTGCATAGTAAGGGGGGAAGGACACGGATCATTTAGAAGCCTTCCAGCTCTGAAGCACTGTGCTAATCTGACATCAGCTTCTTCAATAGAAATGTTTAAGCAGCAAGAAAGCATTCTAGGTTTTTTGGCAATTGGCAGATCAGATAGAAGAGTCTAGCAATACGACGAGGTCGTGTAATCTGACATGATTAGACAAGGCTCTTTAGTACCAGAACATTCATAATTGAGACAAAGAAAGAGTATTAATAACACTTTCCTAACACGGCAGTTAGCCATTTTATATTTCCTTTCTTTAATCTTAGTGTTTTTCAACAAATCATGGGATTTAATAGCGTGTTTTGGCAGATTAGAGGATTTATGGCCCAGATGTTTTTTGTTCTAAAAATGGATTAGGGTGTAAAGTTTGCTGGAATCCACGGAACATGTTGAGGCAAGCCGGTCATTTTATGTGTGATTAGTGCCTGCCTTCTGTCTCACAGTCCCTCCATCTGTCACAATTCACCAATGGATCTGGTTAGATTTAGCCTCATGTCACAAACAAGTCCCTTTTCTGGGCAATTTCATATTATAGATTCAGTTTATGCCATTTTATGCCCTAGTTAAAAGATAGGGAGAGTGAAAGATGATATATTAGCTTTCCTTTCAATATTTGCAAAACAATCCCCTCCCATCGCTCTTCTACCCTAAAATCGTACAGGTTATCAGCATAATGTGCATCAAATAAATAAATGACCAGAGTTAAAATGAGCCTTTCTCCTTACACCTGTTATTTTTTAAAAGAAATATTTTAGCTTGCTTTTTTTTCTTCCCCCCACCTCTGGATTGTGGAGTTGCGCCACAAGTTGGTCACTTGACCATCCCATTAAGAGTGTGAATTAAGTGTGATTATAGTTACCCAGTAGCCACAATTTATTATTCAGCAATTACAGGTGCTTGGTTACATTCTGTGCTTGAAATGTAGCCTCTTAACTATTGCAAGTTTGTATCTGTAACAAGACATTGCCAACTGTGGTTTATTTCACCATGGTTGGATGCAGGGGGGAAATGCTCTTCTTTCAGTCAGTTAACAGTGATTTGTTCCTTCTGTATATAACAAAGCTAATAGTGCCATACTCAGACTCTAAATTGGCCTTTCTAATACTAGGAGAGTGTCAGTAATTAATAGTAATAATTATCAATACCTTTATCCTATGGTAACATTCAAATGATCCTTACAGGAAAAAAAGCGAAGACAGGTTCTATTTTTGCACTACAAAATATTCAGATAACTAAAAAAGTTTATCTAAAAATTATATTTTAAACTTCTTTTCAAACATGTGGAAACAGCTGTATTTCACTTAAATATTACATTTTGATAACAAATGTTTGGCACCATGTTGATGTAACTGTGTGAATCAGTCATCATCAATTATTTATTCATTCATTCATTTTTAGACTGATTCCGTTGAGAAATTAGTACATGCCAGACACTAGCCATTCCCAAAAAAGAAGTGATTTTTATGGTGAAAGGTTAACCTATCCATGCACTTGTACAAAACATATCCTTCGTTCTGTTACATCTTCAGGTTACTTAAATGACCATGATGCTGTCACCAAGGCGATCCAAGAAGCTCGGCAGATGAAGGAGCAGCTTCGGCGGGAACAACAGGTGCTTGATGGGAAGGTAGCTGTTGTGAATAGTCTAGGTCTCAATAACTGCCGAGCAGAAAAGGTAAGTTCCTAAAACAACTGACTTTCCAAAAATACTTAAATTGCCTGACTGTTTTTCTTCTTTACCTTTTTCTCTTCTCACCACCCTTGGAATGACGGTTCTCCCACCCTTTATCCCTCCATCAGTGCAGAACTCTTCATGCCCATCCTAATCAAAACCATCTGGAAATGAAAAGCGTTATAATTCTCTGCTATCCATCTGAACCTTATAGACAATTAATATCCCCTTTTCTGCCATCACTTTTTATTAAAATGAAGTGGCATTTGAAATACCTGAGTCTCAGTGAAAGTTTTGCTTTACAGAGATGCTCAACTTGTATTTGGGGATGAGCTGGCTCTGAAAATGCCGAATCTTCTTTAATCAGCATAAGCTTGGATGATACCCATGCTTGTAGTCTCAGCATCTAAGATCCTGAGCTTGTCATAATGTTTCCAATGCAAAGCACTGTCAAGTTTTAGGTGACTGCACAATTGGAAGTTTTGACTTGATCATAAAACAAAGTTTGCTGTTTAAATTGTGGACATTATTATTATACCTATTATTATGCTTAAGTCCAGTGAAACTTCTGGATTTATCTGAGCTATAATAATTTCAAACTATTTTGCCTAAGCTACATTGTATTTTATTCAGAAAAATATTACGTTATTATAGAATGCTTGGAGTGATATACTTCTTTTGGTCATATTTGGTATTTTTAATTGAAATTTTAAAGTTACTGTATCCCCTTTTCTCAAAATCCTGCAGCTAAATAGATATAGTAGATAAGAGAAAAAATGATCGGCTACTTAGTAATAACTTGAAAGTTAATCATCATGGGAAGGTTATGAGTCAAACAGTGTCATCCAGACTGAACAGATTGATAATTTGGATAGCTCTGGTTTCCCAGGTTTTATATGGAATTTTACACATAATCTCTAAGAAGCTAGCAATTTGCATAGTGAAGGTGTGACCTTGCCACAACTGTACTTTTCCTCTGGTCCAAACATGGATCAAAAGGATGGAGAAATGATTTCAGTTCTGTTCCTGGAGGGGACAGCAAAGCATGGTCAAGTGTACATCCCTTGCAGTCTCACAACATAAGAAGAGCAACACTGGTGCAGCTCGAAGGGCACGAACATTTTCTAGCTAAGCACCAGAAGGGAAGGGGAACAGCAAAGTGACAGCTCTAAGAAGGAATGATAGCAAGCATAGAGGAATTTATATTCAAATATTTAAACATTCTTGAAAGGATGCTTGAACAGAAATTCCTTTTCTCTGCTCCCCATGTAGAAATGAGTTTAACACTCAGCCAGATGCTGATGCAAAGTGACTCAAGCTATTCCTCGCAAGCATAGCTAAATTGCCATTATTTGTTAAGCGCATTGAATTCAGCTGTGGATACAGCAGTTGGTTGCATTCAGCAAGCATCTGTACCCTTTTTTTTTTTTTTTTTTAATCCTCCAAAGCAGAGACAACTCTACCTATCTCCCCCCCTCTCCTCCCCTGTGCTGGCTGGGAATTGTCAAGTGACAACCGACCAAATCCTTTTGGACAGGAGGCCTTCATCCTGAGTTCTATATACTTACAAAACAGGCCTTGTGGTTGGATCAGGGAGCCCATTAAAAGCGCTTTGATGGTATGGAAATTCATCTTCATGAAGCTCCTAGGCCCCTAAGCAGCATGCTGTTTAGCTGTGGTTACAGATCAGTCATTCACATCGGAGGGCAATAATTGTGCTGACGGCTTGTAAGGCAATGGGAGTACATAAAATAATCCTGGGCCCTCCACCATGGCACTGCGAGTTAATCTTCTCTAATACAGATCAGCTGTTGTTCTGACACATGACTTCGTGCAGGCTCCAGTGACTCTGCTCAGCCCTTTGATTAAGTAACAGGAGTGGAACCATCTGCATTCATTTTATTCCCATAGTTGTCCATCGTTAGGGACCTTATTTCCACTTCTTGTTCCACCTCCACAATCAGGCTTCATTTTATTTCTCTGATTAGCACCTCCTATTTGAGTTGCAGGAGTGAGAGCTGCCTCTGTTAAAAACTACTCCTTTCAATTTTCCTTTCTCTTTTGTAGAATTATAGTAACTGTTTTTTTAAAACAATCTATTTCTGAAGTAATACCTGCCAGAATCCGTTGGCCAATTAAGATGTCTCCATTCTCAAGAAGTTGGTGCCCCCAGATCTCTTCACCAGGCCCTTTCCATGCAGTTGAGTTACATCCTCAACTATGGTCTCTTACATCTTTATGGGTTTTCAAGTGAAAATCTTAAAACATGAAATTGTATCATTGTAACTGTAAAACGTAAGAATGTAAAGACCCATTATTGTCAGAGTCTCTGGCAAAGCCTTGTAATGCGCAAGGAAACCTCTTCAGCGGGAGAATTCGAATTAGCCCATCCCTGTGTCACCCTTGACACTTGAGATTGAACCTCTCTCAGAAGCAGGAATTACCGTGGTTGCCTTTTCCTGTTGAAATAGCTTAGCCGGCATTTCTACCAAATTAATGATCAATCTATGTCTTGCAACTCACGGGAATGAAATAACGTCAATTTAAATCTTTTAATTCGTCATTCTTCAACATTAGCACCCCTGTGTATTAGGGACAGTGCTGTGGCATTGTAGTGAACAAGAAAATATGCCCTCTGCCTTTATAGAGCTTACAGTTTAGATCCAGTTATGAGTTTGTTAATCATGGCATATTTATGTGTGTGAATTCCTATAGGAACTGAATTAAGACCCCATACTGCTGAGCGTGTCAGATCAGTTATATACCTGACTCGACAGAGGTAGCTGCTTGTTTTTCCACATAAAGCAGCATCACTAGACATATTGCCTCATCGTTTTTTTAATGCCTACCTTTTTAATCGATTTCTGTAATCGCCCAACTTTATCCATGGCCAAAGCTTAGTTAGATCAGTAGTTGGTTTGAAATTTTGCTTCACAATCCCTAACGAAAGACAGAAACACAGTATGTATAAATTCCTCTTATAATTTGCACCTCTTATAATTGTCCCAAAAGGACGACATTTTTTCTCTCTTTAAACCATGCTCCCAACTTCCTAGACCCTAAAAGTATGTGAAATAAATGTAAGAAGTAGGGAAGATGAAGGAGAGAGAAAGATAGAAAGGAGCTGGGAGAAAGGAAAGGGGGAAGGAAAAGTAATTCAGCCAGATGCCTTCCGTCAGTCTAAAAGGAGATAGCAGGACCCAAGATGCAGATAATTGGAAACCTGTAGCAGAGATCTGTTTTCGAGTACACGAGCCCTATACACATTAACTTGTCTTCACATTTCAAATGACCAACATGCTTGTCTCGACTAGAATGTCTTAATTCTGAAAAGCTGTAATTGGGCAGTGAAAACAATTAGAGGTGTGAAGACAGGGACAAATGTTTTCCAGTCGTATGTACCAAAACACATAATGAAAGTCATTCGTACTGAAACACATTTTAATTGAAGACTTCTAAAAGATTTTTCATTTCTTTACTTTTCTTGGAAGTGTTTCAACATACCCAAGAACTGCGTATGTCAGGTTTCTTGGAAACTCTGGGACGCAGTGTTATTTATAATTGTCATCTCTGGTTAATTATAGCCTGATTGTATATTCAAATAATGTTATCTTTTACCACTCAGCTCTGTTACAGATTAGTGTCATAGGTGAATAAGTAAGCTTCTCAGGTAGGAAGAATCAGAAGAAGACCCTCATACATACATTTGTTTTGTAAAAACCACCTGCTTTGCGTCTTTAACACCCAAATGGCAAATGGCACGGTTTTGACCAGCTACATACTCAGGTTCTGACCTTATAAGCTTACCTGATAGGAAATCATAAAAACTTCAGTTTTTGTCCTGATCCTACCAGGCAACACTAATACAATAGAGACTCAGTGCACTGCAATGAGGACCAGACCAGAAGTTTCCCTGATCACTACCCAATGTAGTTGTCCTAGAAAGATAATGCCCATGCTGTAATACCTGTTAGAAATGTTTGTCATGACATGTATCAGGATATCTAAATACAGTAGCTTCAACAAATACCGATTAGCTTTTAGCCTACAATGAAGTTCAGGAGTAGGAGGTTGGTGGCCTTAGCTCATTAGTTCAGTGATGTCAGGGTTGAAATCACTTGATTATCTGGGCTATTCCCTTAGAGTCACAAAATGTTGCTGCACCTACAACTATGCCATGAAGGCAGCAGACTCAGAAAGAAGTTATTTTCTCTTCGCTGAAGTTCGGTCTTCACTCACATAGTCATATTTCACTGCACCCCTCAAGCTGACTTCCATAAACATCTCCTTTGGGTAGAACTGGGTCATTTGCACATCTTCATGACAGTTACTGGTCAAGGAAGAGAGACCACTTTAAATGGATCGCAAATTATTTTCTGGAACTGAATTAGAGACCTTATCCTATCCTTCCTGAGGTCAAAGGATATCTTTTTTTTTTTTAAGAAAGGCAGACCGCTACCTGCAGCACCTCATTTGGATGTGTCTTGAGTCTTGGAAGCTTGACTAGCCTACTTTCTTCTAGGAATGGACCTTGAGAGCTTGTTTGGAGGGTCTAGCAGGGCAGAACAGCTTCTCATATACCCTCGACTGAAAAAGGGCCCTCCCCTATTGGGGAAGGCCATCCTCTTCCACTGAGCTTACAGCTCCAGGAAGGATGTACATGGATCCATGGGGCAGGAAAGGGGACACCTGTCTAGCCATCCAGATCAGCCAATCAACCCTGGTGATCAATGGGGTGACAGAGGTCGCAGCCAGATCATCCTCACATTTAAGGGATATCTTAAGACCAAAGGTTATATTGGCAGGGACAAAAAGAAAGACCAGAATGGCTACCGGGTAGGAAAAGGCCATTGTCAGCCACGGCTACATTATAAAAATGATACCAAAACTCCCAAATATTTTCATCATAAAGCTGGTTTGTTTTGATTACATTTGATGTCATCTATCTAACTACTTTTGTTCTTCTCTGTTGCACATCCAGGGCCTTATACCTTGTCTGTGTTTCAGAAAGAATTAAATGACATTCAAGAATGTGTACAAGAAAACATTGTTTGGTGCCAGGTTAAATCAATGAATGTATGTTCATCCACATACTTTCTACATATTAAGGCCAACTTCTGTATTACTTCTTGTATATAAAAAAAGATGTCACTCACAAAAATAAACATACAAATATGTGCGTGTATTTCTTAAGGTAGACAATTTATTCATCAAACATTAATTGCCTGCCGTGTACCTGAAATCTAAACACTTGCACATGCTATGCATTCATCAATAACTGCAAGTAAGAATAGCTAGGAAAATGTCTTACTTTTCCTTCTGAGGTTCAGTGAAAATTCTTTGCAGATTTCCATAGAATAAGATGAAAATTTGGCGAATAATATGTATATTTTATTTATTTATTTATTATTTTATTTTTTTTTTTGCGGTACGCGGGCCTCTCACTGCCGCGGCCTCTCCCGTTGCGGAGCACAGGCTCCGGACGCGCAGGCCCAGCGGTCGTGGCTCACGGGCCCAGCCGCTCCGCGGCATGTAGGATCCTCCCGGACCGGGGCACGAACCCGCGTCCCCTGCACCGGCAGGCGGACTCTCAACCACTGTGCCACCAGGGAAGCCCAGTGTGTATATTTTAAATAATGATTTACTCAGTAATGAAACCAGTTTCTCTTTTTGGTGTCGGTCATATAAGAAGTTTTACCACATACATTATAGATGGACTTGTAAACAAAGGTTAATTTTATTACTCTGGCACTTGAAAACTCTTCCAGTACAACCTCCTCTTTTCTGCCATTGTCAACCCTTTTCTTTCCCTTTAACAGAGTGCCAAACATGAAATGACAGTGACCAATGTTGACTTCATGCGGATGTTTAATAATGAAAAAAAGTGTGTCAGTCCCAGCATTAGTTACAAATGGCAGTAAGTGTATCGGATGGCAGCCCTGTAATAATTTTACATCCATCATTCTTTCCTGATGCTTCACTGGCCATCTGATGGATGGGGCCAGCAGTGTTAACTCTTCAGAAACTGACACAGTGTATCTACTCCAGCATTATCTAACATATGCTCCTTCTCTTAGATAAGGAGAAGGCATGTGAGGAATTGTAAACTACAGATTTGCTTTGAAAAAGTGAATATGAAGGAACTCATGCCTTTGTATTCAGTGGCAGGTACTACAATTAATTAATGATTTATGGGTGGCTTTTGTAGTTGTTGCCTTTAGCTGAAATGAATTAGAGAAGTCAGATTAGAGCTAGACATTTCAGTGGTAAGAGGAAAAACTCCATGAAGGAGGAAGCTATGTTAGGTAAATCGTTCAGGAGGAAATGAGATAGATCATTGCAACAGTGGGATAAAACAGGAGCTTTTCCTTGGGGGGGGGGTGGTGTGTGTGTGAGTGTTTGTCAAACAAAAATGTCCCCAAACTTTTAAATCTTCTGGTTAGAATTTACCTGAGCACAAATTAGAATAACACAAATGGTTAATATTTTCTTTTTATAAAAGTGAATATATATTATTTTTTTATCTCTAATGTAATTATTTATTTGGTGATTTTAATTAAAAGATACACAAAACCTGAAGTTGAATATTTGCCTTTTTATTATTGGAGTCTCTCTACTCTAAATATGTATGTAAAATGGATAGAGAGCTACTTTCTAGACAGCGGATTATTAGAAAATCTAGACTAGTTTTTTATGTGCAAGTTGGCATTTGATCCTCAGGTTTTCTTTTCTTTTGTTTTTCATTCATAAAACCTTCTTAATACTGAGTGTCTTAGCTAGGGAGCACTTCTTATGGGACAGGAGGCGAGAGGAAAACCCCTTAGTGAATATTATCAGCATCGAGCAGCCCGTTTTCAAAGACCATGACAAAAAGGCAAATAGGTATTATGTCATCACCCATCCATCACTCTATATGTCAGCCTTTCAATAATTCCAATCGACACTCTCGACAGGCTGGTGCAAGTTAAAGGGGCTGTTTGTTTCTAGAAATTGAGTATAGGCTGTCTATAGCCTTTTGTTCCAGATGGTTTTCTTCTGTGTCTTTTCATTTCTTTCTTTTTCTTTCTTTTCTTTTTGGGGGTATTTAATTGAAATACATGCCGAGTTTGCAGACTGCAAAGATCAGAGCTGTTTTCGTCCAGCAGTGGTAACTATGCATTAAACATTTTGATTTGTTTGAGCTTGAAGTTTAGTCCTTTTTTGCCATTTGCTTCATGGAGTTTGTGTATATTTACAGCCTCTGCATTTAATGGCCACATGCCTTATTTTCACAGATGGCCAGTGGAAGACTTTTTCTTTCTCTTAGTATAGCCTGCTTTCAGTTTTGCTACATTTGTCACAGTGCCACTACTTGCAGCTAGCAAGTGCCCACGCTTGGTGGGGAGCAATTATGGTGTGAGTTTTTAAGGAGCTTTTTAAAGGGTTTTTTTTTTTCCAGTAAACTTTTTATGGTTTAATTTTCAAGCCTAGAAAAGCTGTGCATGTTTTCAAACAGAGAGTCTTGTGTTCTTTACATCATTCTGGTAGAGGGGTTAGTGCAGGATGGTCCAATAAAATGAGACACACAGGGCATGCCAAATTGGGCTTTCAGATAGACACCCACAGGCCTCTCTGATGATTGAAATTGTCTGTTCATTTAAAGATATGAGGATAGGCTCACAATAGTATTCCTGAAAAAAAACGAGTTTGAAAACACCGTATGGAGAATGATCTAGATATTTTTAAAGTACATTTCCATGGTACATAGATAAAAGACTAGAAGAAGAATAAACAATCATTTTGCCAAGGTGATGGGGTTGGAAATTTACATGTCCCCACATTCCTGATTTTTTCAAATTTTCTGTAAGTAAAATAAGAATCACTTTTGTTGTTGGACCAGAAGTGTTATTTTTGAAAACCTGGTCTACTAAGAATGATCTTTCCTTCCCTTCTCCCTTGCTCCCTTCTTCATCCCCAAGATCAAATAGCTGTCTTCAAGACACTTAAACATTAAGGCACTGAAATAATCAAAGAGCCATTTGTTTTTCAATTATCCTCGTACCTAGTAGATATATTGTATTCTCTATTGTCATTTATTGCAAGTGACTTTAACAATATGGATTTAAAATTATGAGGAAAATATTCTGAATTTAACATTTACTTCAGAGGGCCTCATTGAGTCTTTCCACTTATACCTTTTCTCTTTTACAAATGAGAAACACTTGTTTATGAGTATAGGAGTAAAAATAGTAGTAATAATAGCTATTGATATCTAGTTTGTATCTTACCTTTTTCAACTGCTTTCACATCAAATTTCAGTTCTGTACAGTATTATAAGCAGAAAAGTCTTCATATCTTCGTTTTAAAAATAAAAACCTTGAGGTATGACATTATTATAGGAATTCGAGTGGTAGATCAGTTTTTAAACCCAGGTCCTCTTGTTCAAATTTCAGTCTTTGTTTTAAAAATTAAAACCTTGGGGCTTCCCTGGTGGCGCAGTGGTTGGGAGTCCGCCTGCCGATGCAGGGGACACGGGTTCGTGCCCCGGTCCGGGAGGATCCCACATGCCGCGGAGCGGCTGGGCCCGTGAGCCATGCCCGCTGGGCTTGTGCGTCCGGAGCCTGTGCTCCACAACGGGAGAGGCCACAGCAGTGAGAGGCCCGCGCACAGCAAAAAAAAAAAAAAAAAAAAAAAAAAAAAAAAAATTAAAACCTTGAGGTATGACATTATTATAGGAATTCGAGTGGTAGATCAGTTTTTAAACCCAGGTCCTCTTGTTCAAATTTCAGTCTCTTTTCTAATGGGCCATGCCGAAGATGTTCAAGAAAGTAACTCAGTGCCTGTTTGATTAGATCGTACCCCAGCGTTGGCCATGTGTATCATTTAGTACATTTTTGAGGATTTATCACACACACACACACAAATCCTTTAATCAATCAGCATCTCCATCATTTGTGTATCTTTTTTCCAACTCTTTGTTTTTCCTGTTTCTGCTCCCTTTCTAGGTCTTCCTTTCTTCACCACGCACCAGCCCCCTTCATTAGAGAATGAGCCGGGAAACAGAAAGAATATGTTCCATCTTCTTTATTTTGCTTCTCATAGCAGCTCTCCTAAAACATGTGAAGTTTTAGCTGTTCATTAAAATGGGATTTTAAATATCTATTCTACTCTAAATTTTCTCCCCTAAAACTACCATGGATGATTGAAAAGCGAACTCTAACCCCGCTGTGCCTCTTTCTATTTGTCAGACCCAGCATTTCGGAACCAAACCATTTCTCTTTAAAACAGTCCAATTATATTTATTTAACTGAGGTAACTACTGGCTACTGAGGCTGCATTTATAAGAATACGTACAGTTTTACAGCTTTTATTCTACGAAAAGGAAAAATTAAAAGAGAAAAGGTCTATACGTTTCTGTAGCTCACTAACTGAGTGACCCATTGTTTATAGAACAGTTATCATCAGACAACATTCCAGTTGTGTGTTTACATCTGTGCAGCCCTCCCACCTACCGGACACCCTGTGTAGGTTGTGAATTCTATTATTTTACTTTGTTGGCCTCCTGTTTTTCTCACATTAAGCCTTCTGATTTGACTTGGTGCGCACAGTATCTGTATCTGCCCTGGTTTGAAATAAAGTCATTTTTTTAGACTTTGGCTGAATGCTGAACACATATACAGACACTTGAAAACTCAGGTCTTAGTTTTTTCCTCTCCTGCCTTCCCTCTTCCACATGTACAGACCATAAGCACCCCTGGAACAAGTAAGCAAGGACCAATATTTTACCATGATATTATTCATGTGTACCCTCTTTGTGAATGATTTCTTTCCTACGGATTCCTTTGAGTGGCTCTTTGGTTCATTACCCCACACACTCAATGACTTCTTCCTCTCTACGGCAGTCATGTTGAATTTGGACATATGACTGCGTGTTTCACAATGCACTTAGAATCTGTAAATCTGAGTATTATTGGACAGTCCCTTCACAAAATGTATTTCAATAATCATATTTTTGGTTTTTGTTTCATAATTTGAAATATCTTCCTTGAATTTAAGAAAATGATGATAGAATTCTCAATTATAAATGGAGTACCTTTACATTTTGAAACATAATTAACAGCTTCTGAGGAAACTATCATCATGGATAGAGAAACATGTATAGCTGTATACATTTGTCAAAATATTTTTGTTTTGTTTGAGCAACTCCAGTCAAGTGGAACGTAGAATTGAAAGAAAATGTAAAGGGCCTTTAATTCAACATATCATCTGATGTTGAATTGCCAGGCAGGTAGTCATATGACCAATACTTGAAAACCTCTAGGGAAGTGAAATTTTTTGCATCCTAAGACAGCCCACTCAATGGAGAGACAACTCTTTTATATAACTCTTCCTTCAGTGGTTCGTTCTCTTTCACTTGATAACTTACAACCATTGGTCAGTATTCTGTCTCTTTACTACATATGGCCAAATCCTCTCTTTTTCACAAATAAGAGATCTTGATTCTTTTTAAACATGGAGATTCTTAAGATACTTAAAGACAGAGATTGTCGATCTCCTCTTCAGCTCTCTCTTGCAAGGTCCTGTGCAATTTCTCCATGAAGACAACAAGGATACTGATAGGAACATAACCCAAAGCTGAGTTAAGTCCAAAACATTATGGCCATGGTCTGCATTCCAGTTTTTGTAGAAAAAGAAACTAGACCATTACAACATAGTTTTTCTTAATGAATCCATACTAGCTTCTTGTTGTATCACATCCTGTACTAAGTGCTCTTAACTAATCCTGTAACAATCAGTTCTGTCTTTTCTGGAACATACATTAAGTGCTCAAGTCATTGTTCCACAAATTCTCTCTTTATTCATGAAAACTCAGAATTAGTTATTTATGTACAATTCCTAATATTTCTCCCACTTTAAAATCAGTTCTTTAAAAATCATAAATAGGGATTCATCAATTTTATCCACAAGTCATTTTACTATCTTAGAAATGTATTCATCCAGATTAAGACTTAAATTCATAGAAGCTGTGTGTTTCCTTCAAAACAATTCTATCTTCAGCTTTGTAATACTTCTTAACAAAACTTGATCTGCCAATACAGTTCACTTTGACCAGATTGCCTGATGAAACTAAGTTTCTATGAAATTTAGCAAGAATTATACTTCAAGAAACATTTCATGAAGCTGGCTACCAAAGTTCACAAAAGGAAATTAGATTGTGGAAACAAAATTATGGGTTCTAATTTATTATTTTCTCCACTAGGGGTATCTCTGAATTTAGAAGGGGAAAAAAGTCAGGATTAGATAAGGCTTTTTTTATAGTTGACTAAACCACAAGACACTTATGGACCTTTCCAACCCCTTAGCTCATATATCCATATGATTCTCTGATGGAGAAAATGAATGGAAAAATATTCCTGAAGGATACTAGATTTCAGAGTATCACAGTGGCTGAGAAATTCACATTTGACCAGAATAAAATTAGCAAAAGATTTCTTCAGATTGCATTTTTGTTGGCGTTGGAGGGAAATGTATGCGTGTATGTGTGTGTGTACTTGTACATAATTTATTGTAAATCTTTTACAACAAAGCTTTCTTTCCCATTTGTGCAGTTAGATTACGTGGGTGGATGCTTATTTTTTAGAAAATGACAATCTCAGTAAGCAAGGGTGAAACCAAGAGATTGAAGGGGATCTCAGACACATGCATTGTTTTTTATGTTTTTCTTAAGCTGATGCAAAAATTCTCCAACCGATAAATCGTTATGACATTATAAATAATCTTTCATCTTCTTTGGTGGTCTGTGAGGGTCACATAATTGGAGGGTTAAAAACCTTTTTTGTTTCTTTTTTCTTCCTGTGTCATTAGTATAGAAGGAGATCATAAAAAAGGTCAGCCAGAAGGGGTTTAACCGTTACTGAGTCAACATTTGACAGTCACACTCTATTCTGTCGTTTCATGCATGTGCTTTTTATGTGTTTTATAGCTTTGTGAGCTTTATTTCAGGGATGTCCATTATCATAGCCGATCCACAGCCCATCTCTTTCTTTGTGTATGTGTATCTGATGGTGAGCAAAGCTTGTCACATATAAATCCCAATTTCAAGAGTAATAGAGGAACCATCTACTCATGCAGTTTAGGCTTAGGTAACTAAGGAAATATCTACTTCCTCTAGAGCACAGTTTGTGTGGTTTTTTTGTTTTGACTGCTCTATGAAATATCGACAAACAATGTGCCTTTGAGCCTTTACAAACACAGTGAAGTTTTAGTTGTTTTCTATATAGTTGAAGTAATGGAATAGGAGAACTTTTCAACTTAAATATGTACTAGACTTATATTATGGGGCTGTAAACCATCAGGCCTGAGAGTCAAATGGAAAATAAAAAAGATTAAATACATTGTCAGGGATGATGCGCAAGAGGAAAGAAAAAATCCCAACAACTTTTAGAGTTGTTACAGACATTCTCCTTTTTAATGCATATTCGTCCACTACTCTGGCTGTAGACAATAAAGGATCATAACCACAGCAGGACTTAATACTCATATTGAAATAACTATTCCTGTAATTCTTATATTTTAGGAAGAATCTTTATCTTTTTCATTTCCCCTGTTTACTTTTTCCCTAATATTCAAAGCCTATCTTTTTCATTTTTTAAACTAATGGGAATCCGTCATATATTACAGCACCATTTTACAAATGAGGGTTCTGAAACTCAGGGAGGTTAATTGATTTGTCTAAAGTAGTATAGCTAATATATATGGCAGCGTTTGGTTAAAATGTCATGTTCCTGATCCCAAAGCCATTATTTTCTATATGGGTTATTTTCTCTATTTTCAAACATGTTCTTTTCCCACTGATCTCTATAGCCTTTTGCCATTCAGAACGTTGTTTGCTTAGAAAGCACTGATCTTTACTGACCACTTCTAATCAGCTAATTACCCACATCTCTTTAGATATTTCTTGTTGATTCCCACCATAGTCTGGTGTCATGTGCAAACAATACACGCGCTGTTTTCCATTATGCAAGTCATTGGATAAGCCGCAGAGCCCAAAACCAGCTGCCAAATTCCCTAAGTGAATATTAACACATTAATAAGAGTTATATGAATGTTGAGTTTTAGAGTTATTCATTTGACCCCAAGAAACTATATTGTCTAAAACTTTCTTTTCTTCTGTAGATCAGATATAATTCACTTGAATGTTTCTTCAAGTCAACATAGGATCAGAAAATTTTTCAAGTTAAGACAAACTTTACCTTAAGTTTCTTCTTGATCTTAGTAAACCTACAGAGTTGTGTAAGGTTTGATTAGCCAGATAGGACTCATCTTTCCAAAGGAATTCTAGTTGTTATCCAATAGCTAGTTTCTATCCAATAGAAAGCATACAGGTCATCTTGTTTGGTCCTTATTTGTAAATCCTCAGGACTATTTCATTTTGACTACTTTGTAGTAATTAATCTGTTTGCACCCTATACTCTGATGTTCCTCAGAGCAGTTCAGAATTTTGGCCAATATTTCTTTAAGTGTGTTTTTTGTTTGTTTGTTTGTTTTATTTCTAATAGGAAAAAAGTAGAAGAGAGAAGGATGAATGAATCTTATAAGTTTCAGGGCAGTGTTTGGATAGTATTGAGAAGGCAGAAAAGTATGAGTGCTATACTGGATTTATGTTCAAGAACACTGGTCTTAGACTGGGGGCATGTGGTGGTCTTTTTCTTAAAAATTCTTGACTGATGTGCTGTTTATCAGAACCAGTTGGAACTAAGGGTGTAAGTTTAGTAAAAATTATCACCTCTGCCCATCAACATATTTTTCTATTTCCATAAACTCAGTCTCTTTGGTGTTTCTTATTTCCAGCATCTTCCCATTTCCCACCTCCCTACCTGACATTTACTGCCCTCATTTTGTTTCAGTGGTCTCTATTTAGAAAGGATTGATTTAATTATAAGAACTTTGAGAATCACCTTTTTTCAGTAATATTCACACATTTGAAAAGAGGCTTTGGAAAGGGAAATATTTAACCCAGGGTACAGAATCAGAAACGGTTGAGTTTTAGGCATGACAGTGCATAGTTGGACTCTTTGCGAAGGGGACGGCCAGGAACGGATGGGATTAGAAGTAGTAGGATGAAAGGAATCTTCCCAGTGTACCAGCATTTGTGCTTTATAACATTTGGCTGACTTTCCTCCTATATTCCTGAATAGATTGAATTTAAACTTTTGAAGGCTATTCTTAAATCCAACTCATTCTTTTGGTAGTTCAGTATATTATCTAGAATCCTATTCACACATAGATTTATATCTACCTATATACATAAGAACTAAATATGAACTTTTACAACGGAATCAATATTCATATGGAATTGTATAGCTAATTATTTACTATATAACCACTGTATTTTTTATATATATATTAAAAAATATATATATATACATATATATATATGGTATATATACCATATATATACCATATATATATATGTATATATATATATATATATATATATATATATATATATATATACCATATAACCATTTGGGTTTTATGACTATACCCCTTACCTCAATTCCTCTGTCTTCTGAATTTATTGTCAGCAAGACTTTCTAAATTGTGGCAGTGTTACCATTTTGATTTACATGCTACTGTAAGGTGTTTTAATTAAAGGCACACCACACCTTCTTAAGGTCCTCCAATCACTTCTCATTTACCCTGTTCACATGACTGAGAATTAGCTTAAATGACTATGCAAAAGGTCACAAAAAAAGTGCAGCTTACTGTGTTTACTTCCACTGTCTCCTACTGGCATCCTCTTAAGAAGTATCATAAATTCCACTTTTGGGTAGCTAATTGAATCATTTTATTATACTCTGTGCTTTAGAGGTAGATGATTAGAGGTTACTTATTGTAAAAACTATTTGTGACTTTCCAGCTCATCCTTTGCTAATTTTAGCTACTTGGTAAGATGGTGCAAGATCCATACAGCTGAATGCAGAATCTTCAGAGTCACTTAACATTTCATTTTTTCTACTCCGACTGCCTTCATTTTGCTGTTTCTTCTTGAAAGACTTTACTTCAAAATAGAAAATATGTAGCATTCTTGCCCCATACACTTTTAAATAAAAACCTGAGAGGTGATCCATGCCCAGTACATTCCCCAAAGATAGTACAGTAAAGTATTTACTGACCCGGGGACTCTCAGATTATGTTGATGGAATGTGGTTTTTTTTTTTTAATGTAACTGTCTTCTATTTTAACAGCTACATTTACTATAAAGACAGTCTGTTAAGCTGGTGTCCTTGGTGCTCCTGGGCTCAGCTGAATATATACAGCAGACTCTCTCAGCAAAAGAACGGTAGCACATGTAAAGCAGATGAAAATGCCAGTTTCATACACAAAACAAAATTGGGTGAGGTTCTACATTTTTAAATATATAATTTATTTCAACTTTAGTACTATATAATCTTATAGAACTAAAGTTGGTATAAACTATTTTGTTTTCAGTTTCTCTACTGTATTTTATACTGATTGACAATTTAAAATATTTTTTCTTTTAAATCGTATATCACACTTTGATGAACAGAGACATGGATTCCAAGGCCCCTAAATTAAGAGAATTTTTCATCTAGTATGTATAGTTGTAATACCATCAGAGATTTTGTAGAGATAAAGTATATACTGTATGAAGAATTTCAGTACCCTGTTGGCTCTTGTTGGGAACGTTAGTTGGGTCCTTTACCTGTAATACAATTATCTTAAATAGTTGATTATCTTCTGTGAACCTTTTTTTTTTTTTTTGCCGTACGCGGGCCTCTCACCGCTGTGGCCTCTCCCGTTGCCGGAGCACAGGCTCCAGACGCGCAGGCTCAGCGGCCATGGCTCACGGGCCCAGCCGCTCCGCGGCATGTGGGATCTTCCCGGACCGGGGCACGAACCCGTGTCCCCTGCATCGGCAGGCGGACTCTCAACCACTGCGCCACCAGGGAAGCCCTCTGTGAACTTTTTATTGTGTCAGTAGCTGTTCCGCAGCTACTGATTCATTTGTGTGACTCGTGACTGTGTTCCTCAGAAAATGAGGTGCATGATTGCCAAGAAACATGAGCAGATTTTAGGAAATCCAATAGGTGCTTTTCTTAAAGCTGCTTTGGAACCGCATCATCCTCAGAGCAATGATGGAAAGTTCTAGAGAGAGTTGTAAACCTTTTATTATATGCTTTTCTGTTCTTAAAATCAATCACCCGATTACTTAATTTGGAAATAGTTTAAAATCTCATGTGGTATAGACTAAGCATTATTTTTTTCTTGAAAATAATTTACTTTGTAATGCCACGTTCTCCACGAATCCAGATCATGCACTGCATGCTTTCAGATGACTTGATGTCTTTGCAGATCTAATTTTGGTATATTTGTATCTCAGATAATTCTCCAACTCAATATTTTGGCTTAGCAATCCAAATCAAATCGTGGTCCAAGTAGCAGGCACTCACATTGAATGTACAGAGACTTGACAAGCAATTAACAATGAATATTGAAACGTCTTCATTACCCTTGCATGAGGAATGCAGATGGCATTTAGGGAGATGGCAACCCGAGGGCACTACTGTGAATTATGTTTCAATCATTTGGTCACCTGACTATTGGAAGACTTTCTCTGGGCCTCATGCCACTTCTATACTTTTCCTGTCTGGCTAAAAATAAAGCAGGCATTCCAAATGTTGTAAAACAGGTTGCTTCCATGAAATTTCTGTGCACATTTTGTGATTTGGGAAGGTTGTCTCCAAGGATCCCAGCATCCATCCTTTAGGCTTAGCAAACCCAAATGCCGAGACTGTGTAGGGGATTCTGCGAATCAGAGTCCCTTCAAACATCCCGCTGATCATTGGCTTCACTTACCTCAGTTATAACGTGCTGAATGTGCAAAGGTGAATAAATCAGCATCTCCTCCCTTCCAGGAGTTAATGCGTTATATATAGCCCAAGGAAAAAAATGTCTTTGAATAATTATAATTTCCAGATTGAGATCTCATTATAAATTTCTTTTTTAAAGGAAAAAACAACACTGGAGAGTCTGACTCAGCAACTGGCAGTTAAACAGAATGAAGAAGGAAAATTTAGCCATGCCATGATGGATTTCAATATGAGTGGAGATTCTGATGGTTTGTGAAATTTTTCGTATATATTCCAGGAGTGTGCAGAAGTGTCTGTTTAATACCAATTAAAACTACGAAAAAATGTACAAGACAGCCACCTCATACCTGATCATTACAGTAAGAGTTCACATGTACTGAGTGGTTCCCACCTGCCAAACGCTCTGCTGAGTGCTAGGCATAAATCATCTCATTACTCCCCAGCACGACCTGTGAGATGAGAACTCGTACAGATATAGAGATTAGCCCTTAGGAATTTTGAGTCATATTTTCCAAGACTACAGGGCTGTAAGCACCAAAGGCAGGTCTTGGATTCAAGATGGCATGATTCTAAAGCAAATGCTCTCAATCATCATCGTCCCTGTCTCTCACTTCCCTATTTCTTACACCTGAAACAAACTTTTCAAAAATGTTTTTCTATAAGCACATTTTGAAGTTTTCATTTGTCAAAGCCTGACCAGAATACATGGCTCAGAGGACATTTTCAGGATAGTTTCTTGCATCTGGGACCCTTTCCCTCTTATACTATCTACCATACAGTCAGGTGCCCTGCCTACCCTCTGTAACCCAACTAGAGCTCCAGCGGTACAGTCTCATGCTTCCGTCACATGCCTTGAGACTTCCGTTGTCTGCATCATCTTTGAACGTTCTAAATATCCACAGGGACAACTAAATAAATTGATGCTCTAGTTCTAATAGCACAGCAAAGAGGGAAAAAGAAGAAAGTGCTTTTCCTCTTACACTGAGCCCCGACTGGCACCCTCTCTCCAGTGTCAGGTGACATACATGCATTTCAAGAGCATGGTCCTCAACTTTGTTACCACGGCAGAAGCTCCCTGCATACAGAAAAAGACTGAACCAGGGCAAACCAGTGAGCAGCCAAGGGGCTAGCCAAACTTGAGCATTTAACCAGATAATTCTGTCGAGACCAAATTTTATTGAACTGGATATCCAAGAAAAGTCTGTGTTTTTCTAGCCTATTGTATCCAGATGTTTCCTTCTCTTTTCTGCTTTGCTTGGCTAAGATAAACCTGGCCTAAGTACATACAGAGAGCTTGTTTAGCTTTGATGAAATCACATAATGTTCATTTTATTGCTTATGTTGCTGTAAGGTGTAAGAACAAGAAAAAGCGGCTGTGCAAGTGATCCTTTGCCTACAAACCCATTTTAGGAAGATGTCACCATATATTAGCACTCATTTTTGTCAATAAAAAGACAATTACTGGTAATAACACATTTCATAAATTTGAAGTCGTGTCAGCGTGATAAAATATACCCACGGTAATCAGCATTAAAACATCGAAATTGTTGTTGCTGTTATTTGTTATATTCAGTCATGCTCATATGAAAATATTTTCCAATCTTCATCGGACCAAAGAGCATACTATGAAAGAGAAATAATAAGAAATTCCAAATAAGCTGTGTTTTTTGTTTGCTGCTACAGAGGTCTTCAAGTCTGGGTAATTTTGTTTGATTCCTGTTCCTTCAAATTAAGAAAGGAAAAGGAGGATGAAGGAAGAAAAGAAGAGCAGTGCTCTAGAAAAATCCCAAAATATTTGAAAGTTTTCCATGCTAACAGAATATATCTCTTTCATCTTTTGTAATGACGACCCTGGAGAACACAGTGCCAGAGTTATATGGTTTGCTTCTCCTTACTTTCTTTGCCTAAATTCAAGTATCTCTGGAAGCAGTTTAATCTGCTGAAGCCACTCTACAAAGTCAGATAAAGCCTAGAGGAGTGCCTGAAGCTCCCCAAGGTTCCAGTGTGACACTTGGTCATGTTTTACCATCCTGGGTTTTGCTGTTTGGAATGTAATTATCAATGGATCTCTTTGGATAACTTAGATGTTAGTGGGAAAATTCAGGGAAATGAACATTTTTTTTTTCACCTTAAATATGTGACTGTAGACTTCGTAAGAAACCATAGAATGTAACCATTTGTTTGTTCTTTTCCTACCATTTTCAAGTATGTTTTGGGAACCAGACTATCACTGCTGCATCAGCATATTTCATGCATGTATTAGCACATAATTTCAAAGAAAAGCCAAACACATTATAGGAGATATCTATATTGTATTTTAACCTTAAACATTTATTTAGCAGTGTTTTTATATAGCCTCAGAGAGAGAAAAAGTATGCTATGTTCTGTCAGTCTTCAGGTAGCAGAGACACATCCTTACCTGTAGTCATCCATTCTGCTGAACAGTTTGGTGTTTCACAATTTTGTAAGCTTTTTGACCTATCTAATATTTCTACAGTACCGGCATGCCTGTTGACCTAACCCAACTATTCTCTTTCCAATTTGTATCAAAGGTCACATATTCAAGTTTCTTGTGTGCTCTTGAAAGTAAATGGTGAAACAGTCCATAGTCCATTGAAAGAAAGGAAAAATATATTAGAAATGGACTTAAAAATACAAATAACAACATTTGACACCTCAAGGCTTATCACAGAACCTTCATAAACAAGCATCTGGCTCAAGAACTAGAAGTACCATTATTGATGTGCTTTTGATTTTCAGATATTTTAATAGACTGAAAAACAATAATGCAAGGAAGGGAATTGCCATAGGTTTTAACACTAACGTGAAGCAATGTTCCCTGTTTTTAGGAAGTGCTGGAGTCTCAGAATCAAGAATTTATAGAGAATCCAGGGGGCGTGGTAGCAATGAACCCCACATAAAGCGTCCAATGAATGCCTTCATGGTGTGGGCTAAAGATGAACGAAGGAAAATCCTTCAGGCCTTTCCTGACATGCACAATTCCAACATCAGCAAGATACTGGGTAAGAAAAGTATTAAGGGTTAAGTGATGTATGAAATACAGGTACAGTTTTGTTTTCTGCATTTGTTGAAAGAGACTGGGTTTGGAAGCCAGGCAGCTCATGTTTTCTACTTATCTAAAAATTAGGTACATCGTATTGAGCCTTTTCTTCTGACCATGAAGCATTCCACATTTATCAAGAAATTGTGCCCAGATTCTGATTTAGATGTGTGTTCCTACACTAGTTGTTGTAATATTTCCTCTTCTTCAAAAATTTAAAATATTTGTATTAAGACTAGGAAAAAGAGCTCTTTTCACACAAGCCACTCAGTATTGGTATTGACCTTATTTGTTCTTTTCCTTTGTAAACACTATAGAATTCGTCATGTCATGGGGGTGAGGGTGGAGGTGGAGATGATGTCTGTTCTAATACTATAATTGAAAATCAGTTTAGATTGTCAGGACACAAGAAGACGTTTGGGTGTACATTTTTTAATTTTTACTTTTAGTATCCTTACGCGTATTTTCAGTATCATTTAAAAAGGGACTTTCCCTGCTATTGCAGCTCTCAGCTTAACAGATGACAAAAGTACATATTTACCCAACATACATAGACACTGAAGCACACAGCAAAGATGGTTGAAAGGAAAGAGTACTGATTATAAAGAGACCTATTATACACCAATTTAAGTCCCAGAAAGAAGGAAGGGAAGAGGCCATTTCTTTGGTGCTGTTCTCTTGACATCATTACCATCATCAGTGTCATCCTCACCATCATCTTTACCTTCAAGAGCATGGTGTCCAGGTTCTTGACAACCTAAGCAAGTTTTTATTTTCTCTGACTTCTAAGAGCTAAATAAAAGAATTAGAAGAAGAACACTTAACTCTGTCAGCGCATTTTGTCTTTGACAAATAAGTAACAAAATTTGTTGAAGTTATTAAAGCTTTGTTAAAATCCATAGTGCACTTGGAATTACACGCAGCTAATGTAGTTTGCCTTTTGATTCTTTACATTAAGGAACCGATCATCTGAAAGTGGTTACTAAACATGTACATGCGTTTTTATGATCCCATATTTTCAACAATGGTAATAGGGTGCCTCCCAGTCCACAGTGTACATTTGTAATGAAACAAAAACAAACAAAAACCGTTAACTACTTAAACTTGTGTCTCAATTTTCATCTAAATGATTTTGAGCTCTTTAGATGAAGGTTATCTCAAAAGATATGAACATGCGAAGCTTTATGTGTACATAGAAAACATGAATATTTATGCATAAATATGTATGAATATTTATGTATAAATATATATCCAAATATAATTAAAAAACTGAAACTGATCAAAAGAAAACGCATATTTTTTGCATCTCTACCATCTCTGATCTATTTTTCTTTTTTTGAAAACATTCTACCTTCCATATGAATTTTTCGTTTAAAAAAATACCATATCTGTTTCATTTGGAAAAACTCTAGAAAAGAATAAAATACTTGATGTAAGCTTATTTCATATTTTAATATATCAGTTATTATCAAATTAGAAATCCCCAAATGTCAAAAAAACACTAAAAACTAAGATTGTTTAACGTGTCTTTATATCATTCATTTATGTGTCTGAATACTAAAAAAATAATAATCACTGATTAAAACCTTACTCTAAGTATGAGAGAAATACCAGTGAAATATTTTAGGAAATAGAGCAAAAGCCTTCATGGGAAAGAGATGACTGGCTAAAAGAATTCCTTTCTGGTTTGAAGGAGAGAATATTAGAATGACTATATGATTGTATCACAATAGGCTGCATGAAAGAGAATGCTGCCTAGCTTACGATTTTTCAATGAAATTATATTAATTAAAGATATAGCAGGAAAGAAAAACCCCACCGAGGTGTCTTGCCCCTCAATATTTAGTCATAGCGTCAAATAAATGAGTGATCTTCGAATATGCACAAGATCATTCTAAATGGCTCATTTCATATAAAAGTACAAAGAAAGCTTGATGTTTTCCCTTTTACTAATTGTTTTGGATAACAGCCTCCGACAGCATGCCGCTAATTCATTCTGCTTAAAACAGGCGCTTGAGCTGGGTTGACATTTTACGTAGTCTCTGGAGATCCTAGTTGACATTTTAAAGGGCTTCTAAGCATTTTATAATACCCTAAAATCTGGTTTTAATAAGCCATTCTGCTGAAATTGTTAACATAAGGAATCACCTTTTACCGTTTGGCTCTAGATCAGGGGACGGGGGACATCTTTTTCTGATTAGGTATACAGTAGTTAGAGTAAAATGTGCAAACTCATTACAGACCCCATGGAGATGACACTGTTGCCCAGCTCAAACTCTTCATTTTTATTGTGTTGCCAGGCTTAGAAAGGAAAAGAGTACTTTCAAGGCTGATTTTTTTTTCTCATTTTGAACATCAAATATTTTCGATTGAATCTTCTTTTTTATCATCAGGAGGAATATCTGAATGTACTTAATTCTTTTTTCATCGTTGAAGGCTCATCTTTTGAAAACAGCAGGGAACTTTTACTCCCTGTACATGGTCCAGGGTGAGCAGCCAGCCACACCCAAGTCAAGGAGATGTTTTCATCTCTTTTGAAGGTATCTAAAATGCTGCCCTCCCATCCTCATCTAGTGAGTTTCAGGGGGTTACACTGCAGCTACAAACAGTGGTTGGTGTACCTGCAAAGCCATTGAAACCGAAACCAAACTGTCATTTGGTTGTCCCCATTCGAAAACTATTATTAAAAAATGATAGCTGCCTTTGCCACCAAACTGAACCACTGTTCTGCTGGGTCGTATAATGGAGTAGTTAGCTTAAGCATTAACTGGGTCAAATTGGCCCTTAATTCTTAATTTTGAAAAGACATGTAACAGTGATATGGCCATATTTTTCAATATAGCTTAGAATTCAGTGATACTTCCAGAGAAATTATATTATCAAGTTTCAAAATATTTTGATTCCAGTTCATACCACAGTTAAGAGGCCAACTTATTTGAGAATTTACACATCTTTTACTATCCTTTTTTTCTCTGCATTTTAGCCAGAACAACTTTAGGTTCCTCTACTCCCCCTTCCCACTACAAGGCCTTGACCATTCTATTCTTCCTCCATAGGCGGCTCTTGTTTTTTTCAATCCCTCTAGGAGTCATTTTTGCAGCGATGCCTTCCTGACCTACAGAAGATTGATCTCACCTCCTTATCATATGTTCTCATAGCTTCCTGTACTTTCCACAATTAAAATGATACATTTTGCAATTACGTATTTAACGTATTTCTTCTCGGCTGGAATATAAGCTCCAAGAAGATAGAAACCGTAACAACTCACTGCTGCATATCTGGTGATGAACACAGCATCACGCACGTAGTAGGACATCTAAACATAGCTCTTACATTCCAAGACATGTTACTATGAGGCATAATCATTCCCTTTCCTTAGAGAAAACTATTCTTTTTTGAGCTGATAGAACATTTAGACTTAGGGAAGAATCTTTGGCAATTCCTATTCTAACTGAGAATGCTAGTTTCTTTGTTTTATTTGGTGGTAAACATAGTTAGTGAATTTCAAGTCAACCATCCTTGATCCACTGTTTGATTTCTTTAATTATTCAGTAAGTTATTCTGATAAGTTCGCTTTTCCACTTCCTATTCTGAGGGTCAAAATTCTGGTATACATACATATAAGGAACTCCACAAGAAGAATTGATCTAGTTCAATAGTATTATAGGTTTACTTGTGTTTATATTTGCCCTGAGAACGACATAATGATTTTCAAGTTCCTCTAGAAAATAATGTTGAATAATAAAGAGTTTGAGATTGTACCTACAAATGATACGGCCTGACCAGCTAACTAAATGTTGGACACTGTATTTAAATACAAGTTTGAGAAAGGAGTAGAAAAATTGTTATTATTTGAACTGTAACCTGAGTTTCTCTTGTAAATATAATGAAATCATATTGGCTGTCTAGATTGGAAAAAATCTGTTTATAAATCTTTGTAACACCTACGTGGATATACCCACCCAGGCAACATCTGTTCCAATAGGAAAGAATTCTAAGGGAAGAGATGTTGTCCCTTTCTCTGCATTCGTTTAATAAATATAACAGCCCATATTGAGGAATTCTGTACATTTGTAGGAAAGTACTATTCGTTAGTGAGCTATTTGCATTTGAGATGTGGAGTTATGGCTAAGTAATGAATTCATTCAAAAGGTTTACGATCTTGCTTAGGTAAAGGCAGCAGTGCCAGTACATATTTGCTAGGGATCTCCTAATTCCAGTTGTTTTGGTCTTTGTGCATTTGGGTAGAGTTGAGCTGAGTACTTGCAGATAAACATCTGCAAATAGATTTTTCTCACATTCTTAATAAAAAAATAAACATTACTACTACTACTAGTACTTCTGTTACTACTGCACATAGCCATACTGATAGAATCAAAGCTTTAAATCACATCTATATTGAGAATAAGCATAAACTAGTTTAAATTAAGCTTCCAATAGTTGTTTTTTTGCAATCCTACTTGAATCCAAACCAAAATTAAAAGTGAAAAGAAAGGGAAAACCAATTTGGGCTAACATAAATAATGCATACTCTATCACAGGAAGTGACATTTTTATATATTATCGAAAGTGATTTATTAAGAGAAAAATATTACTGAACACATACTTATTATTGTGAGTTTTGATTTCTGCTAGATCCTATATAGTAGATGGGTATAGGTATGTAAGGATACATGTTGTACCACAATTTCAATTTCAATTCTGACTAAGTTTGAGTCAGTGATCCACAATTTAATAGTTGTGTGACCTTGGGTAAGTCACTTCATCTATTTGAACTTCAATTTTTTAATCTTTAGAAATAGGTATAAATGTTGTCTGCTTACGAGATTATGGTGAAAGGTAAAAATGAAACAACTTATGTAAAGGTTTTAGTACGGTATCTAGCACACAGTAGTTACCCAGTGCATGTTCATTAATGTATTTTTTAGAATTAGAATTTTAATGAAATAAATTTTTAACTAATCACATAAGCATATTTAAACATTTGGGGGAGGATGAGAATTACACGTACCATACGTTAGAAACCTTTGTAGTAAGTAATGTACCCTGCATAACAGTACTCAGTAGCTAGATAATTACCCTCAGATTCAAACTATGTAATGCATTTTTGAATAACTTTTCAGTTCACAGTTGAATTACATCATGGTCTAATGTAGAAATGAAAGATATTTCCATTAAATCATCTATGAGCTTTTAAGTACATAAGGTACAAGTTTGGCTAAATTGTTCATTGAAACCAGAAGAAAAATATTGCATAGTGTTTGTATCTCTGGGTGCACAGTCTTTGAGGACACTGCCACCAACACTTCTGTTCTTGTGGCATCTCACCTCTCGAGTCAGAGCTCACTAATCATAACCTTTTTATGTATTTCTGGGATTTGGCCAACATTTTTACTTTAGATTTTCGTGTTCTCAGTTATACCTTTTTAGGACCCTCAGCCGCTGTGCAAATGGGAATTGTGACGTTTTTTTCCCTCATAGGATCTCGCTGGAAAGCTATGACAAACCTAGAGAAACAGCCATATTATGAGGAGCAAGCCCGTCTCAGCAAGCAGCACCTGGAGAAGTACCCTGACTACAAATACAAGCCCAGGCCGAAGCGCACCTGCCTGGTGGATGGCAAAAAGCTGCGCATCGGGGAATACAAGGCAATCATGCGGAACAGGCGGCAGGAAATGCGGCAATACTTCAACGTTGGGTAAGGGCCTTCCGGTCATTTTCCCATAGAGGACATTTCCTGTTACACTTAATGGGATGTGCGATGTATTTGTTTAGTTGCAAAGCAGCATTTTGAGAAAGCACCTGAGCACAGTGTATTTTCAGAGACTAAGCTGTCCCCTTATAATCCTGAGAAAGAAGACTTCATGTGAATTCATTCCAGGCTCCTAGAACAATGGCTCTGATTCAGGAGTTTTCTTAATGGCTGGTTTGAAAATAAAATATCGGAGAGTAAAGAATTTTGAAGTTTGCTTTTAAAAACATAGAAGTCTTCCTGGTTCTTTTTCTTGCTGGTTTTCATTCATTCCAAGGCCTCACAGTGTAAATTCCACAGCAGCTAACAACTTAGCTGAGATAATACAACATAAAACTGATTCCGAAAGAAAGACTTGTTTCTGAATATAGCAGAGTCTCTGGGCTCTCAAGGCACACGTGTGGCCTTACAAGATCACACAAAGTAGGGATTCTCTTCAGGGTAGAACAAGCTGTGATGGGAAAGTTTCCTTCTGAATTAAGGATGCCTCTCTCGGTATGTCTTACCCTTCTTCCTGTGGCAAAGGCCTGCAACCACATTGTTTCTGCATAACTTTATCAAAAAGCACAGAAATAAAGTTCATATCTGGAACAGTAAATAAGATCCTGAGAGCTTCTTAGAATAATAAGTACTGTTCTGAAAATGGCCAGAGGATACTTTAAAAAAAACCACAAAACTTTTCTAATCTGCCCTATCCCTTCCACTCCCCTGAAAGCAGCTGCTTGCTTCGTCCAAAGGGTCTGTGATTTATATCCCAGTGCAGTACTCTTCTCCACGCTGAGCATGAGACCCAGCGCTCCTTGGGGAAATCGTAAACAGACAAATGAATGAAAGAAGGCATAAATGAACATCGTCTATTAATCCCTTCGTACTCGGACCAGCTACAGAATATATCTGTGGAGCCCAGTGTAAAATGGAAATGTGGGGTCCCTGTTAAAAGGTTTTTTAAGAATTTCAGGATTGTGACAACAGAACTTTAAACCAAGCATAGGACCTGTCTAAGCCCCGGGTCCTGTACAGCTGCAGAGGTGGTCCACCCATGAGGCCAGCCCTACTTCCTACCCCCACTGAAAACTATTTCAGGGATGAGGTGGACCATGTTCGGTTCTGGTGAGCTCTGGGCAGTAAAGTTTTATTTTGAGAGCTCTAAGACTTTAGGGTTTTTCCATTAAAATTGAATTATCTTTAGGTTTAATTCTTTTAAAAACTGTTTCGACATGTTGTAGTGAAGGAAAAATTAACTCGGGCTCAGGGACTTGAGTTCTGCTTAATCCTTCTGTCCCTCAGCTTCTTTTCATAAAGTAGAAAAGTAGCAGTCACTTTAAGCATCAAATGGGTAACACGTGCAAATGCCTTGTAATCTATAAAGCACCACATAGAAGTAAGGTATTGGGATCAAAGTAGGATACAGTCTCCGAAATGCCGGGCAACAGGGTGAAAATCATGACCTTCGAGTTGGACAACTTGAGCAAATTAATTATAGAGTAAGTAAGGCCTGCATCCAACTGTCCACTCACCCACGGTCTCTTTTTGGGAATTCCTCTCCAACAGGCAACAAGCACAGATCCCCATCGCCACTGCTGGTGTCGTGTACCCTGGAGCCATCGCCATGGCTGGAATGCCCTCCCCTCATCTGCCCTCAGAGCACTCAAGCGTGTCCAGCAGCCCGGAGCCTGGGATGCCTGTTATCCAGAGCACTTACGGCGTGAAAGGAGAGGAGCCACATATCAAAGAAGAGATCCAGGCTGAGGACATCAACGGAGAAATTTATGATGAGTACGAGGAGGAAGAGGATGATCCAGATGTAGATTATGGGAGTGACAGTGAAAACCATATTGCAGGACAAGCCAACTGATAAGGGTCAAAAGATTGTTGTGACCTTAGGACTTAAAGAAGCCCTAGCTGGTTCATCCTTACCAGTGGCCAAGCACATTAACTTTCTCATACACTGACTGTTACTTTAACTGTTAGTCTTAAATAGTTGGGACATCAGCTGACTAATAGACCTCAGCCTCAAAAGGCTTGGAAAGGAAATAAAAATACAACAAGCAAACAACAATATCAACAACAAGAGATTGAAATAAGCTATGGGTAAAATAATGCCAGTAATTCAGCTGCTACATCCAAGCACTGAAGTCTTACCCGTCAACTTTTTTTTTTAATAAACTTTATGGCTGTTTGTTCTACAATGTTCTAGAAATTCTCACTCAGGTACACAGTGCCAACAAGTGGCTTGTGAATGTGTTTTGTTGTTTTGTGCTACAGTTTTTAAAAAGAAATAAGTTTTGTTTTTTGGGGTTTCTGGGTTTTTTTTCCTTTTCTTTCTTTCCTTTCGTTGTTTTTGTTTTTGTTTTTGTTTTTGTTTTCGGTAATGCACCTGACAGAAAAAAAAAGAAAGATGAATTTCTCTTTACTTCTCTCCACCTTCTCCATCTCTATACTTTAAAGATGGGAGTCTGTGCATGGGGGGGAAGAGGGATAAAGAGCCTGTTTTTAACTTCCTTGCTATCCACCACAAAATAAGCAATCATTTTCTTTAGAGGACTTTCTTATCTGTTGCACACCACACTACATCTTTGAGCAAGTGCCAGATTTGTACTGAAGTATTGACCCAGTTGCTTTTTTTCCCTTTCCTTTTTCCTGTTCCTTCTTAAATTAGGACAGTGTTATATCTTAGACAATCCCTTGAAAAACCTGAAATACCAGCAGCTGGTGAGATTTGACTTTTTGTTTTTAAATGGAAACTGTAGGTGCTGTTCTCAGGTGAAAAGAGAGAGAGAGAGACATAAGAAATTTAGAGAAAAAAATATTTTCTGATCTTGGATTTTTGTGTGTATGTATGTGTGTGATTATGGTACTAATTGGAATAATGTTGGACCGTTGTGAGTTAAACCCACATCTGGGGATGAAATCCCACATCCTTCTAAGTGACTGGTCTGGAAGCAGCCGTGACCTTGACTTTGCACTTCAAATGACAACTTAACCAATATAGGGCTCAGAAATTATATTTTTAAACTTCTAATATGATTATTATTGGGTGGATCAGGTGGCCCTGTGTAATAGAGGGGTGTGTGTATAACAGGGAAGCAAACTGTTCCCAGATGTTCCTTCTCCCTGGTCAGATGGTTCCACTAACATTTCCTACCTAATGATTTCTGTTTGTTTTTCCTGTTGATAACTTCAAGCAAAACAATCAGTTTCCCTTGAATATGTTTGCCCATATTCTAGAAATATAGAATTAGCTTATTTCTTCAACATTCCATCCTTTCCTGATCAGGAAATGGAACTGATGATTTTATAAGGTATTTTTCATCCCTCCATGAAATGAGGTGGAGGCCATTTGCATTTCAGAATTGTGGGCCATGTGCATTTCATGCCGTAAAAGGCAGGACTTGATTAAAAGTTGTCACAGCCCAACAAGAGGGAGCCTGGCTGAGCCCAGCAACCCTTGCCACTGCTCTACTCTTGCTGTAAGATGAATCCACTGAAGTCCAGTTTCTGATTCCAGCAGAGTGTGTGCATAGAGCAACAGCTGATGGTGACGGGGCTGCTTAGACTTTGCCAGCCAAGTGCCAAGGCAGTCGTAGGGCTTGTCCAAATAAGTGGGAAATCATTTAAACTGAATTAGTGTTGTCTGTGCTGAACCATCAGACGGTAAATACTCCAACCAGTAGCTTGGATGTGCTATGGTTTTCACTCCAGTCATCATTTTCCTATCCCACCCTCCCCAAACCTGACCCTAAAGTTTGATTTTTACATATACATAAGAAAAAAATCCTTTTTATTTTTCTCTCTCTCAAAAGACTTGCTCTGGGGTTTTGCTTGGAGGAGCTAATCATATCCTGCATGTCAGAGACTTTGCTTTGTTTGTTTTTCTGTTTGTTTTTGATGACTGTATTTTCATTTGAACTGCCTCTTTTTGCTAGTGTTGTAATAATGATGATGATGATGATAAAATAATAATAATAATAGTAATAATAATAATAATGGTCAGCTGTTCCCAGATTAGTAAGTTATGCATAATTTATTTCTCCCTTTCTATTTTATTCTCCTCTGATTTGGAAGTACAGCCAATAAGTTGTTAGATATTTAAAACAAATTTCCATCTCCAACATGTATATATATATATGTATACATACATATATATATGCACACACACACACACACACAAACACATTCACTCACGCAGTTTCATTTATCCTTCCATAAATTTTCTCCTTTTTAAAAGTTTGGCCCCAACAAATGTCACGTTCCGGTGTTTAATACCTACAAGTGAATTAATGGGAGGGTCGTATTCAATCTCAGTTAACTTAGGCTCTCATCACTCATTTTAGTTATTTAATTGCCACAGTCATCTACAGACAATTTCTCTTTTGTTTTTGTTTGTTTTGTTTTTAAGCACTCTGGATAAAAAAATGGACACTTGTTTTTATACCGTTATTATGTAAAATGTGAAAACAGATTTTTAAAAATTTGTTCTGTCTTTGTTAACAAATTCTTTCTGACTTATGTGGGTTCACCTCTCACGTTTGCTGGACACTTATTTTCCACCATGTTATAAAGATGCTTTGTTTTCATTTCATGACTTTGGGCTACAAGAATACTTTGTTTTAGCTCCAGGTAGATGCCACTGAGGGCATTCATGGCTGACACAAATTCTAACACACTTACCAGTGAATTGACAAAACACTTCTGTTTGGTCTTTTTGTTTGTTTTTTACTTGTTTTATTTGAAGGGGAAAATGAAATTGTTAATGGTGACCTTTAACGGCTGAAATTCAGAAGTTAGTTTTACTTAGTTAGATTTATGTCAGAGAGACAAAACTGTGCATGGATTGAAACAAAAGCGAGTCCATAGCCTTGCATTATGTTCTCTTGTTCTGATGTCTGATTCACTGGGGGTCACAATTGTTTTGCCTTAATTTTCCCCAAAAGAAAACAAACAAAAAAATCATATTAATGTTTAAAGTGCTTTGAAGTCATTTGATAAAAGGTGCTATGAATGGCAGCCTACTGGGTTAGCACATTGCCTTCTGGCATTTGATTGGTTTATCATTTTTGTAAAGGATCCTAAAACCTTGTATTCTTTTTCTGTGCCCCATGATGACCAAAAAAGATAAGCGAGAGGAAATGAGAGTAAGATCAAACTCAAATGAACATAAAGTCTCCCTTCTCTCCCCTTTCCTACCTACCTGTTCACATTTCACATTACTTGCTCTCTCTCTCTCTCTCTCTCTCTCACACACACACACACACAAACACACAAACCACAGGCACACACGCTAACCCTAGTACTGAGGGATAATCTTGCCAGAATTCTGTTTTTTTATGGCTGTTGTAATCAGTTCTTCTAAAAACAGTCATGTTTTAATATGAATCTAAGAGCATCACTGGAGAAAATAGGATAAAGTTCATATATAAGTTACTAAGAATTTGTCTAGTCACAATTGTATAAAATAACAAAACTGTTCTTCAGTCCACTTATACCTAAATTAGTTAAGTCGATGTTTAACATTTATTTGGCATCTACAGTTAAGAGTTAACCATGTATAAAATCCCTCCCAAAGAACATAATCATTATTGAAACCAAATCCTCTTATAAGGAACAAATATAAAAGAATTTCTTTGATGAAGTTATTTCATAGGTTTGATTTTGGAGTAGACTTTTTACCTTAATTCATTTAAAGAAAATTATCTTTAAATATTTTATGGTCCAATTTCAGATATTTTCTTAATCCAGAAGATGTTACTGTTCCCAGAAGAAACTTCTTATATCACATTTAAAACATCAAAAATCATTATGTTTTCATTCATTCTAATGGGTAAATTATTTGAATTGTAATAAACAACTGTATATTTACAAACAGGTTTATAAAATATTTGTCTATCAAGTTAATAGTAAAATAAAAATTATGGGGTCTGCAAGGAAAGATATGAAGCCCACTTAAAGTGGTTCAGAGATCTCTTTTGTCTTATAGGGTATAGGTTTTCTTTTAGACAGGCTTTTACAGTATTTAATTTTAAAGTTTCCTATAACGATCAATTTCCCAGGTTGAAGATGATGTTGGGTTTTCTACTGATTGATTCCTGTCCTCCCCAGTGTTTCTGTCACTGGTTCATTAAAACAGTATTTATACAGCTCCACTGGCTCTAAAGCTCTTAGTCCTAATGTTTTGGATTTTATGAGTAAAAATGGGAAAAAGTAGAAAAGAGACAATCAAATGCCTGGAGCTTAAAACAAAGTATGTGCAACCTACCATCTCACTTGAAATTTAATAAAATAAATAATTATGTAAATATAACATAGAGTTATAGATTTATATTTTGTTCATAACACATAGTGTAATATAAGTTGTATATTTTCATGTTTTTGGTTTTATGTTATCATTCATGCCACAATAAAAATAAAACAGGAGTTTATGTACTCTTAAAAAAAAAGATGTGGGTTGCCACCAACCTGTTTGTTTTTGTTTTTGTTTTTTGTTTTTGCATTCTCTTTTTTCAGTATTACTGCCATGCAAGGCACCAATAAAAACAGCAAATGTGTTCTTTACCTATTATACTGTGTTTCTTTTCACAATTCTTGTTATGGCGGTTTAATCATTAGTTTCCTTATAAAAAGAGCAAAAGTATGAAAAATAATTTAATTTTGTTTCCCATATAGATAACCTCACTTCCTGAAGTTGACTTTGAACTGAGAACTAAGGGTTTAGATCTTAGAGGTGGACATTCAAGAAGGCCTCTTTATAATGCATCTCATCAGAGAGCTTCACTGTAATGTCAAAAGTTATCCTTCTTGTATGTAATTGAAGCTAATAACACTTAAAAATCCTGCAGCCTGAAGCACCCTTAATGTCATTTTTCCCAAGCTTGACACTGTCATTGGGGCAGGGTTTCTACACTTTAGAATTGAATTTCAGTCTATTGTTGGTACATAAATTCTAAATTTCAGATTATGAAAGTAAGAACTATAAATAATTTTCACTTTACTGGTATCTAATTTACAATAATGGATATTTCTAAATTGTTTAACATTCTGACGTTTAACCACTGGATTCTACCTTCAGCTTTTTAAGCAAATGTTAAATCAGGAAGGCTCCTTTCCTTCCAGTGGCCATTTTTGCTTGTCTCTTCCACCGTAATATGTATTTCTATCTTGATAGTTTTATGTGTAATCATTTCCCATAAGGGTTTTTGGTTGGTTGGTTGGTTGGTTGTTTAATTGGGTGGTTTTAAATAAGTATCAAGAAACTGGGTTACATAACATCTGGTTCAAATGAATATGAAGTAAGTATATAAAGAAGGTATGTTCTACTAGCACATTGCCCATTGTAAGCCTTCACAGAAGTATCAGTAGTTTACAGTGTCTGGTCCATGGGCTACCTGCTTTAGAATTAACTGTTAAAAATGTAGATTCTTAGGCCAGACTCCAGATGTCGTGAATCAGAATCTCTAGGGACAAGGATAAAGCTGTTGCTATTAACCAGCTCCAAATAATTATTCTGCATGCCCTAGTGTTTCAAAACAACCAAGAGGTGGGGCTATTTTCCTCTTTTATCTACCTTTTGTGCATGTCACATTCTGCAGATGCTATCGCCTACCATACTTTAACCTTAGGCCTCTATAAAAACCTCTGTGAAGCTGAGGGTCAGTGATTCATCAAGAGTTTGAGGCTAGAAAGAGCTCTCAATCTGTCCCTTCATAGATTGTTTTTGAGGGCATTTGATCCACCGGAACATGTGCACATGTTATCCTTGTTTCTCTGCTTCTCCTTTTGTTCATCATAGCAAAGTAGTAGACTTCAGAGACTCCAGACCAGTCGGACACCGAAAATACAACTGAAACACACAAAGCTATACCCACTTAATGTTTGCCAAAAAATTGAGGTGCTTTAGAAAGGAAAATATCCATTGTAGAAGTGGAGAAATGATCATTCCATGTAGTGTTTTTAGTAGACCACCTACAGCTACAGTGGTCCCAGTCTCATCCTGTTTCTTCAGGAAGCAGCATCATCGGAGTATGTTAAGTATATGTAGATGGGGAAATCTTGTCTGCTTACGAAAGCTTGGCTCACCCAAGGTGCAAAATCCCACCTTTGGTCTCCTTCCTACCAAGTAAAATTCTTTGTTTTGTCCTGTCACACTGTATTATAGAAACATTCTTTTCTTGGCCTTTGTGTTTTTTAGTTTCTTACGGAATATTTAGGACTAGCATGCAATAGTAGATTGTTTTCTTACTGACAATGCCTTGAACAACCAGAAAAATTCTGGCAATAGTGAAAAGAAATCCATTCTTTTTTTTTTTTTTTTAATCTCAATTCTGACAATTTTAGAAATTGGTGTTTGAGGAAGTTCACATATGTGTTTTTTAAAAAATCAAGATACTGAAAAACAAAATCAAGATACTGAAAAACAAAATCAAGATACTGAAAAAAAAAATCAAGATACTGTCATTCTTACCAAATTTTAAAGTTCAGAAGTTATCCCTACTTATAACTTGACATCATCATCAAAACCTCAATTATAGCTATGGGGGTGAAGGTAAGCATGAATTAGTTCAATATCTAAGTTAAAGAATATTTATGAAAAATATCCAATTTATTTTTCTTGAGTTTCTAAAGCAACCTAATAACTAGCTGAGACGGACTGTTTTATAAGTAAGCATTGTAATTAGTATGTAAAGCATATGCAATAGTATCGTTAAAAGTTCTTAAAAATAGTTACATTTTATTAAACAGGCTAAACATCTGTTCTGCAATTAGTTTGTTCTACCAATTTGCTTAGCAAAACTATTGGGTTGGCCAGAAAGTCCGTTTGGGTGTTACAGAAAAACCCGAACGAACTTTTTGGCCAACCCAATATTTTTTACCACCAAGAATGAACCAGTTCAGCTCTGATCACAGTATTTCATCGTTTTGCAACTAGGTCCAGATACGTGAGATTTTACTCTCCCTAGTATTACCATTTTCTAAATATACAAGTGAATATGGTGTGGAATGGTACTTTGTTGGTATTCAAAATATAACCAAAAGAATGAAAGTTGTTTTATCATTAATGTCTCCACTGATTCAATTTAAAAGCAAAAAGAAAAACTACGAGAACAACTGTAGGAATCCTAAGTGGGCCTAAGTAAACACCATCATTTTGTACATTGCCTGTTCGATTTAGTATTAAATTTCAGATTCTGGAAAGCAATCCGAATTACACACAAACTGTAAAATATATTTGAAATAAAGTCTTGTTTATAAAAATCACTGCTGTGATAACTTTTTAAAATAAATTCATGTGGTCCTGGTAGAAAGTTGGATGAACCGTAGAAAATATTTAGATAATTACTTACGTGGAAGTAAGTAATTACTTACATGGGAGACTGGCTTTGTTCAAATTGTTCTAACGTTGGCCTTCGGCGAGCATTCATTTTGCCTTGTATTTCAAACCTACAATTGACTACAAGTTTATAAATTGTGGTTGCATGAACGTAAGTTTGATTCAGGACTACAATTATTACTAGTAGGCCTCAAATAATTACACAAGTTGTCTTTTTTATTTGGAAATGATCTTTAAGCATCACTGTCCTCTACTGGGTTAATGTGCGCAAGAGGGGTTAATCTGCTTTCTTATGGTCACGGCTTATTTGACATCTGGAAGATGAACTAAATCGCCAGTGGTGTAACACTGGGCACAAATGCTAACTAAAGATATTGAAGAGAGAATTTTAGATTGTCCTCACTAAAGAGTTATCCATATCCCTGTAACCCACTGATTTAACAGATCTATAAGCTTTGATATTATGGCCTATTCTATCACCTATATCTTAGACTCTTGCTTATAAAATCCTCTGATGTAGCTTTATCTTTGTCTCCTATTGTTACAGTAAACACTTTAAAAGGTCACTTAATTTTTCAGATACTTCAAGATCCCCCAAAGTTTATGTTGACAAACTGTGATAAAGTTTTATAAGTTTTACACTTTTCATGTAAATTTTAAGCACACGAAATCTGAGTTTGTATCATGAAAAAATATTTAGACATTTTTATGAGTAAAAAATCCAAATCAGGGAAAATGATAAAGATCATAGGAGGTAGTATGGTTTGTCTTTCCTTGTCTTAATGACTCAGTATTTGGCAAATATTAAATTAATAATGCTAACCTGGTCCTTCTGGCAATAAAAAGCCAAACTCTTGTCAAAGTTGATGAGTCTGTGCTCCCTAGTGCATCATGTTGACTTTATGTCAATTCATAGGCTCTTTCACCCTCTTTCAAAATTTGGAGTGGCGGGCTTTCCTGGTGGCACAGTGGTTGGGAGTCCACCTGCCGATTCAGGGGACACGGGTTCGTGCCCCGGTCCGGGAGGATCCCACATGCCACGGAGCGGCTGGGCCCGTGAGCCATGGCCGCTGAGCCTGCGCGTCCGGAGCCCGTGCTCCGCAACGGGAGAGGCCACAACAGTGAGAGGCCCGCGTGCCGCAAAGAAAAACAAAAATTTGGAGTGGCTTACAATAAATACACAAGTACAGAAATGCCAGCACAGTTAGCACATAGCAATTAGACAATAGGTAAATAGTAAGAAATAAAAAGAAATCACACATATACTTACACATTATAGAAACACACACACATATTCCTTTTTTCTTACTCTTTACCTTTTGCCTCTTTACAGAAGAGATGTGTGTGTGTGTGTGTGTATACACTGTCCGAGGAGGACAGCTCTAATCATTAAAAAACAACTCATTTTCATAGCAGCCAGGGCAAAGAAACTACATGGATTAGAGAATTCTCATTGCTTAATTGAAGGAAGCATGCAAGTTTATCATGAGAAATAAACCTTCATTGCCCTAAATTCTCAGATGGATTTCACACTTAAGGGATAAGAAACAATGCAAAGTGCCACTTTATGTAAGCAGATTTACGAAAGCTGTAGATTTGTTTCGTATATGCTTGCCTATCAGTCCTTAAGCAGTTTTATAAAGACAATTTGCAGGGGGTCAGAGAGAAAGATAGTATACGTATGAATAGATAACTGGATATATGGATTAAACAAGGATTTACAAAGGATAAAGCTGGAAGAATTGTGATTGTGATGAATATTTATCATGTCCCATAGACTCGCTTTTTCAAGAATCAGGTGTTTCAAATTGGCTTTTATGCTATGTTCAGTATCATGATAGGTCTATACAAGATATAAAGCAAATAAGACTAGCACACGTTAAGCAAAAAAACAATACAAGAATATGATTAATGAACCAGACTGTAAGTGACACAGGATTTCAAATCAGAACAAGAATCATTTTCATATTCACTGAGACTTCAGCTTCTAAATGAATGTAGTAGGTGGTAAATGGCCAACCTCCCACTGGAACAACTAGAAAAAGCTGGAAAAATACCCCCAAAATTATGTTTTAGGGAATTAGAAATCTATGGAAGAAATGAGGGCTAGATGAACCATAATTTCAGAAAAGCAAAACTTCATCTAAGGTGAAGCTGATGATTACTAACCATTCCTATTTGGTGAAAACATTATCAAATTCTGGGTTTTGCTATAAAAGACTTGGCAACTTATGGGTGAAAGAGAAACCAGCAAAGTAGTTGTGTGGATCCAACGTGCCTAAGTGGAAACTTGAAGGACCTCAAATGCAAGACTGGTTTTACTAATAGCATATTTGCTGAGTTCTAGAGCTGTGTGGGATGTTGGAGATTCATGGCAAGCTTCCAAAAGAAAGATTGAAATCTCCTGTGTCATTTAGTCCTTAGGAAACAAAGACCAGCCATAGATATGGGACCTGACTCAAGCGTACAGCTAATCACACTCTCAAGATAATTGCCACATTTTATCTTCAAGGGGAAGATGCTGGAGAGTTGAGCTGAGAACCTTCTAAGGGCAGACCTGAATCCCCTGTAGTTTTCAGGGCTGAGGAGACAAATATCCACCATGCTCACAAGCAAAGCTTGGGAAAATTACACTCTGAGACAAAATAGAGGCAGCCTGAGTACCACTGAAACTGCCAAGCAACCTTGACACAGCTAAATCACTGGTAAAGGTAAAATGATCACCCATCTGCCTAGCATGAGAATATGAAGCTCCACTCCGGTGGAAGGTTAAATCATATGGGTTCTTTTATTTGAAAAGTTTAGGGAAAAAAAATCTAAACACATGTAAAGGCAAAATTTACAATCAAGAGTAAAAGAAACAGTAGATATTTATCTACAGATGATACTGATATTTAAGTTAGCAAAGACTTTAACACAAGTAGAGCTTAATATATTCAGGAAGATAGATGAAAATAGACAAAATAAAACAATGAGATCTACAAACAATAATCAATTAGGCAAAGAAGAGCACAGAGTTAGTGAAAATAAAAACAGTTTAATAAAAATATACAGATGTATCAAAAGTTGACCCCGTGATTCAGAGCCCCCTGACCCAGGAACAGCTCATCCCCAACCTGGCCATGAAAGAGGTCATTGATGCGTTCATCTCCGAGAATGGCTGGGTGGAGGACTACTGAGGCAGGGCGGGTATGTGAGCCACTCACACGCCTTGCCCGGTACCCTGGCTCAGGAGGGCCTTGGGCAGTAGTCTCTAGCCGCTGTACATAGTTTGTGTCCCTAGATCCCTGTCTTGGTGTCCCCAAGCCCACCCCCATCAGTTCTTCTGGGTCACGAGCCTTCCCTGTCCCCCTTCTGGGCCAGAAACAGCAGGTGAGAGTGGGCTGGGCTGAGGCTGCCGCTGCCACCTCTGTCTCTGTAATAAAATCTGTGAGCACTATAAAACAAAAACAAAACAAAAAAAATAAATAAAGAGATAATCACTGAGAACTTTTCACATAAAAGTTACTGAACAGATTCAAGAAACTTAGTTAATCCAAGCAGGACAAAGAAAAAGGAAACCACATATATAAGTTCTCTAATGAAACCATTGAAAACTAAAGACAAATTTTTAAAAACAGCCAGAGAAAAAGACACATTATTGTCCAGAAAATGGCAATAAGACTAACAGTTGACTTCTCAACAGAAACAAACAGTGGAATCTAGAAACAGTGAAATTGCATTTTTATAGTGCTGCAAGAAGAACTTGCCAAACTAGAATTCTATGTACCTCAAAAACAATCTTACCACAATGAAGTTGCAATAAAGATATTTTGAGACAAGCTAAAGCTTGGAGGACCCATCACCAATGGATCTGACTATAAGAAATATTAAAGGGATGTCTTCAGGTTGAAGGAAAATGATTCTACATGGAAAAAATGGGACTATAGTTATAAATAAAAAGTATTGGAAATGATAAAATATGTGTGATATATAAATAAGTTGGGTCTGTACACAGTGCTTTGTCAAGTTTTGAATAAATGTACAAGTAAATGCATAACAATAATAATGGGAAAATGGAAGGGGATAAATAAATTTAAAAGATTCTAAATGTCTAGCAGTATCAGGAAGTTAATAATGTGGTCTCTAGGGTGACCAAAAATAGAATGGTGAAAGAATGAATAACGAATTTTTTGACAGAAGGAAAAAATGGAGCAATAAAGCAATTTAATCTAAAAGAGGACTAGATTACATGCTACCACAAGAAATATAACCCCAAATTACTCTTATTTCATTGTTGGAGTATGTTTTTTAACATTTATTTAAAAATATTTAGCAGTTTTAGGTTCACAGCAAAACTGAAGGAAAAATACAGATATTTCCCAGATAGCCCTTGTCCCCACACATATCAGTTTGTGAATATCACAAAATAACTTGCTAGGATTTTATTGAAATTGTATTGAATATATAGATCAAGTTGAGAAGAACTGGCATCTTGACAATGTTGTCTCCCTATCCATGAACATGGAATAATCTCTCTGTTTACTTAGTTATTCCATGATTTTATTCATCAGAGTTTTATAGTTTTCCTCATATAGATCTTGCATATATTTTGTCAGATAATACCTAAGCATTTCATTTTGGGAGGTGAGTTTCGTTGAATTTTTAAATATTAATGCTCCTGTGGCATTGTTTAGGGATTACTGTTTGTAACATTTCAATAATCAACAAAGTAACTTTCTTTTATAATTGTATCTTCTTGAATGGGGCTGGGAACACAACAAAAATTCTCTGGTATACAAATAATCTGATTTATACCCCACAACCATGGATTTGGGAGTACATTATCAAAGCCTGAGGACATCAAGGAATCTTCATAAGGGGGAGACAAAAATATCTAACATAAGTGATTCACGAAAATGATACATAAGCTACAATTTAGGTGTTGAAGAAAAAAAGAAGAAAACCAGAAAAGAAGAAAGGCTTGAAGGAAATCATTAAAATTTAAAATGCCAAATTTATTTTTGGATCCTTCTCTAAAAAGTATAAATCTGGAATACTCTATTACTATTTATCACTTTATATGAATGGAGTACAGTAGATGATCAGTAGATTTTTTTGTGTGTGTGTGGTACGCGGGCCTCTCACCATTGCGGCCTCTCCTGCTGCAGAGCACAGGCTCTGGATGCGCAGGCCCAGAGGCCATGGCTCACAGGCCCAGCCTCTCCGCGGCACGTGGGATCCTCCCAGACCGGGACACGAATCCGCGACCCCTGCATCGGCAGGTGGACTCTCAACCACTGTGCCACCAGGGAAGCCCATAATCGCGTTTTTTAATGTAATAATTAAAAGCCATTTAGGAATTGTTTGTTTGTATAGGGACATCATTATAACATTCTGGGAAAAAAACTTCAATTTTCAGTTCCACACTTTAGTTTTAGTTTAGTTTCCACTTACTTCAATAGTTGCTATATTAGTTTGCTAGGGCTGCAGTAACAAAAAACCACAGACTGAGTGGCTTAAACTTTATTTTCTCACAGTTCTGGAGGTTGGAGGACCAAGATGAAGCTGTTCGCAGCTGGCTTTCTTCCAAGGTCTCCCTCCTTGGTTTTTAGAAGGCTGCGGACTTCTCACATCCTCACATGGTCTTTGTGCACCAGGATCCCTCTTGTCTCTCTGTGTGTCCTAATCTCCTCTTCTTATAAAGACACCATTCAGACTGGTTTAGGGCCCACCCTAACGCCCTCATTTTAATTTAATTACTTCTTTAAAGGCCTTACCACCAAATATGGTCACATTCTGAGGTACTGGGAGTGGGGTAGGGTGGTTAGGGCTTCAACATATGAGTTTGGAGTGGACACATTTTAGTCCATAACAGCTGCCTCAGGATAATTGTAAACAATAAACTAGCATTTCAGTGAATCCTCTTTGAATTGAAACCTGAATGATTTCCCTGGTGAAACCCAGGACTGATTCCTCCAGGGCAGTAGTCCTGAACCTTTTTGGCAGCAGGGACCGGTTTTGTGGAAGACAGTTTTTCCATGGACCCAGGGTTGGGGGGATGGTTTCGGGATGATTCAAGCGCATTGCATTTACTGTGCACTTTATTTCTATTATTATTACATTGTAATATATAATGAAATAATTATACAACTCACCATCATGCAGAATCAGTGGGAGACCTGAGCTTATTTTCACTTGCCACTCACTGATAGGGTTCTGATACGAGTCTGCAAGCATTTCCCAGAAATGAAACTTGAATTGGGCCTTAAAGAGTAAGTTTATTGAGTAGAGAACAAGAGAATGATGTTTCCCTCACGGGAAACAATGTGAACAAATATAATAGATGGGATTCTGAAAGTGCGTGGCATTTTCAAAAAAGTGACCTCCTAGTGCATAAAGTGTGGAAGAAACTGTCAAGATATCAGGCTGGGGAGAGAAATCAGAACCTGACCAATAAGATCCTTGCAAGGGCTTCCCTGGTGGCGCAGTGGTTGAGAGTCCGCCTGCCGATGCAAGGGACGTGGGTTCGTGCCCCGATCTGGGAAGATCCCACATGCCGCAGAGCGGCTGGGCCCGTGAGCCATGGCCGCTGAGCCTGCACGTACAGAGCCTGTGCTCCGCAACGGGAGAGGCCACAACACCGAGAGGCCCGTGTACCACAAAAAAAAAAAAAAAAAAGAACCTTGCAAAATCATTTTTTAAAACCATATCACTCATAGTATCTTATTTTATTATTATTTTCATTATTATCATAGCTAACAATTTCAAGCTGTTTTATCGATATATAGTTCACATACCACACAATCCATCCATTTAAAGAGTACAATTCAATGGTTTTCACAATGTTTACAGAGTTGTGAAATCATGTTCACAGTCCATTTTAGAGCATTTTTATCACCCCCAAAAGAAACTGTCCGCATTAACAGCCACTCTCCTTTTCTCCCAACTCCTCAGCCCTTGCAGCCATCCGAGCACGAGTGTTTTTAAGCAGCAGAATTGTATGGTCAAATTCTTGGTTTCACTGAAGGACAAGAGACCAGTCAGGAGGCTGAAGAGATAGTCCAGATGAGCAATAATGAGTAGAACTATGGCAGATCCATATGGAAGCTCATGGAACACAAGGTATCTAAAGAGAAAGGTCTGGTTGTTATGTGAATGCGCCCTTCCCTTATTCACAAATCCAAATCTGTGGTTCACAGGTAAAGACTCAACTAAAAGGAGCACCCATCGCATCAACTCTAAGACCCTATGCACTATAAAATACACTATTAATTCGTATATCACTAAGAAAGTACAAGTGCCAATTAATCTAAGGTGTTATTTGTTTCTTATTGCATGGACTGTAAGATGCATCCTGATTTTAGAGATGCCAAAAATGTGGGGGGAGAGTGTATCTTAGAATCCTTCATGTAATACAGTATAGAATAATATTAATAATACAATTAGTAACAATGAATCATAATTAGTTTTTTGTAAATAAGTACAAGTGCCAATTAATCTAAGGTGTTATTTCTTTCTTATTGCATGGACTGTAAGATGCATCCTGATTTTAGAGATGCCAAAAATGTGGGGGGGAAAGTGTATCTTAGAATCCTTCATGTAATACAGTATAGAATAATATTAATAATACAATTAGTAACAATGAATCATAATTAGTTTTTTGTAAATAAAATATTTATTTTGCAAGTTTTATTTAACAAAGCATTGTAAAATAAGTTCTAACAGCAAATCACTTATTCCATTTCCTTAATACAAGTGTGTTTGTAAAAAAGAAAAACCTTCTCAAAGATTTACTTTTGCCAATTTGTGAATGACCATGACAATTGTAATTGAAATCTTTATACTATTGCTACTTCCAAAAGTTATCTGAGACACCAACAAAAGCATAGGCACCATGCAACAGATAGGAACTAAGAAAAAATAAGGACTTCTGGTTCCCCAAAGCCATGGCAGCCCTCGAAAAATTACCAGTGGGTAATATAACTACCCAGCTTTTACTGGCTTGTTTATAAACTTGCCATTGACTCTTTTTGGACACATTTCTAGTTGTTAGAATATACTTTATTTCTATTACCTCATTTCCACTTTGCTGATTTGTGTCTCCATTTGTTTCTACATACAGGCAACAGAATTGACCACATATGTTAGTGAGTTCTACTTACTGTCCTAGTAACTGTCTTTGGACCACTTGTTGGTATGTCAGGGCTTCCTCTTCTTTCCAGAAAAATCTCTGAGTGCAATGAGATGGACCTATCCCTGCATCCTTCCTTTGCAGTGGGTCCCTCTACTGCTCTGTTTTTCCTCAAACATGGTTTCCTAGCCCGCCTCTCCCAAGCCCCACCCCAGGCTAGCTCTATGTTTGCTTCTCTCCAACATCTTCAGATCCTGAACTGAGTCCCTGAGAATTCTTCTGTACCCATAACAAGCTGTTACCCAAAAACTGGGTTTTCCTCTTGGTGGGTGTCGAGCCAAAAGACACAACCAAGCCAAAGATTGGGAGAAGGGAGGATTTATTACCTGCAGCAAATAAGGAGAACACCAGGGATCTTTCCCAAAGCAGTGTCTCCTCGAACAGCAAAATTAGGGAAGTTTTATACATGCATATTCATGAAGGGGCTTGGGTGGTTGAGAGTCCAAGCTTTAGCTAATTGAAGGAAGGAGGGTCAGAAAGGTTAACATCATCATCACTTAAGTTCCAGTTGATCTGGTGGTTGAGCTCTTCGGGCTAATCTTTGCCACTGACACAAAATAAGGAGTCTTTACAACTGATATCTTTGCTATTGTTACTTCTCTTGCCTGATAACGGTCCTTTGTTTCTGCATTTTTTGTTCACTTAAAGTTATTAATTACCAAGAACTGTTCGAGAGCAAGCATTGTGGTCAAGCTTAGATCACAAAATGGTTAGGTCAAAACTAGCTTCTCTTAAGTCAAGAAAGCCATGCCTAGTTCTCTTTTCCAGGGCCCCTTCCTTTTCTGGTTACAAAACTTCAGAAAAAAGAAATTGCCCAAGTCGCCATTGGCCTTTTTGTCCTCCCCTTCCTTCTATTCCTGTACTGCCTCTAACTGCCCCTGGTTTCTCTGCTTTTACTTATTTTCCTCTTTATACTTATTTTACTTGTTTTTACCTTTTTTTTCTTGTATGTCATGTAGCTTTTGCTGCTTCACCACATTTCCTTTGCAAATTTTACTCGTCAATTCGAATACCTCTTTGAACTTCTCCCCTCCCCCAAATAGTAGGGGTATGACAGGGAAGACAGGACATTGGGCGTCTCCAACTGTCCCTTGACTTGGATCATGGCACCAGGAGGTCTGAGTTCCCACTAGTGTAATCTGCTAAAAACCTGACTAGGGCTATTGAACACAACAAGAATACCCCAGGTCAGACTACCATCCCCTCGTAAGGCACACTCCCTTTCTTTCCTGGGTAATCATGCACAAAGCTTCTTTTTCATCTCTTCCCAACAGATATCCACCAAGTGTGTAAATGTGTGTTTAAGACAAGGTGCCCGGGCTGTATCCCGACTGTGGGCCCTCCCTGTGGAACTGAGACTTGGTTGATGATTCAAAGGTGGACGCTCCTCATGTTACCTGAAGACTGCATTCGCCTCTTGGTGGGTGTTGAACCAAAAGACAAAACCAAGCCAAAGTTTGAGCGGAGGAAGGATTTATTACTTGCAGGTAGTAAGGTGAACACTGGGGATCTCTCCCAAAGCAATGGCTCCCCAAACAGCAAAATTGGGGAAGTTTTAAGCTGAAGGTGTATGCATATTCATGAAGGGGCTTGTGCAGAGGAGAATTCATCACAGAACTGGGGCAAAGGTTGACAGAGTCCAAGCATTAGTTGACTGAAGTCAGGAGGGTCAACGTCATCATTCCATCCTCCACTAGAGCGGGGGCCTTAGCTCCTACAGAACTCAAAGACTGTATCAAATTGCTGTGTATATTCTTGAGGAGGAAACAGAACTCTGTTTTATTGCTGAACTATTGTTCCTTGACTGCTTTTTCTTTGTTCCTGAATTCTCTTACTCCCCTTAGGATCATTGACTACTAAGACCTGTTCAAGGGCAAGCACTGTGACCAGGCTTGGATCACAAAATGACTTAGGTCAAAAATGACTTTTATGTCAAGAAAGCCGTGCCTGGTTCTCTTTCTCTGGGGACCCCCTACCCAATCTGCCCCCGCCCCCCCACCCATGTCGTTGTTCATTAATGATTGCTCCCATTTCAGAAGAAATTATTTTCCTCAGTCCTTTGGAAGGAGAGACTTTGACAAGAATTCCAGCAACAATATCAGGGAGCCATCTGCAGTCCTTCTTACTGAACAACCAGCTTACAAAACACAAACTGTGCCTGGCCAGAATTAACGTGTTCTGTCCTACAACTATGTCTCTTATGTCTTCATCTCATCTGATTTTTTAAAATTTTAATCTAGTCACGGCTTATTTCCACTGCAAGCTTCAGAATTTCTTCTTTTCTCCACCACTGATGACTCCTGCTGAGTTCCCCCATGGCCGTTCCAGTAGCTCCTGCAGCAGACCCTCCTGTAGCCGAAAGCGCAGGTTTGTTTGGGCACTTTTTTGTTGTCAGGTGCCAGGGACAGAGAGGAGAAAGGCAAATGGTCTGTTCTCAAGAAATTTATTGTCCCGTGTTGGCATGAGGGCAGACAAGTATTCTGTTACGATGGACCTGCTATGATGATTTAATCCACAGAGCCTGCACAAGATTTCTTTGCATATCAGGAGACTTCAGGTATCATCTTGGTGACTTCAAATTTCTATTTCCACAGGACCCTTACCAGACTCCCACCTCACCTCTCACAGCTATTTCCTTCTTTCTGCTCCAAGGTGACAATGTTGAATTTTCCCTGATCCCTGTGTTCCTAAAAACATCAAAGCTTAAGATCTCCCCCCCCCACCCCGCCCCAACCTTTTTGTCCTGGAAAAGGACTTACTGCAAGAAACCACTCGGCCCTTAAGAACTGATCTAAGACTCATGGGTGCCCACCCTCCCCTCCCCCATTTACCTGTGATAAGACCAGATAAAATCCATCTAAGTTCTTATTCCTTGCCCCATAAAGATTAGCTGAACTGCTTGTGCTTTCTGATCAGTGGGAGTAAAATGCTTATGAATCAAACTTTTTTTTTAAAATTTTTACTTGTCTCTTTTTTTCCTTTATTTTTTTTGGCTGCATTGGGTCTTAGATGCGGCACTTGGGCTCTTTCGTTGTGGCCTGCGGGATTTTCGTTGCTGCGTGCGGGCTTCTCTTTCTCTTAGCTGTGGCGTGCGGGTTTTCTCTCTCTAGCTGTGACACACAGGCTCCAGAGCGCGTGGACTCTGTAGTTTGCAGCATGCAGGCTCTAGTTGAGGCGGGTGGACTCAGTAGTTGTGGTGCGTGGGCTTAGTTGCCTAGCGGCATGTGAGATCTTACTTCCCTAACCAGGGATCGAACCCATGTCCCCTGCATTGGAAGGCAGATTCTTTACCATTGGACCACCAGAGAAGTCCTGTGTCTTTTTTAAAAAAAAAAAAAAACATTCTCAGTATCCTTTTTTTTTTTTTTTTTAAGATTGATTTTAGTATTTATCTTTTTTTTGGCCGCACCACGCAGCTTGCAGGATCTTAGTTCCCTGACTAGGGATTGAACCCCAGGACCTAGGCAATGAAAGCACAGAGTCCTAACCACTGGACCTCCAGGGAATTCCTTAATCAAACTTTGAGTAAGTTTCTCTCCTTCCCCCGGTTGATCAAACTTGACCTATCCTCAGTTTTAGCCAGGCAGCACACTACACCTACTGAGAACACCCTGGCCTCCGGGTCAAACATTCTCTGCTTTTCTCTCCCATCACGCCCACTTCCCCACACCTGGTTCTTTCTAGACTTGTTCATTCCCCCCCCCACCCATGAAAAGCCTTTGTGCTTAACCCTTAAGATGCTTGCCGATGTTCTGGTCAGAGTTCTCGATATTGTAATAGTCTCCCTCCCCACGCTGCAATAGTCCTTCTCCCTTCATCCTCTTGTCATGATGTCACCTGAAAACTGGGTTCACTTCTTTGAGCCAAAATACACAACCAAACCAAATATCGGGAGAAGGAAGGATTTATTACCTGCAGCAAGTAAGGAAAACAACAGGGATCCTTCCCAAAGCAGTGTCTCCCTGCACAGTAAAATTGGGTCAGTTTTAAGCTAAAAGTACATGCATATTTGTGAAGGGGCTTGGGTGGTTGAGAGTTCCATCTTTAGAGGATTGAAGTCCCGAGGGTCAGAAAAGGTCAACCTCATCATCCTTTAGGTTCCAGTTGATCTGCTGGCCGAGTGCTTCAGGCTAATCTTTGCCACTGAAACAGAACTGGGAGTCTTTACAACTGACCTATTATCTTTGCTATTGTTACTTCTCTTGTCTGATAACAGTCTGCATTCTTTTGTTCCCTTAAGATCATTAATTGCTGAGACCTGTTCAAGGAAAAGCATTGTGGCCAGGCTTATCGCAAAATGGCTTAGGCCAAAAAAGGTTTCTCTTATATTAAGAAGGCCATGCCTAGTTCTCTTTCTCCTGAGGCCCCCCACCCTATCTGCTTACAATGATCCTTTCCGATATTAGTCTCTCCTTACTAAATCAGGATTTGTTTTTTATTTGGCAACATAAACCTCAAAGTGGGATGTAATTCCTTTTCCTTTGTTTCCATACTACAAGGTGTTGATGCCTATGGTAGGTTTTCCTGAAAGCTGAAGAAGACAAAGACGATTCAACTTGCAGCCAGACAACTAAATTCAAACGCTGATTATGCTTCCCCTAATGCTCTTGGACCTTGACAATTTAGGGCTCCAGCTTGAATGCTTTGCTTTCTTGATTCTCCTCTTATTCTTTCACACCCCAGTCCCTTTGCATTTCTTATCCTGAACCAAGTTATTTATTTTGTTCTTACCTTTTATTCATGACCTCTGGGATTTCCACCCCCATATACTTAGCATATTTTTTGAGGACCAAAAAAGAAAGCCAGTTCTTCTCTAAAACAAATTTTCAATTGGAGATGGGCACTGGGTATTATGACCACCCAGAGAAGGGATAATTTAGGCATAAGGGAAGATGCCTGCCCTAGGTGCTTCTGGGGCTAGTCTGCAACTAACCAGCTTTATGATCTTACTCAAGTCACTTAATTTATCTGGAACCTTTAGTATTTCTTTCTTTTTTTTTTTTTTTTGTCCTGTTGTGAAGGAACAATGTTGAATGAATGGCTTCAAATATCTCTTTCAGTCGCAAGATTCCATAGGTCCTTGAATCTAAATACAATTGAAACTGCGCACCTCAGCCAAAACTCAGACTGGGACTTGAACCCACGGGCTGGGACTCAAACCTACTGAGACAGGAAGGAAGCAGGGCACAACCTTTAAAAGAATGACATAGCCGTGGAGGATACAACATAAACTGGTTAGAACCAACTATGTCCAAGATGGCGGATGATTGAGTTCCAGTAGACCTTGAGTCACAGTATACGCTCATTGTAATACATCAGCAAGCTAAATGACACACCCACAGGTGCCATGACAGTTCTGAGGCTGACCATAAAATGCCAAAAAGTGGGTGGTGGCCCAATTCCTGGAAATACCCACCCCTTCCCCCCAAAAGTTGGAATAATCCTACCACTCATTAGCATATGAAATTACCCACCACTGTGAAAACTGACAACCCCATACCTTGGGGCCTCTTGCCTTCTGAGATGACCCACACTCTGTCTGTGGAGTGTGTATCTTCCTGAATAAACCTTCCTTCACTTTACTATGGCTTGCTCTTGAATTCTTTCCTGTGAAAGAACCCACACATGGCAGCCATCCCAGGGACTTGCCTGAGACCCAGGACATGACCATCCTCTCGTGCCCCACTTTCTTTCCTGCAACACCAGTGTCTTTTCATTGAGATTGCACACCTGGTCTCAGGATTTAATGAAGCTCATGTTCTTTATGTCTCAGTGCAGAAGGAATTCAGCAAGAGGCAAAGTGATAGGTAAGTGGATTTGTTTAGAGAGATAGACATTCCATAGATAGAATACGGTCCATCTCAAAAGGGGAGAGCTGCCCTGAAATATGGGGTGGTTAGTTGTTATGGGCTGGGCAATTTCATAGGCTAACAAGTAGAAGGACTATTCCAACTATTTTTGGGGGAAAAGGCGGGGATTTCCAGGAATTGGGCCACTGCCCACTTTTTGGCCTTTTATGGTCCACCTCAGGTCATGGCACCTGTGGGTGTGTCATTTAGCATATGCTAAAGTATTACAGTGAGTGTATAATGAGGCTCAAGGTCTACTGGAAGGCGAATCTTCTGCCATCTTGGGCCTAGTTGGTTCTAACCAGTTTATATTGTATCCTCCATGCCTGTGTCATTCTTTTAAAGGTAGTGTCCTGCCCTCTTCCCTCCTGTTTCACAATGAAGGGTCAATAAAGGAAGAAATGTCTTGAATACCAATAGTCTTGAAAAATGTAAGCAGAGGGTTGAGAGAAATTTTTACAGAGGGCTCACAAAGAGGCATAGGAAGGAGCAAGGCTGTGTAGTAGAAAGCCTGTGGGTTTTGGAGAGATAACGGCTTGGGTTCAGAATCTGACAGGACTTCTAGTCACTAAGCAACGTCAGGCAAATTAATTGATCTCCTTGAGCTCCAAATCTAATAAGAAATGATAACTTAATTTTGTTATTTTTGGTAAGGATTCAAGGTAAGATTAATCTGTATCATTTTAATAAGACTTCAGCATGGTTCTCTGCTTAAATATATTCTGTGAAATCTTTTCTAATATTCCTTATTTGTAGTAGAATTTACAATTCTCTTTTGTGTGTCTCCCTGTGAGCTGCATATACGTTTAAAATATTATTTAAAATACAATATTGTATTTATTATCTTGCAAATCTGTTTTGCTAGTTAGACTGTGAACTCCTTGAGGGAAGGGAGTGTATCTTTTCTGGTTGTATATTCACAGTGTCTAGGATGGTGCATGACACATGACGATAAATTTTGCAGAATGAATAAGATAATAAAATAACGGATGGATGGATGATGGACATGGGGGCTTCACTAATGGGTCTTGTGCATCATTCCATTACAACAAATCTTCTATTCATATCGGCAAAAGCAAAAAATTAAAAATTGTCTGAAAAATTAACTCAAAATTAGTAAAGGATGTTAATTATATCACTGGGATTGTTACTGAATTTTGAAGAATGACACTCATGGACACTTGATAACTTGTCCCCAAGGCTGGTCAAACTATATCTTAGCCATTAGACATTGAACCAATTAATGTCTCAGAGGTTGTTCTCATTAAATGTATTAACCTAATCTAAGTAAATAATTCATTATATATTTGTTACTCTTTCCTCCTAATTTTGGGAGTGTGCTCTAATCCTTAACTTTCTGAAAAACTAAATTGAACTAGTAAAACATAATTTTAATCATTTTAGCAATAAAACACACACAAAAAACCTGCTCTCAGAAACCATGTCTTTTACAGCGTTCCATAATGTCCATATTTTCTTACTTAAAGAAGAATAAAAGAAGCGTACTGGAACTGCCACTTTTCCTGGGCTTCTCTGTTGAACACATTCTGTCGCTGAGTTTTTAGGAAATCTTATTTTTCTGGCTTTCTCCTTTCTCTCTTTCATCAGTAAGCAGGACAACTTAAGAATGGGTTGATTTTGAAGGGAAGTTTGTGAATCTTTAGACCTTAATTAATGTTCAACTTCAGTTAGTTTCCAAATTCCACCTGAAAAGAACACTGAGGAAATGAAGTAGAAGTGATTTTGATTCTCAAAGGTTCTTTTGTCTCTTTCCTGAGAGAAAGAGAAGTTCTATGTAGGAGGTGGGTAGTGCCATCATGACCTACTTTATTCTGCCTAAATAAGGAGGGTCAAAATATTCTCCCATCAGGGAGGAAGAAATTGCATATACAACTCCCGGAATGACAATAAAGACGTCCTTGACAGCATGTTGAAAACAGTGGTAAAACTTTCTTTTTTCCCCACAGGGAAAAAAAAATCAGTATTGAAATGACAGATAAATGTAGATGATGGACAAAATGCATTATTCTTGAAGTGTCTCCCAGTTTTTCTTAAAGAACTATTACATTCTGAAGACAGAATTCAAATGGTTTTAATGATAATATATGAGCTTATCAATAAGACAGTGGAGCTGTTCTTTGAAGCCATGTTTTCAAAATTTCTAGTGTTAGCTTTGTCTCCAAGCATCTAGTGCCATAAAAACAACTGAGAAAAAGAAAAAGAAGACTTCTTACTTTATGTTAATATAGGAATTTTTAAATAGAGTTTCCATTTCATGGACTTTTCAGGAATAACAAATGATGGAGGTTTTCAAAATGTTAATGACTAACCTCTTGAAGAGTTTAACCAAATTGAAACTGCCTTCATTTGAGCCAGTAAACTTTAGGGCAACTTAGGAATCCATTTTTATAATTTGTGGTAATTCTGCAAACCGCCAAAATGACAGTAACATTGGGCTGGTCTTGATTTTGACTAGCATGGCTGCACCTGATAAGTTACCTTTCTATTGATAGTTCTATTATATCAGATAGATATATTGGACTTAACCCAAAATAGAGATTCACAATACAAAGGAATATCAATTTAAGATATCATGATCTTATAATTTAATAATCCAACAGAACAGTATGGATGAGCATCATTTGAAAAAAAAATTATTTCTCTTTGCTATTGAAAGTAATGCATTGAAAATGTAGGAAGTATAAAATAGGAAAAAAATTAAGAAACAGTCGTTTTGAAGTTTTTAACCTCTGGAGACTTACCTCTACAGATAATATGTTACAAAACTGAGACTACACATTTTCCTCCACTTTTGATGGGACTATGTCGCAGATAAACCCACAGAAGTGAGACTATGTTAAGTCAAATGCATTTGGACTTCCTGGTGGCACAGTGGTTAAGAATCCATCTGCCAATGCAGGGGACATGGGTTCGAGCCCTGAACCAGGATGATCCTACATGCTGCAGAACAACTAAGCCCGCGAGCCACAACTACTGAGCCTGCATGCCACAACTACTGAAGCTTGCACATCTAGAGCCTGTGCTCCACAAGAAAAGAAGCCATCACAATTGGAAGTCCGTGCACCGCAACGAAGAGTAGCCCCCACTCGCTGCAACTAGAGAAAGCCTGTGCACAGCAATGAAGACCCAATGCAGCCAAAAATAAAATTAATTAATTAAAAAAATGCATTTAATACATGTAACCCAACAAATATCATAGCCTAGCCTACCCTAAACATGCTCAGAACACTTACATCAACTGACAGTTGGGCAAAAATCATCTAACACAAAGCCTATTTTATAAAAAAGTGTTGAATATCTCATGTAACTTATTGAAGATTGTACTAAAGGTGAAAAGCAGAATGGATGTAAGTGAATCCCTTGTTTATCCTTGTGATCGTGTGGCTGCCTAGCATCAGGAGAGAGGAGAGAACATGATATACATATAACTAGACCTGGAAAAGATCAAAGTTCAAAATTCAAAGTACAGTTTCTGCTGAATGCATATTGTTTTCACACCATCATAGAATAAAAAAGTCGTAAATCGAACCATCATAAGTCAGGGACCATTTGTATAATGAATATAACATTTATATCCTTTATTGTTTAAAATCTTAACATATTAATTAAACACATTTTTGAAATTTTGTTTTATAAATAATGTTCTTGTGAGCATTTATATATATAAATCTTCGTTGTTATTTTTTTTTCCTTATAGATATTAGCAAGTCAGAATGTTTGAAATGTTTCTGACCAAACTTCTTTCCAGAAAATGTCTCTTTTGCTTCTAGTCCATTTTGTACCATCCCCACTTTGGGACAATTGGATCTCCATTCCAAACCTCTGTTCATTTTGCTTAAGAAAAGATTTTTCGTATTTTCAAAGTAAGGAGCCTAGAATATTCATGGAAGGGATAAATGAGCTCCATTTATGATAAAGGACTTTTTCACCAAATGCCAATATCATGAGTCATATCAAACCCCTCACTTCTGTCTGGGAAATCCTTAAAGATAGAAATAGCATAAAGAAGGGGGAAATGCAGAGTATCCACATACTAGGATTGAATGCCCAGCTTTATTACCAGCTGTATATATATGGCCCGGGGTGTGCAGGCCAGTCGTTACCCCTGTAAAAGAATGTCATTGCAAGAAAAATTTAAACATGCCTTTTTGAGGGTCCTCTCCTTTAGTGTATATTTTGTTCATCTGCACTAACCAGACCTCCTTAGGAGAGAACCTTCCTTCTTAATCTTGTAAAGGGTCCTGATGACCCATGGCCTACCACTCAGCGCTTTATATGTGAGATCTCGATTGTGTAAACTGTCAGTAAGATGTTATTTGACTCAACCCTTTGTCTCAAAAACGTATATAATTGTGCTTTGACCTCTAAGGGGTGGAACAGTCCTCAGAGCTTTCTGAAAGACTGTCTCCCAGGTTATAATCCTTAGGTTGGCTCGAATAAAACTTTCCATTTCTTTCTTAAACCAAAAAAAAAAAAAAGAATGTCATTGGACTAGATGATCTTTTAGAGTTTTTTTCCCAGTTGCAAAGAATTTTTAAGAATCACCTTCTTTGGAAGTAATATATACACCACTACATATAAAATAAATAAACAACAAGGACCTACTGTATAGCACAGGGAACTATACTTAATATTTTATAATAACTTATGATGGAAAAGAATCTGAAAATGAATTTTAAAAAAAGCAAAAGTATCACTTCTTGAAGCCCTCTGTGATCACCTCATTCAGAATCAAGTTCTCCCTCTTCTCACCTCCAAGGATAACTTGTTTACTATCCAAGTGTCTTGCTCAGCATAGGTGTTGGGGAAAACAATTCCCAAATTAGTACATTCATGTGAATTTTAAACCATTTAATAAATATCATCATATCTATGAAATAACCAGATCATCTGGCTACAAATAATAGATCTTTTCATTTTGAAAATACCTAAATAAGCCCAAATCTCTTTAAAAGGAAAATGTTGTGAGGTGATATGTAGTACCTCATCATTTTAATAAAATTTACTTATCTGTTTTGAATATATAACACAGCTTTAGGTAATCTCGTAGTGTTTAAGAATTGTTAGAACTACTAATTTTTTACTTCATGTTATAGTGAGAAATTCAAAATAATAGTTACTTTAATTAAAACCTCACAAAAGTTACAATGGCAGTTATCAAAAAGACAAAAGATAAGTGTTGGCAAAAATGTGGAAAAAAGAGAACACTTGTACACTGGTGGTGGGAATGTAAATTGGTGCAGCCACTATGGAAAACAGTATGGAGATTCCTCAAAGTGTTGGCAAAAATGTGGAAAAAAGAGAACACTTGTACACTTGTGGTGGGAATGTAAATTGGTGCAGCCACTATGGAAAACAGTATGGAGATTCCTCAAGGCATTAAAAATGGAACTGCCATATGATCTTGCAGTCCCACTTCTGGGTGGGTGTATATTCAAACGAATTGAAATCAAGATCTTGAAGAAATATCTGTACTCCCATGTTCATTGCAGCATTATTCATAATTGCTAAGTAATGGAAGCTACTTAAATGTCCATCAACAGATGAATAGAAAAAGAGAATGTATATACATATACATTCCTTTAAAAAGAAGAAAATCCTGTCATTTGTTACAACATGGATGAACCTGGAGGACATTATGCTAAGTGAAATAAGCCAGATGCAGAAAGACAAATACTGCATAATCCCACTTAAGTGAGAAATCTAAAATAGTCAAATTCATACATGCAGGGAGTAGAATGGTGGTTGCCAGGTACTGGAGAAGGGAAAAACAGGAAGGTGTTGGTCAAAGAGTCCAAAGTTTCAGTTATGCAAGATGAATAAGATCTGGAGATCTAATGTACAGCACGGTGACTATAGTTAACAAAACTGTATTGTATACTTGAAATTTTCTGAGGGTAGGTCTTAAGTATTTTTACCACAAAAAAAAGAAAGAGAAAGAAGTAAATATTTGAGGTGATAGAATGTTAATTAACTTGACTGTGATCATTTCACAATATATTGATATTTGTATATTCAAATATCAAGTTGTATACCTTAAATATATAACATTTTATTTGTTAATTATACATCAATAAAGCTGAAAAAAGTGTAGGCTGGTCTTGCTAGAAGATTCTCTCACTGGCTTTATTTTTTTTTAATTTATTTACTTATTTATTTATTTTTTTTGGCTGTGTTGTGTCTTCCTTGTTGGGTGTGGGCTTTCTCTAGTTGCAAGCAGGGGTTACTATTCATTGTGGTGCATGGGCTTCTCACTGCGGTGGCTTCTCTTGCTGCAGAGCACAGGCTCTAGGTGTGCGGGCTTCAGTAGTTGTGGCACGCAGGCTCAGTAGTTGTGGCGCATGGGTTTAGTTGCTCCATGGCATGTGGGATCTTCCCGGACCAGGGCTTGAAACTGTGTCCCCTGCATTGGCAGGTGGATTCTTAACCATTGCACCACCAGGGAAGTACCTCTCTTACTGGCTTTAAAGAAACCAGCTATGAAGTCATATCATGAGCTGCCCACATAGGGAGCCAAGTGGCAAGGCACACAGGGCAGCCCCTGGCCAACAGCTGGCAAGAAAGTAGGGCTTTAAGACCCTGCAAAGAACTGAATTCTACCAACAACCACAGTTTGGAAGTGGACCCTAATCCAGCCTCAGATGAGACCACAGGTCCAACCAACACCTTGACTTCAAACTTTGTGAGACCTTGAAGCAGAGAACCTAACCAAGCTCCACTCAGACTCCTACAAATAGAAACTGTGAGAGAATGAACGTGCATACTTTTAAGGGCTGTGTTCGTGGCAGTATTTTTACACAACAATAGATAACCACTAAAAGGAGGAAATTGATCCTTGGAGTGAGGTCCATTCATAGGCTGAAGAAACACCTCAGAAACCCACCAATTCATTCTTCATGGAAGAGCAACCTTAACTTTCCTCAGTTTCTCAGAAATCTCCAGAACCCAAGTGGGTAATTGATAGTTGTATATAACTCAGAATGATTACATTTTTCATTACATCTGGATGCAGTGATATTTAAAAAAATTTTTTTTATTGCATTATAGTTGGTTAAAAATGTGTTAGTTTCTGGTGAACAGCAAAGTGATTCATATATATACACATATGTATATATACACATATATTCTTTTTCAGATTCTTTTCCATTATAGGTTATTATAAGCTATTGAATATAGTTCCCGGTGCTATACAGTAGGTCTTGGTTGATTATCTATTTTATTTTATTTATTTTAAAATTTTTGGCTGCATGGGCTTTCTCTACTTGAAGCTAGTAGGGGATACTCTTCGTTGCAGCGCACGAGCTTCTCATTGAGGTGGCTTCTTTTATTGTGGAGCACGGGGTCTAAGCACGTGGGCTTCAGTAGTTGTGGGGTACAGGCTCAGTAGTTGTGGCACATGAGCTCAGTAGTTGTGGGTCGTGGGCTCTAGAGCACAGGCTCAGTTGTTGTGGTGCACAGGCTTTGTTGCTCTGTGGCATGTGGGATCTTCCCAGACCAGGGATCAAACCTGTGTCCCCTGCATTGGCAGGTGGATTCTCAACCACTGAGTCACCAGGGAAGTCCCTGATTCTCTATTTTAGATATAGTAGTGCGTATCTGTTAATCCTATACTCCTAATTTATCCCTGCCCCCACTCTTTCGCCTTTGGTAACCATAAGTTTGTTCCCTATGTCTCTGAGTCTGTTTCTGTTTTGTAAATAAGTTCATTTGCATCATTTTTTAGATTCCACATATAAGTGATCTCATACAATGTTTGTCTTTCTCTGACTTACTGAGTATGATAACCTCTAGGTTGGCTGCAATGATATTTAATAATTATCAGAGAAGTTACTGAGTCAAGCCACTCCCAAACATAAAGCACAACACAAAGAAGAGGGAGAAACCAGCAGAATCATGGTGGCTGTCTTCAAGAGGCAATAATTAATTATTACACTAGAAAATGCTTTCAATAAAATAGAGTAGTTCCAGGAAAGGTTCCTACCAAACTAGTTTGTTTGAGTAGTTCTTACTCAATTCTTACAATTAAGAAATCACCACCTTAGCCTACACACTATTTTCTTTCTTCTAACATATTTTAGCCTGATACTTGAATACAAGTTAAATCACTGAAAATCTTTGAGTCTGAAGCTCTAGGTATTTGAAAATATTCAAAAGAAGATTTCACAACTTTTAAAGGGCATTATGGTCATTTTTGCTAAATAAAAATGAGCCCTCAAGAAAATACTATTTTGGGGTGACAAAGTGATAATGAAAGAAATGTGCTTAAAATGGACAACAAATATGCTTTCAAACTGAAATGATTAAATAAAGATATGCCTGTGGAAGTGATTGAAACTGGAGAAGTGCTGAAATTCAAGGCTGTGCTCAGAACATCTAAACTGGAATAGCTTTAGCAATGTCTGCCAGGAAAATCAAACTTCATTTAAAAATTTTTCTTAGAATTTCTTCATGTCAGTGACATTCTGTGTGTGAGGGCTCCGTTAGCATACAATCTAACAGAAGCTGTGTACAGCTGATTGGGGAAAGAATACCATGGTTTACTCTGGTATTTTAAAATGTGCTATCCTCTCCTTGTGTTCTGAATATTTCTGTTCATGGAAATGTGATTTTTTTAACAAGAGCATTTCTTTATGACATTTTAGATCTCAGACACTCAACTTGCCTTACTAAGCCCAAGCAAAGGGCTTTTCAAAGAATAAAGTGAAAGGAAAGTATAGCTCTGGAGCCATGTGACTGGAAGTGGTTTCTAACCTTGACATTTTTCTTTGACAATGAAAGGAAAGAATCAATGGGTCACAATTACTTCCTGAACATAAAGGCAAAAGGAATGAAGAGAAAAATGTGTCTGTGTGTGGGACATCACATCCATCTCCCAGTTTCCTTAATGGCGTAGATTTTTATTATTACTTTTATCATGTTTTAAGTCTGCAGTTACTTTTTATAGTTACATTTTTTCCTATGAGATGAAGTGATGAATTTCACAGAATTTGATCAGTTCCTGGATAATCCTGGATAAGGCTTCTCTTCTTTACAATGGGATAGTGAATGTTCATTTCCTTATAAAATCTCAAGAGGATTTTATGGTGATTTCATTGACCTGTTTTCACATGCTCGAAGAGATGAACAATGGGAAAAAAATGACAAGAAAATTTTTACTATTGGCTGAAATATAACATTACTGAGAAACCAAAAACTTAGAGTTGTACCCTTATATATTTGTAAGAAATTAAAATTAAACTCTATCTGTACAGGTCAGTGCTCCACCCAAAACTTTGTTTGAAATAATCTGTATTACTATTCAGAATTTGCCTCTCTACCCATACCCACGGTTTATTACTTCCTTCAACATGAATAATATCCTGATAGATTAAATATTTAAACTTTAAAAGTACAGTAAAATTACTCATAAAAATGTGGGAGACAATATGCATAATGTATATGGAGGAGAATTTTTTAACCAAGGTGGTATACTAGAAACTGTCAGAGAAAAAAAAAATTTATCATTTAAAAATGTAACATTTTTACAGGAAAAGACACCACTAGTGCCATAAAGACAAAATGACTTGGAAAAGATATTTGTGAGTTAGAGGTTAATACCTATAACAAAGCTCTTACAAATTGATGAGAAATCAACAGAAACCTCAATTAAAAATTGGGCAAAGCACATGAATTAGCAATTCACAGAGAAGTAAATCCAAGTGGCCCACAAACATTTGAAAAGATGTTCAAATTTACTTGTTGTCAGAAAAACAAATGCAAATTAAAATTTTAAAATAGATCACTTTACAATCATCTTAGTGTCAAAGCTAAAAAGATCTATAACACCTATACTAAGCCAGGAAGAAATGTGAAATTAGAGACATTTTGAAAAACAAACTACTGCTATTTAGTGAAACACACACACACACACACACACACGTATTGATAGGGAATGCCCACTGCTCTCCAAAATTGATTTTTCTCTATTTCCTTGGAATGTAGTTAGATTATCTTTTCCCATCTCACTTGACTGAATTCTGGCCAGTGACTGAACAGGACTGGTGTGTTGTCTGGTCTCTCTTTCTCTTTTTATAAGGACACTAATCCCATCCTGGAGGCCCCACCCTGATGGTCTCATCTAAACCTAATTACCTCCCAGAGGCTCCACTTTGAAATACCATTGCTTGGAAGTTAGGATTTCAACATAGGAATGTTGGGGGTGGGATACAAGCATTCAATGCATAACAGTACCCCTGCAGGGCCAGACCTGTATGAACCTCCCATGTTGAGTATGTCCTCTAGCTCTTATCTCCTTCCAGCTGATTAGGACCATGAACTGGGGATCCAAGAAGATGACAGAGCCTGAGTCACACTGTCTAGCCTATAGTAACTGATACTTTGACCTAGTAATTCCTCTCTTGGGCGTCTAAAGAATTAAAAGCATCAAAGTGTATGGAAATATGTACAAGAATAATTGTTCACACTTATTAGAGTTAAAAAAAAAAACGCTGGGGCTTCCCTGGTGGCACAGTGGTTGGGAGTCTGCCTGCCGATGCAGGGGACACAGGTTCGTGCCCCGGTCTGGGAAGATCTCACATGCTGCAGAGCAGCTGGGCCTGTGAGCCATGGCTGTTGAGCCTGCGCGATGGAGCCTGTGCTCTGCAACAGGAGAGGCCACAACAGTGAGAGGTCCGCATACCGCAAAAAAAAAAAAAACCCTGGAAACAAATGGAAAGACTGTGAATAGGGATATGATTGAACAAATTATGGTAAAATCCATATTTTGGAATATTTTGTGATCATTAAAAATAATAAATTAGGATCACACTACTTGACTTGAAAGGATTTCCAAGAACTTTTGTTAAAGAAGAGCAAGATATAAAAGGTGTATTAAGAAAACAAAAAGGTGTATTTACTATCATGCCATTTTGGTAAACTAATCAAAGGCCTTAAAATCTCACATATATGTGAATGTTTGTATAGACAGATACATTTATTCATTTAATATAATTATATAAGCATGGAAATATATAGTTGTCTATATACTAAATGATAAGATGGTTTCCCTGTATCAGTGTTTGTGGGAGGTGGTGGCAATATTAGACTAAGAGAGAAGATTTCACCTAACTCAATAAAAATGGGAAATTAAAAAGAGAACATACTGGGGACTTCCCTGGCGGTCCAGTGGTTAGGACTCTGCACTTCCACAGGGGGCATAGGTACCATCCCTGGTTGGGGAACTAAGATCCTGAAGCTGTGCAGCGTGGCCAAAACAATAAAAAATAAAATAAAAAGAGAACATACTAAGAAGTATACATGGAGTATGCATTATATCATAGTATGTGTACATTTATGTAAACTTATAATCAATGGATTTCATATATAAAATAAATTGATAACAAAGTTAGGACCCATTTTTATATATATATTAAAAATATTTCTCTCTATGCCACCTGAGAACCCCTTCCTCTCTTCCTCACTAGGCCTCCATTTAATTTTATTAAAATGAGATTTGTACAGGAAATTATCCCTTGGTATTAGAATATGATTTCCTTAATCACTGATTTATTCAAACTACCCTTATGTATAAATAAATGAAAAGAACCAGTAGAAGAAGAAACACGGGAGGGGAAGGGCAGAGTCAAGATGGCGGTGTGGGAAGATGCGAAGTTTGCATCTCCTCACAACTAGGGCAACTGCTGGACTCTGGTGGGGACCCTGATGCCCAAGGAGATGGGAGGAACCCCCAAGTGAACTGGTAGGACTTGGAGGGACTGAGGGGGTAGGATAACTGGAGTCCAGACAGGACTGGCACCCCTGAGGGGTGGCTAAGAGGGGGTGGGGCTCCCACGCCTGGAGGGACCCTCAGGGACTCGGATCAGGAGGGAGTGTGCACAGCATTTCCCCTTCCCAATGGGCTGGGGAAGTCTGCCTGGCTCTCGGGCTGGGTCCAATGCCCGCAGATGTCCCCTCTGGGCTGGGTTGGTCCTGGGGGCGTAGGAGGGAGGCTGGGAGAGAACAGGAGAGGGAGGTGGGAGGGGCCCTCTGGGAGCAGGAGAGGAGCAGAGGGCATTTGCCATGCTCACTCAGGCTTGGGGAGCTGCTGGGCTCCCAGGTGGGGTCCCCCACCCTCTGAGACCAGAGGAGGGGGGCATGCCTAGGCCCTTTCTGTTCTGCTGAGCCAAAGCGCCACCCCCACCCCCTCCAGGGCTTTTTCTAACCTTGTGGGTCCTAAATATAGGCCCACCCACCACCCAAATCTCCCCCCTGCTTAGGCCCAGCCCTCCACAGCCAAGGCCTTTTCCACATTTTTTTCTTTTTCTTCTCCTCCTGTTTTTTACTATTGTGGTCTGTTTTACCTTCCGGTTTTTGTTTCATCTATATTTTTATTTTTATATTCTTTCTAACATATCTGTTAGTTTCCTAGTCTAATTTTACTTTTTACCTCATTATTGTTCTCTTTTTTTTTTTTTTTTGCCACCCTGCATGGCTTGTGGGATCTTGGTTCATGAGCCAGGGGTTGGACTGAAGCTCCTGCAGTGGGAGCTCTGAGTCTGAACCACTGGACTAACAGACAACTTCAGACCCCAGGGAATATTCATTGGAGTGAGTTCTCCTGGAGGTCCTCATCGCAGCACCAAGACGCAGCTCTACCCAACAACCTACAAACTCCAGTGTTGGAAGCCTCAGGCCAAACACAAAGTAAAACAGGAGCACAATTCTACTCGTTAAAAAAAAAAAAAGAATGGCAAAAATATATGTCACAGAAGAAGGAGCAAGATTAAAAACATACAAGACCAAATAAATGAAGAGGAAATAGGTAACCTACCTGAAAAAGAATTCAGAATAATGATGGTAAAGTTGATCCAGAATCTTGGAACTAGAATGGAGGCACAGATTGAGAAAATACAAGAAATGTTTAATAAAGATCTAGAAGGACTAAAGAACAAACAGAGATGAACAACAAAATAACTGAAATGAAAAATACACTAGAAGGAATCAATAACAGAATAACTGAGGCAGAAGAACGAATAAGTGAGCTGGAAGACAAAATGGTGGAAATAAACTGCCAAGGAGCAGAATAAAGGAAAAAGAATGAAAAAAATTGAAGACTATCTCAGAAACCTCTGAGACAACACTAAATACACCAACATTCGAATTATAGGGGTCCCAGAAGAAGAAGAGAAAAAGAAAGGGTCTGAGAAAATATTTGAAGAGATTATAGTGGAAAACTTCCCAAACATGGGAAAGGAAATAGTCATTCAGGTCCAGGAAGCACAGAGAATCCTATACAGGATAAACCCTAGGAGAAACACACCAAGACACATATTAATCAAACTAACAAAAAATTATATTAAAGAAAAAATATTAAAAGCAGCAAGGAAAAACAAAAAACAACATACAAAGAATCCCCATTAGGTTATCAGCTGATTTTTCAGCAGAAACTCTGCAGGCCAGAAGGGAGTGGCAGTATATACTTAAAGTAATTAAAGAGAAAAACCTACAACGAAGATTACACTACCCAGCAAGGATCTCATTCAGATTCGATGGGGAAATCAAAAGCTTTACAGACAAGCAAAGGCTAAGAGAATTCAGCACCACCAAACCAGCTTTACAACAAATGCTAAAGAAACATCTCTAGGCAGGAAACTCAAGAGAAGAAAAAGACCCCCCTCCAAAACCCCAAAACAATTAAGAAAATGGTAATCAGAACATACATATCGATAATAACCTTGAATGTAAATAGATTAAATGCCCCAACCAAAAGACACAGACTGGCTGAATGGATACAAAAACATGACCCATATATATGCTGTCTAGAAGAGACTCACTTCAGACCTAGGGACACATACAGACTAAAAGTGAAGGGATGGAAAAATATATTCTATGCAAATGGAAATCAAAACAAAGCTGGAGTAACAATACTCATATCAGATAAAATAGACTTTAAAATAAAGACTGTTACAAGAGATAAGGAAGGACACTACATAATGATCAAAGGATCAATCCAAGAAGAAGATATAACAGTTATAAATGTTTATGCACCCAACATAGGAGCACCTCAATGCATAAAGCAAATGTTGACAACCATGGAAGGAGAAATCAACAGTAACACAATCATAGTAGGGGAATTTAACATCCAACTTTCACCAATGGACAGATCATCCAGAAAGAAAATAAATAAGGAAACTCAAGCTTTAAATGACACATTAAACAAGACTGATTTAATTGATATTTATAGGACATTCCATCCAAAAACAACAGAATATACTTTCTTCTCAAGTGCTCATGGAACATTCTCCAGGATAGATCATATCTTGGGTCACAAATCAAGCCTTGTTAAATTTAAGAAAATTGAAATCATATCAAGTATCTTTTCTGACCACAATGCTATGAGATTGGAAATCAGATATGGGAAAAAATCGTAAAAACCACAAATACATGGAGGCTAAACTGTGTGCAATTAAATAAACAAGAGATCACTGAAGAAATCAAAGAAGAAATTTAAAAAATACGTAGAAACAAATGACAACAAAAATATGACCACCCAAAACTATGGGATGCAGCAAAAGCAGTTCTAAGGGAGAAGTTTATAGCAATTCAATCTCACCTCAAGAAACAAGAAAAATCTCAGATAAACAATCTAACCCTACACCTAAAGCAACTAGGGAAAGAAGAACAAAGAAAACCCAAAGTCAGTAGAAGGAAAGAAATCATAAAGATCAGAGCAGAAATTGAAATAGAAACAAAGAAAGCAAGAGTAAAGATAAATAAAACTAAAAGCTGGTTCTTTGAGAAGATAAACAAAATTGATAAACCCTTAGCCAGACTCATGAAGAAAAAAAAGGGAGAGGATGCAAATGAATAAAATTAGAAATAAAAAAGGAGAAATCACAACTGACACTGCAGAAATACAAAGGATTATAAGAGACTACTACAAATAACTATATGCCAATAAAATGGACAACCACTAAGAGATGGACAAATTCTTGGAAAGGTACAATTTTCCAAGACTTAACCAGGAAGAATTAGAAAATATAAATAGACATTACAAGTAATGAAATTGAAACTGTAGTTTAAAATCTTCCAACAGGGGTTTCCCTGGTGGCGCAATGGTTGAGAGTCTGCCTGCTGATGCAGGGGACACGGGTTCATGCCCTGGTCTGGGAAGATTCCACATGCCGCAGAGCGGCTGGGCCCATGAGCCATGGCTACTGAGCCTGTGCCTCCAGAGCCTGTGCTCCACAACGGGAGAGGCCCCAACAGTGAGAGGCCCGCGTACCGCAAAAAAAAAAAAAAAAAAAATCTTCCAACAAACAAAAGTCCAGGACCGGATGGCTTCACAGGCAAATTCTATCAAACATTTAGAGAAGAGCTAACACTGATCCTTCTCAAAATCTTCCAAAAAATTGCAGAGGGAGGAACACTCCCAAATTCATTCTACAAAGCCACCATCACCCTGATACCAAAACCAAAAAAAGTTATCACAAAAAAAGAAAATGATAGACCAATATCACTGATGAACATAGATGCAAAAATCCTTAACAAAATACTAGCAACATATTAAAAGGATCATACACCATGATCAAGTGGGATTTATCCCAGGGATGCAAGGATTCTTCAATACACACAAATCAATCAATGTGATGCACTATACTAACAAATTACGGAATAAAAACCATATGATCAACTCAATAGATGCAGAAAAAGCTTTTGACAAAATTCAACACCAATTTATGATAAAAACTCTCTAGAAAATGGGCATAGAGGGAACCTACCTCAAAATAATAAAGGCCATATATGACAAACCCACAGAAAATATCATACTCAATGGTGAAAAACTGAAAGCATTTCCTCTAAGATCAGTAACATGAAAATGATGTCCACTCTCTCCACTCTTATTCAACATAGTTTTGGAAGTCCTAGACACGGCAATCAGAGAAGAAAAAATAAAATAAAATGAACACAAATCAGAAGAGAAGAAGTAAAACTGTCACTGTTTGCAGATGACATGATACTATACATAGAAAGTCCTAAAGATGCTACCAGAAAACTACTAGAGCTCATCAATGAATTTGGTAAGGTTGCAGGATACAAAATCAATGCACAGAAACCTCTGGCATTCCTATACACTAACAATGAAAAATCAGAAATAGAAATTAAGGAAACAATGCCATTTACCACTGCAACACTGAGATAAAATACCAAGGAATAAACCTACCTAAGGAGGTGAAAGACTTGTACTCAGAAAACTATAAAACACTGGTGAAAGATATCAAAGATGACATAAGCAGATGGAGAGATATCCCATGTTCTTTGATTGGAAGAATCAACATTGTGAAAATGACTATACTACCCCAAACAATCTACAGATTCAATGCAATCTCTATCAAACTACCAATGGCATTCTGCACAGAATTAGAACAAAAATGTTTACAGTTTGTATGGAAATACAAAAGACCCTGAATAGCCAAAGCAATCTTGAGAAAGAAAAATGGAGCTGGAGGAATCAGGCTCACCAACTTCAAAATATACTACAAAGCTACTGTAATCAAGACAGTATGACACTGGCACAAAAACAGAAATATAGATCAATGGTGCAGGTTAGAAAGCCCAGAGATAAACCTATGCACATATGGTCACCTAATTTATGACAAAGGAGGCAAAACATACAATGGAGAAAAGACAGCCTCTTCAATAAGTGGTGCTGGGAAAACTGGACAGCTACATGTAAAAGAATGAAATTAGAGCACTACCTAACACCATACACAAAAATAAACTCAAAATGGATTAAAGACCTAAATGTAAGACAAGACACTATAAAACTCTTAGAGGAAAACAGGAAAAACACTCTTTGACATAAACCACAGCAAGATCTTTTTTGACCCACCTCCTAGAGTAATAAAAGTAAAAACAAAAATAAACTAATGGGACCTAATTAAACTTAAAAGCTTTTGCACAACAAAGGAAACTATCAACAAGATGAAAGGAAAACACTCTGAATGGCAGAAAATATTTGTAAATGAAACAACAGACAAAGGATTAATCTCCAAAATATACAAACAGCTCAGGGAGCTCAATATCAAGAAAACAAACAATTAAATTAAAAAACGGGCAGAAGATCTAAATAGACATTTCACCAAAGAAGACATGCAGATGGGCAAGAGGCACATGAAAAGATGCTCAATATCACTAATTATTAGAGAAATGAAAATCAAAACTACAATAAGTTATCACCTCATAGTAGTCTGAATGGCCATTATCAAAAAATCTAGAAACAATAAATGGTGGAGAGGGTGTGGTGAAAGGGCACCCTCCTTCACTTTTGGTGGTAATATAATTGATACAACTACTATGGAGAACAGTATGGAGGTTCCTTAAAAAACTAAAAATAGAATTACCATATGACCGAGCAATCCCATTACTGGCTTATACCCTGAGAAAACCATAATTCAAAAAGACACCCTAATGTTCATTGCAGCACTATTTACAATAGCCAGGACATGGAACCAACTTAAATGTCCATCAACAGGTGAATGGATTAAGAAGATGTAGCACATATATACAACCGAATATTACTCACCCATAAAAAGAAATGAAATTGAGTTATTTGTAGTGAGGTGGATGGACCTAGAGCCTGTCATACAGAGTGAAGTAAGTCAGAAAGAGAAAAACAAATACCATATGCTAACACATATATATGGAAACAAAAAAAAAAAAAGATACTGATGAACCTAGTGGCAGGCCAGGAATAAAGACTTAGATATTGAGAATGGACTTGGGGACACGGGGGTGGAGGGGGAAGCTGGGGCGAAATGAGAGTAGCATCCACATATATACACTACCGAATGTAAAATAGTTAGCTAGTGGGAAGAAGCAGCATAGCACAGGGAGATCAGCTCGGTGCTTTGTGATGACCTAGAGGGGTAGGATGAGGGACAGGCTCAAGAGTGAGGGGATATATGTATGCATATGGCTGATTCACTTGTACAATAGAAACTAATACAGTATTGTGAAGCAATTATACTCCAATAAAGATCTATTAATTAAAAAAAAGGAGAAACACCAACACAAAAGTAGTGCACTAAGAAAAATTCTATACACCTCCCATATTCTCACCTGAAGGAGTTAAGCAAGAATATTTGGTACCAGTTTTGTGGAGGATATTCTTCATCTCAAAAGAAACCTGAGTCAGTAAGCATTTACCAGGAACAGATACAATTCTGCCATATACAAATTATTCGTCAAGACAAAGAACTTAGGACTTAAATGGGAATGAGTTTTCTTTGTTTTCTTTTTTTGAGTTGCTTCACTTGGGCACATACCCAGACAGTATTGATCAAAGATTTAATGAACTTCGGATGCAACTTTGGTTGAATGGGTTATTTGGGACACTCAAGTGCCCTTTGGTGTTTGTTCTTTGTTTTTTAACAGCTACTGCTGCATGGTTAAAAATGTTTCCTTTAACAAAAAGAGGGAAGATGACCTTGCTGACCCCAGACTTCACAGGCAACACCAAAAGCCCAAAAGCAGTATGATATTAAGGCAAGACCAAAGTATCAACAGAAGCTAAGGATGGTGGCCCATTTGTCACCAGCAGCCTACTTAATGTTTTCTTTTCTATTAAATTTTGGAAACAATTGAAAGCTAGAAACAAAATCACATGCCTGTCCTAATATTTTTTTATTTTCCACCTTGATCCACTCTTCCAAAACTTATAGGGCTGTCTCAGTCAATTCAGGCTGCTATAACAAAAATACCATAGACTGGGTGGCTTAAATAACAAACTTTTATTTCTCACAGTTCTGGAGGCTGGGAAGTCTAAGATCAAGGTGCTTGCGGATTTAGGTCTGGCGAGGATCTTCTTCCTGACTTCCAGGGGCTGTCTTCTCATTGTATCCTCACATGACTGAGAGGGTGAGCTTTAGATTATTTCTCTTTTTATGAGGACATTAATCCTGATGGGGGCTCTACCCTCATGACCTCATCTAAACCTAATTAGCTCCCAAAGGCCCCACCTCCTAATATCATACCACTGGAAGTTAGAGTTTCAACATGTGAATCTGGGGAGGGGGAGCAGGCACACAAACATGAGGTTCATAACAAAGGACTATATTTAGTTTGGCTCTAGAAATATTCTTTGGGAACTTGAGTTTGGAGAAAATTTCCTGCTCCTTCCTTTTTACCCACAAGTAACTATAGTGTTGAAATTAATTTGACTACTCATACCTTTGAGGATGAAGATGGGATTATTAACCAATCTTCTATGGTGAGACCAGTTGTATGTTTGAGACCTATTTATTTTCAAAAAAGTGTAGATCATAATACCTGTCCTTCAGAGATGCTATAAGCTTGTAATTTATTCAGTAATGTGCCTGGCACATTGTATGGAGTCAATAACTATTAGTTGAATGCCATTTTTACCTGTGCAAACTTGGTCAAGTTTCTTATTTTCCTAAGTGTTAATGTTCTCATACATGAAAACAATATTGACAGATTTTGCCTTAATAAATCATTGTGAAGAATCTATTAAGATATGTGAAAATATAAGTAATTTTTCATCTCAACAATTAAGGAGAGTAAAAACAACATTCTGGTAGTGCATCCCCTCATTTTTTTTCCACTCTAAGTATCAGAATCTTGAGTGAAATTTATTGCTTGCCAGTAAAAAAATGTGCTCTTCATTTTAGTATGCACTTTATGACTCATTCCTGGCTTAACATTCCCACCCCCTCTTTTCCCCTTCAATCATTGCACTTTTAATTTGCACTATCTTATCGAATTATGAATATCCTTGCAAAACATTTAAACTTATTCCCGGGTAAACAAACCTATATGCCTACATTCTCAATTACCGTATTAGTCATAGATAGATATGCTTAGGTCCAGATATTACCCTTCTTCTCATAATATTTTTCAAAATGTGTTTGGCAAAATGTTAATATCTATCACCTAAAAATAGAGCTCCAAATTTTTAAAAAGTTGGGAAAATATCTGATTAAACAAAATCAAGCAGTTTTTTTTCCTATGAACCTCTATGTGTCATCATGAATTATATACACTCAGTGACACAGAATACAGCATTTCTCAGAATTAGTTTTGTTAACTAAGAAATGTATTGAAAAAACACAAGGATTAGTGGAGAGCAATTAAACCCTCACTTGTTACCTGTTCGTTTCAAAGAGTACTGTGAGGATGAGCAGCTGGACCACTGCTTTTTGGGTTTTAACCGAATGTAAAGCAGTCTCACTGTGCTTAGGAAACAAAGTCCTGCAGAGGGAAAGCACCTATGTCAAGCCACGGCCTTTTTATCCTCAAATTATGTGTTAGACTTTGGAGTTATCAGAAGTGGTATGCTAGAAATTTGATCTGGGAAACTCTTAAGGAAAAACAGCCTTTCCTGAAGTATTATACAATGAATGGGACAAAGACCCAACAGCCTCTAAATCAAAGGCCCAGAAATCCATGCCCTAGAAACAGGGAAAACCAGAGGTAGATTGAGTCTTACTAAAATTGGGATCCTTCCAGATCCAGCTGAATTCCTGATTGACATAAGCAGGCCTTCAATTTAAAAAAAAGAAAAAAAAAAGGAAAATGCCTCTGGGATAAAATAATAGTACATTGTATCTCTATGCTTCTTTTATATGTAATTCTATAATTGCATAAAATATTATTAAATATGAATAGAGAAAGCAACAATAATAACAAAACAATGAACTAGAGAAAAAAACCAAAAAACAAATGCTTCAGTTCTTGGAATGAACACAGGATTTAAAAATAGCTACAATTAATATGTTCACAAAAGGGAAAAAAAAACAAATTTATGAGAGTGGAGAACTTTGGCATTTATAAAAATTCAATGGACACTCTAGAACTAAATATCTGACATTAAAAATCTAGTGAATGTATTTAGTAACAGATTGGAATGATCAGAACATAGGGTCAGAAAACTAGGAAGCAGAAAAGTAGGTAATGCACAAAAATTAAATCAAAAAGAAAAAAAGAATGAAAAAATCATAGCACTAGCCCTTACATTTCTGGTGAATTAATTTCAACAAGGGTGCCAAGATGATTAAATGGGAAAGAATGGTCTTATCAAAAAGCTAGCTAAAACAACTAGATAGCTATGCAAAAGAATGCAGTTGTACCCCCATCTCACAACATATACAATTGATCAGTGATCTAAATATAAGATCTAAAACTATAAAAGTCTTAGAAGAAAACATAGGAATAAATCTTTGTGACCATGTATTAGGAAATGGTTTCTTAGGTATGATATCAAAAGCACAAGTGACAAAAGGAAAAATAACTTGGGTTTTATTAAAATTTTAAAAAATTTCTGTTTCAAAGGGTTCCATCAAAAAAGTGAAATGACCTACAGAATGGTAAAAATGTTTGCAAATCATATATTTGGTAAGAACTTGTGTCCAGAAAATATACAGAATCTTTACAATTCAATAATAAAAAGACAAATAACCCAGCTTTAAAAATGGACAAAAATCTGAATAGACATTTCTTTAAAGAAAATATACAAATGATCAATAAGGACATGAAAAGATATTATTAGCCATCAGGAAAGTACAAATCAAAACTACAATGAATGACATAACAATTTATACCCATAAATATGGCTAAAATAATAAGTCTTGGAAGGATATGGAAAATTTACATTTCTGGTAGAAAGGTAAAATTGTACAGCTTCTTTGGAAAACAGTTTGGCATTTTCTCAAGAGTTAAACATAGAATTACCATACATCCCTGTAATTTCACTCCTAGATACATATCCAAGAAAAGTGGGTATGTATGTCCCCACTAGACCTTGAACACAGATATTAATAGTAGCTTTATTCAGAATAACCAAAAAGTGGAAACAACACAAATTTTCATTAACTGATGAATGCATAAACAAAATATGGTAGATCCATACAATGGAATATTATTTGACCATAAAAAGGGATGAAGTACTTATACATGCTACAACGCGGGTGAACCTTAAAAACATTATGCTAAGTGAAAGAAGTCTGTCACCAAAGACCACATATTGTATGATGTCATTTATTGGAAATGTCTAAAGTAGGCAAATTCACAGAAAGAAAAATTAGATTAGTTGTTGCCAGTGCCTGCTTGAGAGGACAATGAGGAGAAAATGCTAATGAGTACAGGGTTTCTTTTCTGGATGATGAAATGTTCTGAACTTAGATGGTGGTGATGGTTGCTCTTAGAATGGAGTGAAACAATGAATAACATACTATAAAAAGGTGATTTTTAAATTGTGCTAAAATATGCATAACATAAAGTTTACCATTTTAGCCATTGTAGGTATATCGTTCAGTGTACACCTGAACACTGTACAATCATAGTAAGTGCTTTCATGTTACTGTACAACCATCAGCATAACTTTCTTCATCTTGCAAAACTGAAACTCTATACCCATTAAACAATAATTTCTCATTCCTCCTTCCCCCTACCTTCTGTAAACTACCATTCTACTTTCTGTCTCTATGAATTTGACTACTATAGTCCTCATATAAGTGGAATCATACAGTATTTGTCTTTTTGTGACTAGCTTATTGCACTTAATTTAATGTCTTCAAGGGTGAATTTTATGGTACATGGATTGTATCTCAATAAATCTTTTATTAAAAAAAATGTGTGTAAGAGATATGTTGGACCCCTTAAAAGTTCTAACTTACATATAATTGGAGATTCAGAAAAAGAAGAAGAAAGAAAGGAGTGGAACCATAACCCTTGGGAATAAAAAAAAAAAATACAACTGACAGATTCAAAAAGCTAAGAAAAGGCCAATTCAAGTAAACACACAAAAAACCACCTAGTCACATTGGAGTAAACTTCTGAAGACCAAAGACTGGAAGAAAATCTAAATAGCCATTGGGAAAAAGACACATTACCTTCAAAGTAGCAACAGTAAAACTGACACCTGACTTTTCAACGGAAACAATAACACCAGAGGAAAGTGGAATGGCATTTTAAGTGCTGAGAGAAAAGCTTTTGAATATCTATTTCAAAAATGAAAGTAAAGTAAAAACATTTTCAGACAAACAAAACAGAATTTTCAACAGTGGGCCTATGCTAAAACAAACAAAAAACATTACAAAACAAACAAACAAAAATTAGAATCCTTCAGAACAAATAAAAATGATCCCAGATACATTGAGATGCAGAAGGGAATGAATGAGCAATAGAAGAGATAAATATGTGAACAGTTGAAATAAATATTGACTGTTCAAACAACAATAATAATGTGTTATGATATTTTAAATGTATGCAAGAGAATAATAATGCAGAAGATAGGAGGGGATAAACTGACTAAAAAGCCATAAGTTTCAGGAAGTATAGTAAAGTAGTAAAAGTATTAATTTATATTACATTGTAACAGGCCATGTCTGCATGTTGTAATCTCTAGGTAGCCAGGAAAAAGAAAGTATAAATAACAAGAAATAGTTAGGTAACTAACTGGAATGTATGACTAACAAATTAATAGATGGAAATAATGATTACAAGTTTTCTGTTAATTAATACAAAGGGAGAGGAAATAATATATAGAGATGGACCATAAATATAGCTTAAAAGTAATAAGGTGGTAGACAAAAACCTAATAATGTAGGGAATTACATTAAATGTAAATAGCCTATTTGCACCAAGTAAGAAAAAGAACATCTAATATTGAATGACGCTAGAAAAAAATATGCTCTCAGAATTTCAGAGTACTGAGGGAAATTAGAGAAACTAGAGAGACTCAAAGGGAACTGGAGATATTGGAAACCTTAAAGGTACTTCGAGGGACTAATGTGTATCAATAGTCATAAATGATCACTTCCTTAATATGTGCTAGGATTCACAGATAAGTAGGCTCACATTCATCCAAAAGTAGCAGGTCTCAATCCAATACCCCAAAATAATAATTTTGTTAGGGGTCTTATCTGTCTAACTTATGGTCAATTATTTAAATGATTTTTATTTGGTACTTATATTGTATTAATGATTCTTTTTTAAATGCTTAATGTTACCAAATGTCAATATCAGGTAAGTATAGTTTTCACATGTCATTTCTGTATGTGTGTATATATATTTATTATATACTACATATGACTTATAATAAATATGTTTATAAGTATATATTATCATTTATAATAAAGTATAGCTTATTAATATTATGAACCAATATACTGTGAAAATATTATACGTAGACTATATTAAATATACAGACAAAACCTCATTCTATTGCACTTCATTTTATTGCATTTTGCAGGTATAGCATTTTTTACAAATTTAAGGCTTGTGGTAACCCTGCATTGAGCAAGTCTATAGGTATCATTTTTCTAAGAGCATTTGCACACTTCATGTTTTTGTGCCACATTTTGGTAATTCTTATAATATTTCAAACCCTCCACCAGCAAAAAGATTAGGACTCGTGGAAGGCTCAGATGATGGTTAGCATTTTTTAACTATAAAATATTTTTAAATTAAGGTATGTACTTCTTTTAGATATAATGCTGTTGCTCACTTAATAGACTATAGTATAGTGTACAATAACTTCAGTATGGACTGGGACTCATTTTACTCAGTATTCATGTAACTCATTTTATTGAGATATTTGCTTTGTTGTGGTGGCCTGGAACTAAACCTGCAATATCTTTAAGGTTTGCCTGTATATTAGAATATGTAATATATATATATAAAGATAAATAGAGAAATAAAATCTTTTTACAATATATTCATTCATAATAATAATAAACTATCCTTTTAATATTACCTGTTCTCTCTTTTTTATAACAGCTTTAAAGAGATGTAATTTATAGACCATAAAATCCACCCCTTTAAAATATACAGTTCAGTGGTTTTTTACTATAGTCACAGAGTTGTGTAAACAATACCACTAATTTCTGAACATGATCATCCCACCGAAAATGAACTTTATACCCATCATCAGAATCTTTTTTCTTTTCAGAGAAAACCTCTGAAAGTTTTAGTATAACCACATCACAAAAAATGATTTACTTTTTATTGACATGGTCACTTGTGATTTTAAAATATGTAGAGTATGATAAAACACACAGAATACCTTATGATTTAGGGGAATTCCCAAGAATCCACAGGAACTCTGATATTTTTTCTCAAATCCTGAAGATTCGTGTCTGTCAGGAATACGCACATCCTATCCTTGCGTAAAGAGAGGGAGCAGAGCTTCCAGTTGACCTGTGATGAACAGACAGCATGAGTAAGGGGAAAACTTTCTGTTGAGCCATTAAGATTTATGGTTGCTTGTTATGCAGCTTAACTAAGTCCTGATCACTGTGGTCATAAACCACAGTTTATGGTCTATGGTTTTTATAAACCGTAAAAACAATAGCTCAAATAACAAAAATGAAGGGAGGAGAAGAAGTGGGAGGGAATTTTCACAAGCTGAGAAAGAAAGAAATAGAATTTGTTTAAAGATGAAATTGTAGTTGAAAATAATGCCACCAGTTTTTAAGTTTTTCCTCATTATTTTAAAATAACTCTATCAGTTATTGATTTTTCACAGTGAGCAGCAGAAACAAACTCTATTAAAGCTTAAGGAAAAGAAAAGATAATAGAGTAGATCAAAAATCCAAGAGAAAAAAAGAACTGGAATCAGAAGGCCAGTAATTGGAAAAGCTTTGGGGAACTAGATAGCTAGAATTAATGAACAGTTTCCTGGGAGCACCACACTCATTGAATCAGCTTTCAATATCTCCTATTTCAGCATTACTCCACTCAAGATTCAAATATCCGGGAAAATGTAATGATTTTCGTCTGCAAAATAAGCATTTATCTCTTAGCCAAGATTTGTCAGGGCATCTTGATTGACGGTCCTAACCAGAGTGTATGCCTTGGGGCTAGATTGTTCTCCAATTTACAATGCCAACAAAAGGGGGGGCTTAAAGAGTAGAAGTTTATGGCTATAGCAGGAAACGTTTTTATAAGCAAATGCCTCATATAAAAAAATTCTTCTCTGTTCAGCAAATCTTTCAGTTTCACTTCAATGAATTTTCTTGAAGAAATTAAATAATTTTAAGGAAATTTTTATGTGTTGTAAGGTCTCATTTTAAAAACGTACTTAGGACTTCCCTGGTGGCACAGTGGTTAAGAATCGGCCTGCCAATGCAGGGAACATGGGTTCTAGCCCTGGTCGGGGAAGATCACACATGCCGCGGAGCAGCTAAGCCTGTGTGCCCCAACTACTGAGCCTGTGCTCTAGACCCTGCGAGCCACGACTACTGAGACCACGTGCTGCAACTACTGAAGCCCATGCGCCTAGAACCCATGCTCTGCAACAAGAGAAGCCACGGCAATGAGAAGCCCGCGCACCACAACAAAGAGTAGCCCCCGCTCGCAGCAACTAGGGAAAGCCCGCGTGCAACAACGTAGATCCAACGCAGCCAATAAATGAATAAATAAATAAATAAAATAAAAACAAAACAAATACGTATTTATAGTGAGGAATCTGACAAATACTCTCAGCGGGTGATTGGAATCAATACCAACAGTGATAAATCATGCTGATAGTATGTATCTTAGTGTGATGTGATGAAAATAACACTTTACATCTATGGTCATTCTCCCCAAAACCCATAGCCCTAGTTTAATCATGAAAAAAACAGGCAAATCCGGGCTTCCCTGGTGGCGCGGTGGTTGGGAGTCCGCCTGCCGATGCAGGGGACGTGGGTTCGTGCCCCGGTCCGGGAGGATCCCGCGTGCCGCGGAGCGGCTGGGCCCGTGAGCCATGGCCGCTGGGCCTGCGCGTCCGGAGCCTGTGCTCCGCAATGGGAGAGGCCACTGCAGTGAGAGGCCCGCGTACCGCAAAAAAAAAACAAACAAACAAACAAACAAAAAAAAAAACAGGCAAATCCCAATAAAGGGACATGCTACAAAATACCTCAAGATCATCTAAAACAAAGAAAGTCTGAGGAACTCTCATAGCCAAGAGGAATCTAAGGAGACATGACGTCTAAAATGTGGTATCCTGGATGGGGTCCTGGAACAGAAAAAGGACATTAGGAAAAAAACTAAGGGAATGTGAACGAAGTTAATGGACTATTTTTCTGTAAATATAAAAATGTTCTAAAAATCAAAACATTTTTAAAACAAGACATTTCAATCACTCTATTATTTATCTAGACTTATCCACTGACAGTGTCTGAATGGATAAGTGTAGATGCTGCTTCTCTATGCTGACAATTCTCAAATCATTATTTTTAGTTCATATTCTTCCTTAACCTACACACACACACAAATATATGTATCATATATTCATGTATGCATGTGGGTATACATTGCCTGATAAATGTCTTGATCTGGACATCTTTCAGATTTCAACATATTTCTTGTAAGAAATACTCAGTTGATAATGCTATGACAGCGTGCTGTAGGAGCATACTTTCAATGTCATATAACAATTTATATAATAAATGATTACAGGGTGGTTATTACATGGCACAGTTGTAGATACTGTAGACTTATATGTGAAGAAGACATGCACATGCCCTGTTGTCAAGGAGTTTATAATCTCTTGAGGGAAGCAGACATTAGCAAATATTCACACTATGATCTTTGAAATAAACCAAAATTTGTTCCCAACTGTACTTTACACTTACCCTTATTGTAGCATCTATCACACTTCCTCACTTACGGAGTCATGTATTTATCATTTCAACCATATTGTGCGCATAATATATCTTCAATAAAAGTTTGTGGAAACATCTGGTTCCTTTTTTGTTCATCTCATTTGTTGAATAATTAAATGCAGGAGAGGGCTGCACTCATAGCTGTCATGTTTATGACACTGAGGGCTAAATGGTCAAGTAAAAAGCGTACAGTGGGTTTTGATTCTTTTCCAGGGTTGCACTAACTTTTGGCACAATTTTGACTCACTGTGTCTAAGTAGCTGCTTAGTAAAAGCTGTGGTGACAACCATCCCAGTTTGCCAAGGACTCTCCTCCTCTTAGCTTTGAACGTCTCACATCCTTGAAAAATCCCAGTCCACGACAAACCTGAGTGACAGGTCACTATCGAAAATTGTAGAGCATATTTACATCTTTCTCATTAAAAATAACTATAAGAATACAGCGATTCAGTGGATTTGAACAGCACTCATCATTTATGATGTGCATCTCATTGTGGACTTCTCCTTGATAACCCTCACAGCAGCCCTGTGATGAAAGTAAGCACAGATTATTAAAATGTGGAACTGGATTCCAAACCCAGGGTTGTCCAGAGCTGAGATTAAGTTCTTGGCCACGATGTTTAAATGCAATGAAATAGCAAGTCATGATGTTACTGAGCTTTTCCCAACGCTCAGGAATTTCCAAGTCTACCCCAAGTCAACTACACTTATTAAGTACTAACCCGCTAAAAAAAATTAGCCTGTGTAAACTCTGCAGATCTGCCTTGAGAAATTAGTTTTCTCAGAACAAATATGTGTGAAAATTCTTCAGTCTAGTTGTACTGAAATTTGATCAATTTGGAGAAAAATTGACCTTGGGAGGATTGTTTGTTTGTTTGTGTAGCTTCCAGTTAGCCTGCCTCTGTGGAATGATTCTGGCTGGAGTCGCTTTCTCCAAGCATCTGAGTTAAACATTTATAGTCCCTCAGATTCCATGGGCTTGGGTGAGCTTTTCCAGACAGGTTAGCGATTTCGAGTTTGGCAAGCACTTGGGCTTTTCAGTCTGTTTTGAGTGAAAATCAATTTACACTCTTTGCAAACATGTGACAGCATAAATCAGACAATTGAGTTCACCCTTAAAACACAATAGGGGCTTGTCTCATTTTGATGAGGAGATGGACAAAACACTTTCCGTGAGTTTCAAGCATATCCCTTGTCATAGCACGGCAATTTGACAAGCACACTGTTCCACCATCCTTAATTCAGCAGATGATAAAAACAGAAGCGAGAGAGGTTAGATTATCTGTCAAGGGCAGCACACAGGAAGGCAGGAATTGAGTCAGGTTCAGAATTCACAGGTTCTAAATACACTGACCATTCTGGGCTGTTTAATGCCTCCTTGGAGCACCCCTAATATTTGATGCGGAGATCTGGCAGCATCCATTGTTCTAACTAACCTATTCAGAAAGTCTTCCCATTCAGATGTCATTTAATTAAAGATGGTCTAAAGAAAGTGGAGCTTTCAATCAAAACTCCAAAACAGTTGGTTGCTATAAAACTAATTTAAAATGGCATAAAGTGGAAAATAAAAGAGCTGGTTACAATTACACTACTTAGGCTTCGAATGGCAAGTAATTCTAGTGATTAGGAAACTATTGATGTAATGTGGTTTTAAAAAAAGCATAGAGCAAAATAGAGTTGAAATTGGGATTGGATCATTTTTTCCCATCTGTCCTGGGAACACTGATAGTAGACCTAAGAGCATATTCTGCTGTAGAAAACTAGCAATCACTAAAAATATAATTTTTTTGTACTGTCCAATGTTACCAGCAAGTTCTGTATATGTCATCCTTTTGCTAAATGTCTACATTCTGAAATATTCACCTATTAGCTTCTCAATGCTTTGGAAAGAAATTATTTTATCCTGACTTTCTTTTCTCAGTTTCTTAGCTAGGTTTTATCAAAGTAGACCTTGTGTTTTTCACAACAGGAGACTAAATTTCTCGTAGATTTTAATGATTTACCTCACCCCCAAACATCTGGAAAATCCTGTAAATTTGGGGGGGGATTAGTTTTTCTTTCTATTTTTGTTTGTGTTTCAACCTGTCAGAATGCTCAGTATGAAGGACTGTGAGGTGAGCTTTTGTTTTGGGAAAACTACTTAAAATTTGAGCTAGACCAGAGAGCAACTTCGCCTGGAAACAGGGTCTTCAGCTAAGTGTGGACACTTAACATATTTTAACTGTGATACTGAATCACTGTGACCATCTTCTCCAAAATGAAAATCATTGACTAAAAGAAGCTTATTCTAATGTTCAGGGCTACCACAGTGACGGACTGGTACTGACTACCCTACCTGACATACCGTTTTGAGAAGCTGTGGCTGAACTCATGTTACAGAAAAATCAGTCAGTATGTGGCAGATACGTTGTGGGGAACCTTAGTAATTTAGTAGAAATCAAAGATATCTTATGTATGTACTTATTTTTAAATTTTTTAATTTTTAAAATTTTGTTATACAATTTTTAAAGGTTACTTTCCACATACAGTTATTACAAAATATTCGCTATATTCCCCGTGCTGTACAACACATCCCTGAGCCTATCTTACACCCAGTAGTTTATACCTCTACCTCCCCCTCCCCTATACGGCTCCTCCCTCTCCCCCCACCCCTCCCCCCAACCACTAGTTTGTTCTCTATAGCTGTGAGTCTGCTTCTTTTTTGTTCTATTCAGTAGTTTGTCATATTTTTTAGGTTCCACATATAAGTGATATCATACAGTATTTGCCTTTCTCTGTCTGACTTATTTCACTTAGCATAATGCCTTCCAAGTCCATCCATGTTGCTGCAAATGGCAAAATTTTGTTGTTTTTTTCTTGCTGAGTAGTATCCCATTATATATATATATATATATATATATATATATATATATATATATATATATTACATCCTCTTTATCCATTCATCTGTTGATGGGCACTTAGGTTGCTTCCTTACTCTGGCAATTGTAAATAATGCTTCTATGAACATTGGGGTGTATGCCTCTCTCTGAATTAGTGTTTTTGGTTTTTTTGGATGTATACCTTGGAGTGGAATTGCTCAGCCCTATGGTAGCATGTTAGATTGATATTGGGAGCCTGATGACACTTCCTAAAGTGTGATGGCATTTAGTTTAGAACAATGATTTACTTTAGCAACTCAGACCCATTCAGACCCGGGTCTATTTGTATATTCATCTCCATCACCACACCCTGATTTTTTTTTTTAAACATCTTTATTGGAGTATAATTGCTTTAAAAATATGGAACGCTTCACGAATTTGCGTGTCATCCTTGCACAGGGGCCATGCTAATCTTCTCTGTATCATTCCAATTTTAGTATCTGTGCTGCCGAAGCAAGCACCACACCCTGATTCTAAACAGCAGAGTCACTGAGACATACTGGGAGGCACTCCAAAGCATCCAAGTGCTTTTTAAATTTAATCGAATGATAAAGCTTGAATGAGATGGTTTGGAACATTTTAAAGTATCTCCACATGTTTTCTAAACCTGAGGTCCCATGGGGTATTTCCCAGATATAGCGGTCATGAGTGAAGTTTAAGTCAGCCCTGAAACTTTTGAAAACCATTTCTATATTTTAAGGTAGCTTTCTGCATTACGATTCTCTCTTCTCCAAGTTCGAGGCCAGGACTTCACCTCTCTGTCTCCTTTGCAGGTGAGACACAGCCATGCAATCTAGGTCCCAACAATCAGATGGAACAAGATGATGACTTCCCTGTAGCAGAGAGCACCCTGTAGTGAGGAAAGAGGCCTTTCTCATTTTGCTGACCTGTGTCAAGGAATGTGGCACAGGGGCATTGAGCTATCAAATGTAGCAGGGACAGAGGTCCTAGAAGTAGCTTTCCAAGTTTCTATGCTCATCTTCCCAGGGAAGGGGTACACTGTGTCTGTGGAAGTGGTATTATGCCTGCAAGCGTTCCAATGGCATATTTGGATTTTTTCCTGATGGTGTAGCTTCTGAGTCTAATTTATTGGACCTTATGCAGATTAATGAACTCCAGAGTATGACAAATTTGTTTAGTGCTCAAACTAGCTGGAGTAGACTCTGTTGTTTGCAATTAAGAACCCTTACCAAGGCAGAAATTGGGATCAGAAGTGATTGTAAGCAATAGACCTTCAAGGAAATAGGAATCTGTACATTTACTGTTGGGTCTGATTCGTTTTGCAAACAAAAAAACAAGAATAATCCACTTGTTATTAGTGAATGGAGCTTTGGCAGCCCACAGTGAAAAGTGGCAAAACAGTTGAGAAAATTATTACTGTAGTCACCTGGAATTATGTGTCCATGGAAGGAAAAATACCTTACCCTAAAACCTTATCAAGGCCATGAAGAACAGTAAGACTGCAGAGTGGAGAGTCTTTAAACTGCACTAGAGAATAGAAGGAAAGAGAATGACTATCTCAGACTACTAAATTCCAGCCTCAGTATGTGATCAGACCAGGGGAATGCTCCAAAAAAATCCTTCAACTAATCCATTAGGAAAACGCTATGTTCTGACATTGGGTTTCTCTTGATATCATAAAGATGCTGATCACTAATGATATCATAACTAAACTAATTGACGTTCATAATACTTTTCTCTCTAAGCTACAACTTTGCAGCAGGAATTATTTTTAAGATACATTTCTGCCTTAGTCTAACAAAAGAACTAATTAAGTTCACAAAACTAGACTTTGCTTCAAGTTTGTGGTTTTCTTTCCTTTTTCTTTGAAGCCTATTTTCACATTATTCCAATAGTCAGAATGTAGACATGCAAAGTTATTTCTTCATGGACATAAAACTTAATAATGTGACAAGAGAAGAAATCTTTTAATTAAATAGGTGTCTGCTTTGGTAAGTGCTAAATGGTCAAGCTGTCTCCTTTTTAAGAAAATACTGATGTGACCTGTTAGTCTCCATGGACAATATGGACCAAACATTGACTTTTCTTCCAAACAGCTACTTTCTCTGACTCTTCAGATGAATAATTTTTTCAAGCACTAAACAAGGTTTCTCAATTTTGTGTTTCTGCTTTGTGTCTATGTCCGTGCTTTTAAGAGGGAAAGTTTTCACCCTTAATAAAATAACAGAGTCATTTATTAGGGTTCAAAGGGAGGAATGCCTAAAAGTGGCAATGATCTATTCATCTGAACCTGAAGCCTTATAGAGCTCTCAAGTTTCTATACTATTTATAAAATAAATTAGTCTACATGATGTAATTTTACATTCTATTTATATCATTATTCTTTATACAACATAAACATAGAACTCTGTGATGTTATTACATGTCATAAATGTCATCATAATTTGTCTTTACACATCATTAATATCTTAGTTTGTGACATTATTACACCTTTGTGTGTCTTTTTCCATATTTATGGTAATTACATCAAAGTATTTACTATAATTATGTCATTTGATGAAATTACAGTAATTACTTCGAAAAATGATAGCCCATGACTAATGAATTAAAATAGCATGGAAATTCACATTAAAAATGACATTAAAATAATTCTAAGGATCTGAGATAACCCACAAGAACACGAACATTCATTACTGAGTTTTTAACCTCTAAACTTGGCCCTACAAGTTTTCCCTTGTTGAAAATTTTAGCTTTATTGAGAACTGGGAAATGCTTTGTAATAGTGTGGTAACCATCAAGATATTTAAAAAAAATTGAAATCTAGTTGCTGACTTATTTATGGCAAGTTGGTAAAACTAAAATATAACTTAAAAAATAACTTACTAACCATCATAGAAGATCATTCAAATCCTCCTCAATCTGTATTCTCACTCAGTCCCTCTCACTCTATTATTAACAGTCCGTCAAAAATAGGCTTATCTAATGTAAATTTTATATATATTAGTAATAGACTGGGTGCATACTGACTCATGAGGGATTTGTTTTCAAGCTGGAATTCATATTCATGTATCACAGGACATAGAACCAAGAAGTCGTTTCATTCAGCCTCTGCCTTCAGATAGCTTAATTATTAACCTAACAATGGCTGAGAAAAGCCTCTCAATTTCAAGCAGTCTCCATGGAAGAAGACCCCACAACATACTATGAAAGCTTTGTTTGAGGTTACCTTTGATCGTTGTTAAGAACACATTTCCATCTACTGCTCTACAACATGAACCCTCTTCCGGTCAGGCTCAGTTTACACTTACCATGTTTGCCTCCTCCCACTTTTCCCTCTTTGCCTTTCTAGCCTCACCAGGGACATTTTCTGCTCCTTAATGCCAGCCCCTCAGATTTTGATCTAGACATTTATACATTAAACAAACATTTGAGAGCCTACTGGCTGTACTATGTATTCTAAAACCTGGGAATACAGAGATCAGTGAATAAAGCAAAAATTCTTGTCCTTATGGAGCTTATGTAGAAAGAAAATAAGCAAAATTGGTGCCCAAGGGAAGAAAAAACAAAATAAAAAGTAAATAAATATATAATAAATATATAATTTATGCTATAGTATAGATAATACATAGGATAGAACATGTCAGGAAAGAGTGGGGAGCAAAGATTTGTAAATTTTAATGAACTTGCAATTTTTAAACAGATCTGACTGAGAAAGTGACATTACAGCAAAGATTAAATAAAAAGGGAGCCACCGGTGTGTTTGGAGGGAGAACTGTAGGTAGAGAGAAAGGCTGTAAAAAGGACTTGAGGCAGAGCCTGCAGGGTGTGTTAGAAGGTCAAGGAGTCCTGTAAACTATGGGAACAGGAAGGGAATCAGGAATAAGAGATTGCTCAGTAAGGTGGATGTAGGGTTTGCTTTTAGACCTATGAAGTATGAGCTTCTCACTGGACATCTAAGTAGATATGCAAAATAGGCAGCTGGCTTTTCAAGTTAGGGATGCAACTTTGGGATTCATCAGCACAGAGATGCTATTTAAGGCCATGAGATGGGATGAGGTTGCTTAGGGAGGAGTGTAGACAGAGTGGAAATGAGGGTAAGGCCAGTGCCCTGGGGAAGGTCAATGGTATTGCTCAGAGAGAACAGGTGGAGCCAGCAAAGATGACTGAGGAGGAGTGGCCAGGTAAGAAAATGGGGAGCAGAATTCTGATGGATGGTCCAATAAAGAAAGTGTTTAAACAGAGAGAAACAAATAAACAGTGTCAAATATTTCAGTAGGGCAAGGAAATGAGGACTAAGGTGATCATTAGACATAGTACTGAAATAGAATATTTCCACTCTCTCTGATCTAGACATCCACATGCTAATTATCCATCCTTTGAATCCCAATTCAAGGTTATGCTAAACAAAAATAATAGTGGGTATAAAAGGCTTTATAGTTCACAAAGCCTTTATATATAAGCTGGCTAATTACATTCTTATAGCAACTTTGCATAGAGGAGACAATGAAATTGAAAGGCAGAAAGGTTTAAATGACTCATGAAGTCTCAAATTCAAGTCTCTAAACTTGAATTTCTTCCAGTATACACACTACAAAATATGTCCCATTAAAGTTTCTCCTACTCTTTCAATCTTTTCACTCTCTATTTCTCAGATTTCCTACGTGAGAGATTCCCAAAGTGTGGACCAGTGACCCTGGGGTTCTTACATCCTACAGGGGATCAGTGATGAAATCAAAACTATTTTCATAATCAGACTAAGATGTTATTAGCCTTTCTCTCTGTCTTCTCAGGGTTATAGTGTGGAATTTTCCAGAGGTTAATTGACATGTGGTATCTCGACAGAATGAATGCAGAAGCAGATAGGAGAATCCACCTGACTTCTATTAAGCCCAACATTAAAGAGATTTGAAAAAATGTCTCTTCTTATTTATTTTTTCATTTTGATAAAATTATTTTTCCTCAAAATAAATATTATGGTTAACATAAAATGAATTTTTATCATTATTTTAAAACAGAATTAATGAATTCTTTAAAATCTTGCTTTAACTTATTAAAAGTGACAAAAGTCAACAGATTAGCTTACATTTAAAAAAAACTCTTTGGGTTCCTTAATTATTTTGATAACCACTCTCCATAGCACTTGAGTCCATGCCTCTCTACTTTGTGTTCTTTTACATAGTGGTTGTTATTTATTTTGGTTTCTTTATATAATCCTTATTTATCCTTCCAGGATATTAGCCCTTCAGATTGGACTCTCCTTTTTTATTTTTTGGTTTCCCCAAGAATATTCCTACATTTGGGTAGTTAAGCAATTTCCAACTAATACTTAATGATTTTTCAAAGATTGGTTGATTTCACCTATGAAGCCATCTAGTCCTGGGCTTTTGTTTGTTGGAAGATTTTTACTCACAGTTTCAATTTCAGTGCTTGTGTTTCGTATGTTTATATTTTCTATTTCTTCCTGGTTCAGTCTTGGAAGGTTGTGCTTTTCTAAGAATATTTCCATTTCTTCCAGTTTGTCCATTTTATAGACATATAGTTGCTTGTAGTAATCTCTCATGATCCTTTGTATTCCTGCAGTGTCAGTTGTTACTTCTCCTTTTTCATTTCTAATTTTATTGATATGAGTCTTCTCCCTTTTTTTCTTGATGAGTCTGGCTAATGGTTTATCAATTTTATCTTCTCAAAGGACCAGCTTTTAGTTTTATTAATCTTTGCTAGTGTTTCTTTCATTTCTTTTTCATTTATTTCTGATCTGATCTTTATGATTTCATTCCTTCTGCTAACTTTGTGTTATTGTTTGTTTTTCGTTCTCTAATTGCTTTAGGTGTAAAGTTAGGTTGTTTATTTGAGATGTTTCTGGTTTCATGAGGTAGGATTGTATTGCTATAAACTTCCCTCTTAGAAGTGCTTTTGCTGCATCTCGTATGTTTTGGGTCGTCGTATTTTCATTGTCATTTGTTTCTAGGTATTTTTTAATTTCCTCTTTGATTTCTTCAATGATCTCTTCATTATTAAGTAGTGTATTATTTAGCCTACATGTATTTGTATTTTTTACAGATATGTTTCCTATAATTTATACCTAGTCTTATAGCAATGTGGTCAGAAAAGAAACTTGATATGATTTCAATTTTCTTAAATTTAACAAGGCTTGATTTGTGACCCAAGATATGATCTATCCTGGAGAATGTTCCATGAGCACTTGAGAAGAAAGTGTATTCTGTTGTTTTTGGATGGAATGTCCTATAAATACGAATTAAGTCCATCTTTTTTAATGTATCATTTAAAGCTTATGCTTTCTTATTTACTTTCATTTCGGATAATCTGTCCATTGGTGAAAGTGGGGTGTTAAAGTCTCCTACTATGATTGTGTTACTGTCAATTTCCCCTTTTATGGCTGTTAGCATTTGCCTTATGTAATGAGGTGCTCCTATGTTGGGTGCATAAATATTTGCAACTGTTATATCTTCTTGGATTGATCCCTTGATCATTATGTAGTGTCCTTCTTTGGGTCTTGTAATAGTCTTTATTTTAAAGTGTATTTCGTCTGATATGAGGATTGCTACTCCAGCTTTCTTTTGATTTCCATTTACATGGAATATCTTTTTCCATCCCTTCACTTTCAGTCTGTATGTGTCCCTCGGTCTGAAGTGGGTCTCTTGTAGACAGCATATATACGGGTCTTGTTTTTATATCCATTCAGCCAGTCTATGTCTTTTGGTTGGAGCATCTAATCCTTTTACATTTAAGTTAATCATAGATATGTGTGTGCCTATTACCATTTTCTTAATTGCTTTGGGTTTGTTATTGTAGGTCTTTTCCTTCCCTTGTGTTTCCTGCTTAGAGAAGTTCCTTTAGTATTTGTTGTAGAGCTGGTTTGGTGGTGCTGAATTCTCTTAGCTTTTGCTTGTCTGTAAAGGTTTTAATTTCTCCATTGAATCTGATTGAGATCCTTGCTGGGTAGAGTAATCTTGGTTGTAGGTTTTTCCCTTTCATCACTTTAAATATGTCCTGCCACACCCTTCTGGCTTGCAGAATTTCTGCTGAAAGATCAGCTGTTAACCTTATGGGGATTCCCTTGTATGTTAATTGTTGTTATTCCCTTTTTTTTTTTGCGGTACTCAGGCCTCTCACTGCTGTGGCCTCTCCTGTTGCGGAGCACAGGCTCTGGATGCACAGGCTCATAGGTCATGGCTCATGGGACCAGCCGCTCCGTGGCATGTGGGATCTTCCTGGACCGGGGCATGAACCCATGTCCCCTGCATCAGCAGGAGGACTCTCAGCCACTGCGCCACCAGGGAAGCCCTCCCTTGTTGTTTTTAATATTTTTTCTTTGTATTTAATTTGTGATTCTTTGATTAATATGTGTCTTGGTGAGTTTCTCCTTGGATTTATCCTGTATGGGACTCTCTGCACTTCCTGGACTTGACTGACTATTTCCTTTCCCATATAGTTTTCAACTATAATCTCTTCAGATATTTTCTCAGTCCCTTTCTTTTTCTCTTCTTCTTCTGGAACCCTTGGAATTCGAACGTTTGTGTGTTTAACATTGTCCCAGATGTCTCTGAGATTGCCCTCAATTCTCTTCATTCTTTTTTCTTTATTCTGCTGTGTGGTAGTTATTTCCACTATTTTATCTTCCAGGTCACTTATCCATTCTTCTGCCTCAGTTATTCTGCTATTGATTCCTTCTAGAGAATTTTTAATTTCATTTATTGTGTTCTTCATCATTGTTTGTTTGGTCGTTAGTTCTTCTAGGTTCTTGTTAAACGTTTCTTATAGTTTTTCCATTCTATTTCTAAGGTTTTGGATCATCTTTACTATCATTGCTCTGAATTCTTTTTCAGGTAGACTGCCTATTTCCTCTTTATTTGTTTGTCTAGTGAGTTTTTATCTTGCTCCTTCATCTGCTGTGTATTTCTCTATCTTCTCATTTTGCTTAACTTACTGCATTTGGGGTCTCCTTTTCACAGGCTGCAGGTTCATAGTTCCCATTTTTTTTGGCGTCCACTCCCAGTGGGTAAGGTTGGTTCAGTGGGTTGTACAGGCTTCCTTGTGGAGGAGACTGGTGCCTGTGTTCTGGTGGATGAGGCTGGATCTTGTTTTTCTGTTTGGCAGGATGCATCTGGTAGTGTGTTTTGAGGTGTTTGTGAACTTATTATGATTTTAGGCAGCCTCTCTGCTAATGGGTGGGGTTGTGTTCCTGTATTGCTAGTTGTTTGGTGTAGGGTGTCCAGCCCTGTAGCTTGCTGGTCGTTGAGTGGAGCTGGGTCTTAACATTGAGGTGGAGATCTGTGGGACAGCTTTTGCCATTTGATCTTACTTGGGGCTGGGAAGTCTCTGGTGGTCCAATGTCCTGAACTTGGCTCTCCCACCTAAGAGTCTCAGGCCTGACAGCCAACTGGAGAACCAAGACCGTGTCAGCCACATGGCTTGGAAGAAAAGGGAGAGAAAAAAAAAGACAGAAAAAAAAATAAAGTCATTAAAATAAAAAGAAATTATTAAGAATAAAAAATTAAAAATAAAAAAATAAAAAGAAAGAAGACAGCAACCAAACCAATAAACAAATCCACTAATGAAAACAAGCACTAAAAACTATACTAAAAAAAAAAAAAGGACAAATGCTAAAAACAAAGCTATACAGACAAAATCACACAAAGAAGCATACACATACACACTCACAAAAAGTGAAAAAGGAAAAAAAATATATATATATATATATAAATTAAAGGAAGAGAGCAACCAAATCAATAAACAAATCTACCAGTGATAAGAAGCTCTAAATACTAAAATAAGATAAACATAAAACCAGAAACAAATCAGATGCAGAGAATAAACCCCAAGTCTACAGTTGCTCCTAAAGTCCACCTCTTCAATTTTGGGATGATTCACTGTGTATTCAGGTATTCCACAGATGCAGGGTACATCAAGTTGATTGTGGAGATTTAATCTGCTGGTCCTGATGCTGCTGGGAGAAATTTCCCTTTCTCTTCTTTGTTGGAATAGCTCCTGGGGTTCAGCCTTGGATTTGGCCCCGCCTCTGCATGTAGGTCACCTGTGGGCATCTGTTTCCCACCCACAGAGGACGGGGTTAAAGTAGTAGCTGATTAGGGGTCTCTGGCTCACTCAGGCGGGGGGAGGGAGGGGTATGGAATGCGGGGCAAGCCTGCAGCGGCAGAGGTCGACGTGACGTTGCAAGAGCCTGAGGCCTGCTGTGTGTTCTCCCAGGGAAGTTGTCCCTGGATCACGGGCCCCTGGCAGTGGTGTGCTGCACAGGCTCCTGGGAGGGGAGGTATAGAGAGTGACTTGTGCTCGCACACAGGCTTCTTCGTGGCTGCAGCAGCAGCCTTAGCGTTTCATGACCGTCTGTGGTGTCTGCAGTGATAACCGGGGCTTGTGCCCACCTCTGGAGCTCGTTTAGGCTGTGCTCTGAACCCTCTCTCCTCACACCCCCCGAAACAATGGTGTCTTGCCTCTTCGGCGGGTCCAGACTTTTCCCCAGACTCCCTCCCGGCTAGCTGTGGTGCACTAGCCCCCTTCAGGCTGTGTTCACACAGCCAGCCCCAGTCCTCTCCCTGGGATGAAGCCCGAGCCTCAGCTTGCAGCCCCGCCCGCCCTGGCGGGTGAGAAGACAAGCCTCTCGGGCTGGTGAGTGCCAGTCGGCCCTGATCCTCTGTGCAGGAATCTCTCTGCTTTGCCCTCTGCACCCCTATTGCTACGCTCTCCTCTGTGGCTCTGAAGCTTCCCCCCACCCAGCCACCTGCCATCTCTGCCAGTGAAGGGGCTTCCTAGTGTGTGGAAACTTTTCCTCCTTCACAGCTCCCTCCCAGAGATGCAGGTCCCACCCCTATTCTTTTGTCTCTGTTTTTTCTTTTTTCTTTTGCTCTACCCAGGTACATGGGGAGTTTCTTGCCTTTTGAGAAGTCTGAGGTTTTCTGCCAGCGTTCAGTAGGTGTTCTGTAGGAGTTGTTTCACATGTAGATGTATTTCTGATGTATTTGTGGGGAGGAAGGTGATCTCCACATCTTACTCCTTTGCCATCTTGAAGGTCCTCCCAAAACTGTTTTTGATATTATTTTTTAAATTTTATTTCCTTATTAGCCCTACAAATATGGAGCCTTCAAACCAACATTTCAGACTGAGCCTTCATCCAGACTGCTAACAGCTGAACACTGAGAAAGGACTGTTTGCTAGAGACTCTCCATAATTTCTCAAGAAAGAGATTTTCCATTATGGCCCACCTTGTGTGTGGAAGAAATGGCATGGGGTCCTCATATTTGGACAATATGTTTAAATAAAAGTACCTAAAAAGTGGGAATTTGATATTTTGTCTACCATATTCTTTCTGTACAGTTCCTACCAAGATCTCATGCAGTTTGCCATATGGATTTATATACAGAAAGTGAGTTCATAAAATTACCATTACAATAACACTCAATTCACCAATTAATTAGCTGAAATGAATTAGTTGGATACCTACTAATCATGACCATAAATGAATTAATATTTTTCTCTTCTCATTTTTGGGAGAAAGACAAAAAATATAGAATATTTTTATATTAATATATAAAATATATAATTATATGAATATATATTCTATATGAATATATAGAATATTAATATTCTATAATTGATATAGAATTATAATAATTAATTATAATATTAATATTAATATAGAATTAATATATAGAAATTCTATCACTTATTAAAGTGAGCAAAAAAAAAAAGCTCATGTATAAAGAGTTCCTTCCACCCTCCAAATAAAGATTTATTATTATGATCATAAGACACTACAAAAAACTCATTTACATTTACTATATTATTGAGGCAATTATTTATAAACATGGAAAAGTTAGTAAGAGTTGAAACTAAAGCAAAAATAAAAACAAAACCAAAACAAATAAAAACAACTCTGTTTATTAGAAAATTAAATTTGCCTTAACAAAACACTCTGTCCTTTGTCTATAATTCCAGTGTCATTTTATTATACATTATTCTGTGACTGTTGTGAGTGATACAATAATTATAATAACATTTTCTATTTTGGGGTTAACAAAAGAGGACAACAAATGTGGCAGATTTTTATTATTCTTGTTTCTGTCTCAGATGAAAGAAAGAAGTATAGAGGCTAGCAAAAAACATGAATTATTTGGTTCAGTATCTAAGTGTTTAATTTTGGCCATGTTATCCAAATTATTTGTCTTAATGCTACTCCATGGCTTCAAGTCTATTTCTGCATTAATGTTGCATTTGTAATCATATCTTGGAAGGAGAGGTTAGCTTGAGAGGATTTGAGGTAAGATACGGAATCTCATCCCCTTAGGTCATTTGTATCCAGCTGAAGTCCGCAGTGGCTAAAATTCATTACCATCTGGCAGTTTTTCCATGACCTCTGTGGCAGAACCTGTGGTCCTAGTCTAATACATACTAGACAGATGTCCAGGTCATAAAAATCACAAGGATACTTGGCATTGTGTCACCCCCTTGTGGACAGTACCATCATACAGGCCAGGGATTGAAGTGGAATAAAGAATGAGCTGTCTTCATCCCATCCAGTGGTCCACTGGCAAGTGGATACTCAGGCCTTATGTATTCTGCATGGGGGGATAAAGCTCTTGGCTATAATCAAAGGAAATGGAAATAATGCTAATGAATACAGTATCTCACAGCACAACATGATCAGGTGTCCTGATTTACCTCCTTGCACCAATAAAAAATTAGATGAACTGGTTAAACCTTCAAATTCTTCCTTTTTGATGGCAAGTGATGTTTCATGTATTCATGTTGTCTTAAGTTTTCCAAATTATTGTAGGAAGTGTGGAGGGCCAGCCACATCTGTGATTATAAACACAGCTTGTAAACTTGAGTGAGCCATGCAGACTGTACTTCTTTATAAGCTCTGTATGGTCAGCCCTCCTTATCCACAGGTTCTGCATCCAAGGATTCAACCAAGGAGCTCAGATTGGGTGGTCCATCATTATCCTATTCTCTTGTATAAACGCTTACTGTCTTGTGTCTCCCCCTTTGTCATATACAACTGGTAAAAATCCAATTTTGTTAAACTCCAACTCTTCTCCTGCTATGTGCTTCCTTTCAAAGAAAGGAATGAGGCAATCACAATCCGCCAACTACAATGTCTGGCCTCAAATTGAATTTATGACCTGGCCAATGGGCCCTTGATAGTGAGTGTCAATTCCATTAAGTTTTCTCAGTCATTTTCCCATTTGGTTCACTCTCTCATTGTCCAGGAGAATATTTCACATCTAAAACTTTCAATCTGCTTTCCTCCTCCTCACTCACAGCTCAGAAGCTTGTTTCATATTCCGTTGATAAAAACAGAAGCAACTCAATGTAGGCTCATCAATTGTAACAAATGTACCACTCTGAGGGGATGTTGATAATGGGGGAGGCTGTGCATGTGCAGAAACTCTCTGCACCTTCCAGTCAATTTTGCTGTGAACCTAAAACTGCTCTAAAAAAAAAATCCTTTAAAACTCCTACAAGATGGAAAGTAACAACAAAAAAACCCAGAGGCAGCCAGAAGAGAACTTCTATACCCTCCCACAACCTTATACATCAATTTACCTACCTCTTTTTGACACCATCACCATCTCCAATGCCATTAGATTTCTCCATGCATGTTCTATAGGCCATAATATCATTCATTAAAAAAAACCCCAAAATACAAGGACACAGCCTTGTGTGTGTATATATATATATATATACACACACACACACACACACACACACACACACACACACACACACACACAACACATCTTCTTTATCCATTCATCTGTCGACGAACACTTAGGTTGCTTCCATGTCTTGGCTATTGTAAATAGTGCTGCTATGAACATTGGGGTGCAAATTTGTTATTCTTTTATCCTCGAAATACTTTCTTCACTAGTTTTCAGTGTTCTGCTTTCTCCTTTTTAGCCTCTTACTTACTCTCTTACCTCCATACAATGGAATATTATTCAGCAATAACAAGAAATAAAGAACTAATATATACTGTAACACATGTGAACAGTGAAAATATTATGCTGAATGAAAGAAGCCACTCATCAGTTAATGGGCATTTGGATTATTTCTAATTTTTTAACTGTAATGAATAATGTTGCTATGAACACTCATACAAGTTTTCATGTAGATACATATTTTCCCTTCTGTTGAATATATATGTAGAAATGTAATTGCTAGATCATATAGTAGCTCTATGTTTAAACTTCTGAGGAACTGCTATTTGTTTTCCAAAGTGGCTGCACTATTTTACATTCCCACCAGCAGTATATGAGAGTTTGATTTCTCCATATCCTCATCATTTTTAATTATCTGTCTTTTTGATTATAGCCATCCTATTGAGTGTAAAGCGATATCTCATTGTAGTTTGATTTGCATTTCCTGATTGCTAACAATATAATAGTTCCTTATATGTTCTGGATACAAGTCCTTTATCAGACATGTGATTTGCAAATATTTTCTCCCATTCTGTGCATTATCTCTTTATGTTTGTGATGATGTCCTTTGAAGCTCAAAAGTTTCAATTTTGAAAATGTTCAATTTACCTACATTTTCTTTTATTCCTGCTCTTCTGGTGTCATAGCTAACAAATCTTTGCCTAACCCAAGGTCATGAAGATTTACCCCAATGGTTTTTTCCTAAGAGTTTTATAGTTTTAACTCCCACATTTAGATATTTAATCCATTCTGTGTTAATTGCTGTACATGCTGTGAGGTAGGGTGTCAAACTTCATTCTTTTGTATATGAATATCCAATTGTCCTAGCACCTTTTCTTGATAAGACTACTTTTTCAGTTTAATTGTCTTGACATCCTTGTCAAAAATGAATTGACAGTAAAAGTAAAGATTTATATCTGGACTATCAATTCTATTAGATTGATCGATGATTATCCTTATGCCAATATCACACAATGTTTTGATTCTTGTAGCTTTGTAGTAATTTTTAAACTTGGGAAGTTTGAATCCTCTAATGCTTCTCTTTTTATTTCAAGATTGGTTTGATTACTTTTGGTCCTTTGAATAGCAACATAAATTTTAAGATCACCTTGTTATTTTTTTTTTGAAAGAATTGAGATTGAAAACCAGAAAAACTATATCTGTCTGTGAAGAGAGATGAAAAATTGAGACAAGAGGATCTATCCTTCTAATTCATATTATTCATACCACCTGTAGAGCAATGAAGACATCATTGATATATACAAATGAAAGAAGAGTGAATTGTTTGTCACCTTTCTATTGATGCTTTTCAGCGAGATGGGGATACCAATTGAAGTGTAAATTGATAAATTTGTCTAGGGGATAATTTGTATAAAGTATGCAAAATCACAAATAGTACAAGAGGTAAAATAATTTAAAATGGGAATACACATGGCAGGAAGAAATATTTCTTGTGGGTGTTAACAATATTTCTATCATGAGTAGTTAGGAAGACATAGAATCAGACCTGTCTACCGCATTTGACATCAACTATTTAAAGCACCCTTATGCAATCTTGTATTTTGTTGTATTTGGTGACATAATTTTAGAAGGCAAACAACTTGTTTTTAAAAATCATGAGTAGATGCATGTTGTATCTAGAAGTTTTGACAGCTGTTGCTGCAGCTTGCCTATGATCTTTCCTTTCAATCTCTAATTTGTTATAAAATCTGCATCCTTGATTATGATGCTTTGTAGACAGGATATCTGTCTTTCATCTTGGATCTACAGTGCCTAATCCAGTGCCATATGACAGCAGGTGATCAATAAATGCTTATTGAATAAGGGAATGAAACTTAAGTCATTCTTATAAGTAAGAGAGACAAAAAATGTGACTGGTTGAGTGCCACAAATTTTATTTTGAACTAGCCCAGGTGAAATGGACAGCTAAATATAATCTAGGTAACTGAGGAAGAGGCTCATAGCTTCATTTCATTCTCAACTATCTTGCTATACATTTCAGAGTCAGAGGATGAAATAGGAAGGGATGAGAGGCAAGGGTGACATAGAACAGTTACACTGCATTTAGTCAAATATTTTCTATTGCAGATCTTAGCAGTTGTCACTCCTTTCACATTTCAATTTCCCAACTGTAATAAGGCTATAAATGTGCACCCTTCCCATTGAGATGAGGATGAGTTTCTATTCATATAATCACAACCCAAGTTATCATGAATTAAGTCATGTGCCATTCAAGAATGTGATGTTCACATTTACGAAAGAATCAATATGTGCAGCTACATTGCCTTTAACAAATTATTATTAGGCAGGGTATGAAATGCATTGGGAAGAAATACTTAACAGATGATGCTGTGACAATGTGCTATTAAGAATGTTACTGTAATGTCAATATTATTAAACCTATGCACCCAGCTAATCCATGAATATAAATTACTTTTGTATCAGCCACACTTTATTATTTATTAGGATCAGTGTAATAGCTAAGACTATTCCATGGAGGCAACCTAAGGGCATGTTTCTATCAAAACTGGAGCCTAGAGAACTACTGAATTCACATCTTATCTAACAGTGCATCCCTTAGGCACTGTTTCTCCAGACTCTTTCGTTGAATCATATGTGACTAAAAGATGTGATTGTTTTCCAGTGCCAATCCAGACAGCCACAATAAATACTGCCCTAATTTGTTAAATCATACCAGCTATCTGGCACTGTAGCCAAGTATTTACATACAGTGTTGTAAGTTATCTCTCAATTTCTGTAAGTTATTGTCCCCAAATGCAGGAGGAAAAAACCATGACTAAAAGAGAGTAGAAAAGACCCAGTCTAAAGGGTCAAAGCTTCAGTGCAAAATCTTGGGTCCAAACTTAACTATCTTTAATAGCAGTCACAGATTTTTACATAGGGCTCAGTTACATGATAAGCCACGGACATATGGAATAATTGGAAAAATTGGAAAATTTAGAATAACTCTTATTGGAGTTAATTCTCAATAATTCTTATTGGAGCCAGCTGATGATACTGTGTTTTTTCCCTCAGCTTCTCTCTTTGCAAGACAGAGATGGCACTTTATTATAAAAATAGTTGTGTGCCGTAAGTGTAAGATTATTTTAAATGTTTCCCACAAAATCACTGCTATTTCTAAAGTACAATTGGACATTTGGTTTTATTATCCCCATTAGAAAAGTCTAGTGTAATGCACAAGATCATTTCCTTACTTTCAGCCCTCCTTCCACCCGGTCTAATGTATAGCGTGGAGATTTCAGGATCATTCTTCATCTAGGCTGTCTTCTATTTCCCAATATTAGCTTTGTCAGTAATTTCCCCCACTTTTAGGTCTTTTGGATAATTCAATAAATATGTATATGTGTTCACATAAAACTTTCCTCGTTTGCACCCTCGTCAAATACTGAAGGAAAGTAGAGTGTATGGGGCTAGGGGAGGGAGAGCATTTGCTGAGATGATGGGGAAGTGGCCCCAGAGTCTGTAGATCCACTTGTCTTCAATATTCCGCTGAATACAAACAACAGACATTACAATTCAAACTCTGACCTTTCCTCAAAAATACGCCATCTTCTCGAGAACACGTCATCTAAGAATCCTTAGCAGTTGTGCATATCCCAAATACCACCACAGTCCTTTAATATTTGGATTCGTTTTTACAGCTACCAAGAACAAGATGCAAGCTGTAAGTTTCTTGGAAAGGATGTTTAGTCAACATCTGGCCATTCCTCTCTTCCTCTTTCTCATGGAAATCTGTATGTTGTATGCATGATTCTGCTCTAAAATGAAATTGGGGGATGAACTTATGACACTACTCCATAGATGACTAAAACCTACTGTACGTTGTTGCCCTGTGTCCTCCTTCAATTTATTTTCATTTTTGTAGTCAAACTCTTTACTAATTTAAAGGTATAAACCAGAGGACAGAACCAATGTCTTGGTCTGGGAAGGTCAGTAAAATCTTCATGGAGGAGGTGACAATTAGAACTGAATTTTGAATTTGAGGACGTTTGTTTGCTTCATCTATAGAATGGACAGACAGCCAAATACCTCAGGCTATGCTTCTGGAATGGTGCAAAAGGACAACTTCCTTTACTTAATTCTAATTAAGCAGATCATTATTGCTTAATAACTGTTGCTAAAAGCCACAGTTTCCGTTTCACAGCTTTCATTCATTTAGATCAGGTCCTTATTGTTAGATTGCCTTGTGTCTTTTAGTTGAGAAAAAAAAAGTCTTTTTGAATATTAATATCCCTCTCACAGAGTTAAAAATTCAATCAGATTTTAATAGATCCCAAATTAACCTCAGTTAGCGCATTATCATTGTCAAGATTTTAATATCCTTAATTGTTGAGCTGAATGTTTATCACTTTCAGCAGTGAATAAATAGCGTTAAAATGAATGGGGATGAAATAGCTGTATATGAATTTATATTTACTTGAAATATGCATAATTTTAAGAAGTTGAATTCTATTTTTATTACATAACCTCTATTACAAAGATATAAAAAAATTCAGTCTTGTAGATATTCATTCAACATTTACTTAACGTCAATTCATTTAAAAAATATGTATCAAATGGTCTACTCCATATCAGCTACTTCATGTACTGTGTTAGGTGCTAGGAAAGGGAAAATTCATAAGACCCAGTTTCATTGAAATCTGCTTTGGCTATAAACTAATGATCCTCTATGGTTTCGACCTGTTCTTTTTTCCTTTACTTAGATCTGATGGCATTTTAAGGACATATTAGAAATTCAAACACTATTATTTAATGTCATCTAGGATTATTAAAATTTTTAAAAATGTCACATGCAAAGCACCTAGCACTTTGCCTTGTGTATCATAAGTACTCAACACTTTAAAAATTATTATTATCATAATTCTGCCACTACTACTTCTATTACTACTACTACTACTACTATATTTAAGTTTCATGTCTAATGCTCGAATTTCCTGGATCCTGGATGCAGAAGAATTAAAAGCATATGATAATGTTGGTATACAAAAAAAATGCCAAAGTAGAGGGTTTGCAGCAATGATTTTTAAAAATATGCTACAAACTTTGCTACAAGTTTAAATAGAATCTTGAAATTCCTTGGGCAATTTGGTGAAAATTTTTCTCAGCCAAACTAAATAAAATTTTCATCTTGAATATGGTTTTGACCAATAGGTTAGTAGGAATTGGTCAATTTAATTAACATTGTTATACCTCCTGCTTGAGAAGGTATAGTCTTTTTTATTGAAGCCAAATTGTAATTTTGAGGTCTTCTAGGATCACATTTATTCCTCCTTCAATCAAAGTGTTGACCACTTTATTACTGAATAAACTGGATTAAGTAGAGGCCAGCCAATCAAAAAGCAACTCTATTCTTTCATCACTCTATTTTCTCCGTGCACTGTTGAATCTCCTTTTCTCACTCCTTGAGATATTTTGGGTTGATCCTAAATCCTTCCTCATTATTTTCAAAGTGAACTAGTTATTTCATTTTCTAGCTCTAGTAAAAGGTACAGTACATCAAATGTTAACATCTCTCATCCAATTGAAATATTTTTTTTCTCCCACAGCTCAGAAATCTTATTATGTCTCCCACCTTGCTCTTCTACTCTCCCTCCTCCATTCACTGTGGTCTCAGGGCTCCTTTTGAGGGAAGAATGAAAGAGAAGGTAGAGGCAAAGTATACAAGGGTGTAGCTTGACTGGTAAATGTGCAATCAGGCATGGGAGCAGCTATCCAGATGCTGATCCTTTCTCTGAAGAGCTCTTTAGAGATTCCCCAATGGGAACTCTGGCTTCAGTCCTCAGATCACTTTCCCTATACCTCCCACACAATCCCTGGATTCCCCAAGTCCATTTTTCCTTGTTTAAAAATTGCATAGAGTTTTAAGGCAATTCAAGATCATGTTCCTTCATCATCAGAGACCACATGTGGCTTCAGGAAACAAACCATCATTGGTAAGAATACGGTACATTCTTTTTAATATTCCAACAAAGATTCAGCCAGCTTTTTACATTTAGACTACTTTTCAGACATGAGTCAGATACTGGTTCCTGAAAATCTCTCACGTTTGAGAAGACACAGGAATGTGTCCCAATAAAGTTCTCTTGACATCCCCTCCCTCCCCATCCCTATGTGCTTTCAAGGTGAGTGATGACCAAGAGTTGCCTGATATATTGTGAGTCATCTCTTAGAAAGGATGATCTAACACATCTTTATTACTGTGAAAAGATATTAATATCCTCTGTTCTCAGATTTGGGGACCTCAGCCAAAATGGAGACAACAGGAATTGTTCCTTTTAACATCAGGATATATAGAGTAACTTATTTTTCCCTTTGTTTAAATGTTCCCTTGAGGAAAGGAATTATGTCTTATACAACATTATAGCTATTACAGAAAAGATCACGGTGCCTTACATATATTACATTTTTAATATATTTACTGCCTGATTATATGCTTAGGAGTAGTTTTACCACTTCCCTATTTTTCCTAAACACAGCCAAAGATCTCTTCATTATTAAATTCAGCCTGGTTCCTAGGAGGAATGAAATGGCATATTCAAAGGTTTTAACTAGAGGGAGACAGCTGAAGGAACTAATTACAGTAGTTGGGTAGGGTTAAGGCATCCCAAAAGGTAAAGCCCCTTGAAATCAGCAGCAGTGGGGAGCCATTGCCACCCTTAAGTCTGAGGGAGTAGGAGGAGGGAAGGATGTCCTGACACATGATGGAAGTTGGGGTTGTGGAAGAAAGGTGGTCTGATGGGATCTGAGGTCACAGGGGAGCACAGTTGCTGTCAGACCAGTGCCAAGGTAGGAAGGGACCGCGGGTATGGGCTCAGGGTGATAAATACCCAATCTTCATCTTTTCCCATCCTCCAGGCTCCTGTGGGTGCCTGCCATTGGCTGAATCCAACTGGGAGCCAGATGGCAAGGGGACCTGAGCAATGCTGCTCTGGAGGCCACCCCTGAGGGACAGAAAGCCGGGCAGAAAAATACAGATAATGGATCGTGGAAGGAGGAGGGGGTGACAGAGAACAAGAAAAATCAAACTAGTATATGTAAGCCATTAGAAAGGATATTGTATATATTCTTTCTTTCTTACGTATCTAAGAATATTAGGTAGTATAAATTATATAATATAAAATATTATATATTATTATATAAAATATTATATATATTATTTAACACATTATTATGTGCTAAATTGTTACATAATTATGTACTATATTATATATGTACTCTGTAATAAACCTGACATATACCACAAAACAAGTATCTAACTATATATAGTATCATATATAATATATAGCTATATAATATAATATATAATGCAATATATAATATATATAGTATAATATATATATTTAAATACTTATTTTGTGGTATACCTCATGTTCATTTCAGAGTAAACACATTTTGGGGGAATCTCCTGAAATCTAAACCTACCTTGATTTTTGTTTGCTTATTTATATGCTGCCTTACTCCAAAAATAGTTTGGATGATTCACATAGATATATATAACATAGTGAGATGAAATCAGATAATAAAAAGAAAAATGAAGGGATAAATGTTGGAAGAATTGAAGTTAATGTACAAAATGTAGGCCATATTGTAGGCCATAAATCTTTGGTTCAAAGATTTCTTGCAGTCAGGTCCAAAAATATTTGTCTCATATAATATTTATTGAGTCCCTATGATGTTTTCTAGGTGCTGGGGATACTGCAGTGAGCACAGAAACAAGGTAACAAGGAATTTATATTTTACTGGAAGATACAAAAACAAAAAGAAAACAAACATTTAAGATAATTTCAAGTTAGATAAACATTATGAGGAAAATAAAATAGGGTAATGGGATAGTGCCTGGTGCAATTTTAGATATTGTGGTGAGAGAAAAAAACCTCTATGAGGAATAGAATTTATACTGAAATTTCAATGATAAAATAATCATGGTCAAGGGAGGTGGGAGCAGAGAATGGACTATGAAAATATCTGACCCAGCTAAATTTAACTAGCAAGTATCATATTATTCCTAAAGGGAAATGTCTCCAAGGTTACAAGCAATTAACACATACAGAATATTTGGATGTAAAAACTTCTTGCTTACACACAGCCAGAATATCCTATTTTGTTCTTCATTGCACATGAGTATCCTATTTTGTTCTTCATTGCACACGCTTCTTCTTTTTCATAACTGTTTTAGATGCTTTAATCTTTATTTTTCAACTCTAACTAATTTGATAAAACTTTATTTAATAATTACCATGTGTCGAAATATATGCTGTGTATCACTGTATTAGTCTGCTAGGGCTACCATGACCTGATGTCATGGCTTACAGGTAGCCTCTTTCTCACTGTATCTTCCATATGGCCTTTTCTCTGTGCATGTGTAGAGAGAGGTCACTGGTATTCCTTCTTATAAGGACACCAGTCCTATTGGATTGGGGCCCCACCCTTATGACCTCATTTAACTTTTATTATCTTAAAAGACCTATCTCCAAATAGTCACATAGAGGGGTTAAGCCTTCAACATATGAGTTTTGGGAAGATGCAACTCAATCCATAACAAAAGCAAAGAACTTATATGTAAGAACTTAAAATAGTTCTGAAAAAAATCTATCAGGTACCTGATTGAGTGACACAAAACAAATATGCTAAAAGAAAGATTAAAGAAAGCTCAAGTTGTTAAAAAGACTTTTACAGAGAAAAAGCAGTATGACCTGAAAATCTATGAATGTCCTGTTCTGGAGATACTGAATTTGAAGATTTGAATTTGTTGAATGAATAAGAGTAAGTATCAAAATAATCTACCTGTGTCTAATATTCATGTACCCTGCTCCTATGCCAAATCCAAAATTATGACTTTGTGAGTTTAATGCCCATATCATGATGAGTGTTTCCGGTTGCCTAGTCATTTGATGTTTCATGGTAATGTTCTTAGTGTTTATAGCAGCCAGTAGCATCCAGAAGATGCTTTTTGAATGGTTAATAGTTCTCTGTTACAGAGGTCATGACCTTGCTAGAGGATGGTTTCAGGAATCCACTGGGTCTACTATGGGATGGATCTGGGCCCATACTCCATTTATCATTTGACCTCCATAATTTCCCGCTCCGCTGGGCTGGTGGACTACAGTGGGATTTGGAATCCCAAGGATTTAGCATCAGTTCAGATTCAGTGGCAGTAATCCTTGAAATGTTTAGACATTTCCTTCTTTTAACCCAGTGCATAGTTGCCCAAGTGAATAACCATAGGTCCCTTTGTGTTAGGCTGGGAGAAGTGTTTATATGTAAGTTTTTGACAGTGTAGCAGGGTCCTTCCTCATCCAGTCTGTGGATTGACTCTGGCTGGGAATAGTGTTAGGGGCTGTGACTCACTTACTTTGCTTTTAGGGATCAGGTAAGGCTTTAGTAGAACATCCATTTATACTGTACATGGTAGGTCTAATCCCAGGGCCACCCTGATCAGTTAATCACTGGCAAAAATATCCATAGGTCAAACCATTCTGATGATTACTCCTGGCCTGCTGCACACTACAGTAATTACCCGAACCTTGTCACTAGCAATTAAGTATTCCATTTGACCTTTGCTATTCCAGGATTCCATCATTCTAGTTGAAATCAGGGAACCCTTTTCAATGGTAGCATTTTCCACTGTCATTCCTGAATTTCAGAGTTTATCAAACATCCTTCACTTTCACCCATGTATTTCTCATGACTTTGGTGAAGAGGGAGTTCTCTGGATCTTCCAGAGGAAATAGATAAGGGGATGGGTAAGCAGATCACACAATAAATTTCACTCCAGCCCCTCCCTCACCCTTCAGATTTTTCTTCTTACAGCAAGGGTCAACAAATGTTTTCATTAAAGGGCCAGCTAGTAAAATTTTAGGTTTTGTGGGTAATATGGTCTCTGTCACAACTACTTAACTCTGTTCTGGTATAAAAGGAGTGTAGGCAATACATAAAGTAACGAGCATGGCTGTGTTCCAGTCAAACTTTAATTACAAAAACATTTTGCAAGCTGTATTTGGCCCATGGGCCATTGCTTGTTGATCTTTTTCTACAGTATACCAAAGAAGTTTTGGAATTTTGACTCTATTTACTGCAAGGCTGTGTTAGGTCCAGGAGTTTTTCAATCACTCAAGCAAACTGATAGAGTCACTAACATCCTCCTTGAACTACAAATCTCTGGTGGATGTATTTATATCAATAAGTTCAACAGTTCAAATCTCACATTCTTTTTAATCTAGTCTATCTTCTTTAGAATATACATATATATATATATATATATATATATGTATGTATGTATATATATATGGCTGCACACAATAGTCTTCAGAAATAATTGGCAAAGCCCTGAAATTCTTTTGGTGTGTGCAGTATTTCCTCCTTGTCACACTTTGTACCTGTGATCTGCTAAGATGTGAGACTAGAAACAATGAGAAGAAGTAGATGTGGGTCATGGGGAGGATCAACAGTTTTCTTACAAGGTTATGATTTTATAAGAAGTCATCTCAGGTTCTTCAGGAAAGAGAAAGCTAAATTCAGAAGTGGAATAAGGGTTACTTCTGCCAGGAAGGGAGACTCAGAGGAATTTGTGAGTTCAGGTTTTTCGATTTCATTGAAAACTGTCCAAAAGTCCCCATCCCAATTTTTAGGGTCTTGATTTTTTTCCTCTAATCAATTCCCTTACTTTATCATAAGAAACGGCATGATTACAAATTCAGTTTGTATAGTAATCCTGGTACTGTAGCACAGATTTTAGGTTTTTTATTTTATTTTTTAAGAAACTTTGACCTCGTGGCTCTAAGAAATAGGACAATCAGTTCATAGTTGATTTCTAACTTCTTATCTGGATCTTGAGTAATGTCATCCTTTATTTTTTGCTCAAGTTGTCTAGCATAATTAGAAGCAGCCAGTCCATCCTTAGTCATGACGCTATACCTGACTTACCTATAATGTTTTACTGCAGCCGCTACTTTATCTTCCAAATCACAAATTCTTGAGTCTTTGGAAATGTCTGTCTGCAGCTGTGAAACAGAAACTACTGAGAACCCCGAGAGGCTGGTGAGGACTTTACAGCTGCCTTTACCTCTGGCCCCTTAAACCTCCTCAAAGTAATGTATCACAACCCTTTGCCTTCCAAACCTTGATGGGTTCCTCTCGTAGGCAAATTCTAACCCCAAACATGGCTTCTTCTCTGCAAAGAAGGGATGTCCTTAGAAGTGGGTGGTGGTATACAAGGCTGACAGCTGACCATCCAGCATGTGCTCGGAGGTTAATGGGCAACAAACATTGACAGAGTATTGACTGTGTGACTGGCAGTACTCTAAGCCTTCTACATCTATTAACTCATTTAATCTTCACGACAACCCTATGTTGTAAGTAGTATTATAGCTGATGACATTTTACGGATAAAGAAATGGGGCACAGAAAAATGTAGTAACATGTTCAAGGTCACACAGCTGGGAAGTGGGGAGAGGACATGAAATCCAAGGTAGCAAAAGTCCAAAATGTATGCCCTTACCCGCTAAACTATACAGATGCTGGTGGATACTGGGTGGGGAAATGCCAAGTAATTTTTGTTCTCTTTTGTGTAGTTATTTGTACCTTGTAACATTTCACCACTAAACATGAATTGCTTTTGTACAAAGGACTCAAAGTTATTTTTAAAAAATGTTCTCATGTTGAGGAATCAGGAGATTTAGACTTTTGGTCTTGGCTCCTGTTCTATCTGGCTCTGTGATCTTTGGTCCTTAACCAAACATCATACCCACAGCATAGCACTGCAGATGCTTTAGTGTGCATTATTTTTACACACTGACACTCATTACCAAAAGGTATGGCCCTGAGAGCAGACACTCTGTCACGGCCATCTTTATATATGCAGTACTCCCTGACAGTACTCGACAGTGGTGCTTAGTAAATAATTATGGAATCAGTTATCTTGGGGTCCTTAACCTTTATAAGAGTCACTTTATTATCTGTAGTGTGACAGTATAGATTCAGATAATATGTAAGATATAGATCTATAACCTCTTATCTGAAGTTCTGAAATCTATAAAGCTCTGGAAACAGAAGTTGTGTTTATAACTCACTTGGCAGTAATATCTGACCCGACCTGAATTCATTTGGCTACAGACGTGATCTGAAGTGACATGAGGCTACTTGTAATCTTTATTTATCATACTTAAAAATAAATACTAATACACTTCCCTGCAGAAAGAGTCGTGTATTTTGGGTTGCTGCCCCAGACTCCATCAGGAATGTTACCACAACATTTGTGAATTCCCTTATGCACCAGTCTCTTTTGGCTAAGGGAGCATACCTGTGCTTTCTGTTGGGGACCTAAACTTTTGTGCCCCTCTCCATGCTTTGACCGTTCAGCGCACTCCCGTACTCCCTACCTCCCCTTTCCTAAGAATAGAGGAGTTATGAATCAGATCAGTCAGAACTTTGGACATTGGGAGCCGCATTTTAATAGTGGGGAGATTTTTGTTCCTATTGAACTAGGCATCACTTTGATGGCTCTTAGGGTATCATATAAGGTTCTTTTTAAAAAAGGTTGACTTGACCCAGTTTTGAGGCCCTTGCTAGAGGCTGGTCAGTTCCCCCTTTTGAGCAGCTAAGTCCACACCAGTTCCCTATTGGCTCTCACACTCTGGGGCCACTCTATACTTGCCTTAACTGCCCCAGGGCCAGGTACGGGGCAACTAGGGACAGGTCCTATGCCCCAGAGACTGCGAAATTATTCATATTAGCCAATTCACAGGAAGCCTGTCAAACTTAGCTCCCCCCACACCACTTACCACATCTAAGCTGCCCCTATGGCTCCAGCTTGCCTTTAGCCTGACCCTGGGTTCAGCCCACAGGTGGCCCTGCCTGGCAATGTTCTCTTGTTTGGAGCTGTAAGTAACAGAGTTCCGCTTTTCATCTATCGGAGCCTCTGTCTGCTATGTCCCGCCATCAAAAGAATCTTTAAATCATAAAATATGGGAGTAGAGCTTCCATCCTTGTTCCCTACCGTAGGCAGGCAAGTGCATGGTGCCTCTTGGGATCTGTTCTCTTTTCCCTTCCCTTCTATTTCTCTCCCCACACTCTTCTTTCATAAGCAAACCTTGCCACATGTTGCAGGATTCATATCCAGGGAGGGGTGGGTGAGAGAGGGACTGGTGAGATGGGAAGGCTGCTCAGGCCAGTGGTGCTTGAGCGGACTGCACCTGAAGCCATCTGGTGCGCTTTCTAAGATATTATCAAGTCTGAGACCATCTGGACCAATTAAATGAGAATCTGTGGGGTGAGACCAGGGGTACAGGATTTTTTAAAAGTTCCACCAAGGGATTTTAACATGTGGGCAGATTTTGTGAACTGTGGATTTAAGCCTTGATTTGAAAGCTTCTTCAGTAGCTAAATGTTAGCTGAGTCCGGCTTTCTCAGTTCAAAATCTCAAAGTGAAGAGGGGTAATTGACAGGGTAGAATTCACACGTGTCTCATTCACTGGCTTTGTCCCACCATGTTGCCATCAAAACCTCACCCGGACATTCAGCACCTTTCAACTATAATAATTATATCAATACAACATTCAATAGTAGATAATCACCTCATTGCTTTTCCTTAATTGAATCCTTGATAAACTCATTTGAAAAATATAACACATGAATGCAGGAAGCACAGTTTTAACATTGTGTTATTTTTCCCTTCTTGTTTGAGAGATAAAGAGAACAGGGCAAAGCTGGATTTTAAAAATTTACTGATAGAATAGACCCTTTTTTAAATTCAGTTTTTATTACTCTTGCTTTTTTTTTTCTCATAAATTTATTTATTTATTTTTGGCTGTGTTGGGTCTTCATTGCTGCGCCTGGGCTTTCTGTAGTTGTGGTGAGCGGGGCTACTCTTCCTTACGGTGCACAGGCTTCTCATTTGGTGGCTTCTCTTGTTGCAGAGCACGGGCTCTAGGCACGTGGATTTCAGTAGTTGTGGCATGCAGGCTCAATAGTTGTTGCTTGTGGGCTCTAGAGCACGGGCTCAGTAGTTGTGGTACACGGGCTTATTTGCTTCACGGCATGTAGGATCTTCCCAGACCAGGGATTGAACTTGTGTCCCCTGCAATGGCAGGTGGATTCTTTTAACCACTGTGCCACCAGGGAAGTTCCGACTTTTGCTTTTTAAATACTGAAACTTCGAGTAGGTATTGACTGAAGCATTCTTCAGTGATTTGAGTTAAGACTTCACCAATGTATGCCAACGGATTTCTGTAACTGGATCTGCTTCCAATCAGATTAACTTCTAGTCAGTTATCTACTTGGCAAGTCTAGTAGTTCCAGAATTGTCCTTTGTAGTCTTTCCTGTTGTTAACTCCGACATTGTTTTATGTGAAGATGATTGTAATGGGTTACATAAAAGACCCAAATTCAGGGATCTTCCTATATGCATGCTATTTGCCATATGACTTATCACGTTTTCTTGCCATGGCTAATAGAATGAGGTGGCAGTGAGGGTTTACCTGCTCTGAGACTGGGTCTTAAGAGGACTATTCCTACTTGTCCTCTTGTGCTGTCTGCCATTGCCATGAGTGTAGCCTCTTCCAGTTAGCTGCTGCCCTGTCAATATGGGTCCAAGAATAAACACACAAGAAGTAATACATCTAAGTGCAAACCCATACAAGAAGCTGAGCCCAACTTGAAGCAGAGGTATCTACCTGAGCCTAGCCTAGAGTGGCAAGATTCCCACCCATCCACAAACATACTAACTAACTATTTATTATAGTGTGTTTGTATATTATGCAGTCTAACTGTGGCAATAACTAGCTGATACAGCAGTAAATACATAGAGATATTGTAACAACTCATGACCCAACTCTTTTGGATTATTATTTATGTATTATTTTCATTATACATAAAATGATTTTAAATAAATTTATTAATACAAATATTGCAGAAAATTATCTGGAATATAATGTTTTTCAAATTTAAATTTTTTCTTGAGGTCAGTTCTTCAGAGTGAAAATCTTGGCTACAGTTGTTCACAATAATTTTATCTTTGAATTAAATGACACCAATATCCATTCAGCATCATAAGATTTCAAATTAAAAGTATATCCTTGCTTTAAAAGTATATTTTTTAAAACCAAAATTTTTACATCATTGACATTTTTTACTATATTGGGTCCATATGACTATTGGATGATGTTGATAGAGTCCTTACAGTTTTACTGTTCCAATCAGTATAAAGCAATGACAACTCTTACTTTAAGACCCACTGGTAACCATGCCCATCATTAAAAAAAAATATCCTTTGCTTGATTCTACTCATTGATTCATTCAGTGGGCAGAAGAGTTACCATCTCATATGATAAAGACATCTTGGATGCAATATAGTTGGCGGTGAGTACTTTGATTTTACAAGGAAGTTGTTTTGTCAACATTGTACTAGAATCTGGGAGTGTGAAGGTGTGGTTTATACAAAGTTTAGAAGCTTTGTAGAAAGTAGTTTATATGTCTACAAAGTATAAACAAGTCTCATGGCTTGAAAGTCAAGTAAATTAGTTTTAGTTCTTGACTTAAACTACCGCTGAGAAGTACTTCATTTCTTGATTCTTCCTTCTCTAAATATATTAAGGGTTACATGAAAGTCAAGTTGTGCTCATTTATCCTCCTTCCAGAGAGATTTCACCTGACTGCTTATTTATCAGTTTCTCTTTAACATAATTGGCTTCTGAAATTTTTTACTCCCTTCTGTCCCTCTCTCCCTTCCCTCCTTCTTTTTTTAAACCTCCTTTCCTGCCTTCTGCTGCTGCCATCCTCTCTCTCTCTTTCCTTTCTTCCTCCCTCCCTCCTTCCCTCTCTTTCTTCCTTCCTTCCTCTCTCTCTCTTCCTTCCTTTCTTTTTCCCTTTCTTTCTTTCTTTCTATCTTTCTTTCCTCCTTTCTTCCTTCCTTCCTTTCTTTTTCTTTCTCCCTTTCTCTTTCTTTCTTTCTTTCTTCCTTTCTTCCTTCCTTCCTTCCTTCCTTCCTTCCTTCCTTTCTTCCTCTCTCTCTCTCTCTCTCTCTCTCTCTCTCTCTTTCTTTCTTTCTTTCTCTCTCATTTTCATTCTTTTGAGAGACCAAAATCAAAAATTCAAGACAAAGGGTCATAATACCCTTGAGTCTTTAAGAAGGAAAACAAAATAAAACTCTTTAGAATAAATCAATTTAATAACTCTATCTTATGGGATTATTATAAAAATTAGGGCATGAATCTTTCTCATCCTTCCTTTGATTCAATTCATGGTGCCTATGTTGTGCTCAATTTATTTGGTGCTCAAGAAGTCCCTATTGAGTTTGGGATTGACATGTACACACTGCCAAATTTAAAAAGGATAACCAACAAGGACATACTGTATAGCACAGGGAACTCTGCTCAATGCTATGTGGCAGCCTTGATGGGAGGGGAGTCTGGGGAAGAATGGATATATGTATACGTATGGCTGAGTCACTTTGCTGTGCACCTGAAACTATCACAACGTTGTTAATCAGCTATACTCCAATATAAAATAAAAAGTTAAAAAAAAAGAAGAAGAAGTCCCTGTGTATCAATAAATGATGTGTTTGGAATGAAGCTTTGATTTGTAATGAGAATAAAAATGATAAAGTAGAGAGGAATGACTATATCTGATAGTTTTTATGGAAGACCATTATGATTATGAACTTCAAGTTGGCTTTCCTAAATATGCAAAAAAAATCTCTTCAACAAGAATGGATCAGATTTATGGATCACTTTTGTTGTGCCAGTCACTGTACATATATACAAAAATGATTACTTACTCTCATTTAATCACAGAGGATCCTATGAAACAGAAAACCTAGGCATCTTGTTAAATCACAGAATCAGTAAGTGTTGGAGATGGGATCTATCCTAGGTCTTCCAAAACTGCTTAGACCTATAAAATTGAAAAAATAGCAGAAAGAGTCAGTTCGAATAAAAAGAATTTCTAGTAAAATCATCCAACCACCGGCACAGATCCATACATAAAGCAACTTAGCATTTTTAACAGGCAAGAAAGATCAGAAAAGTTTATCAGAAAACATGAGTTACATCCAAATTATTTGAAAAAAAAATTTTTTTATCCTCAAATCTTTTACAGGTGCTTTTAAACATTTAAATATTTATTTAAAAAATAGATATTTGGAAGGAATCTATTTTCACCCCCTTTTAGTGGAAATGAATGTGTTGTGCACCTCTGTCTCAAGCTGGTTTAGAATTGTGGTAAGAATTGTCCAAAGGGAGAAGACCCCATGCCTCAACTTTGTGTCAGCTCATCTCAGAAAGGAGGAAGTATGGAAAAGCAATGTCTTCTCCAACTAAAATAAATCAAACCCACTTAGTGAGCACTTAACATATGCAGTGCAATAGGTTAGGAAAAGTAGTTGATAGCAAAGGCTGATGGGACATTAGAACATGAATTCTGCTTGAAGGGAAAGATACTTACACAGTAGAAAAGGGATGGGGGGCTTCCCTGGTGGCGCAGTGGTTGAGAGTCCGCCTGCCGATGCAGGGAACACGGGTTCGTGCCCTGGTCCGGGAAGATACCACATGCCGCGGAGTGGCTGGGCCCGTGAGCCACGGCCGCTGAGCCTGCGCATCCGGAGCCTGTGCTCTGCAACGGGAGAGGCCGCAACAGTGAGAGGCCCGCGTACCACAAAAAAAAAAAAAAAAATGCAATCATAGAAAAGGGATGGTACATAGTCATTTCACAACAGTGTTACAGAAAATATGTATAATAATTGAGAAGATAGAGAAAGATCCCTTCAAGTAGAAGTGTTGAGGAAAAGGAAGGTATTGGGTGGGGGAAACCTCAGCTTGGGACAAGTAAAACAGGCAAAGAGACTGCTCTTTAAGATACCGTCTGCAGTATAATGTATGTAATATGTGGTAGCCAGATAAGGATGAGATACATTAAGTCATCATTCTCCAATGGATGCTGTGTAATAATCATACATAGCATTTGTTCAACCCTTACTACATGCCAGTCACTTTTATGACTCTTGGTTACTCTAAGTATGGTTCACAGAACAACTTAAGCATTATCTAGAGCTTTTAGAAATGGAGAACTTCTGTCCCAACAGAGTTGACATCTTAATAAGATTCCCAGGTGGTTCTCATGCACATTCATTTACAGTTTGAGAAGTTTTACTTGGGTAATCCTCACCACAATGATATGGGAAAGATACCATTATTATCCCCATTTTATAGATGAGAGAACTGAGGCACAGAGAAGATAAATGAAGTCTGCAGTTAGTGGCAGAGCAGGATTCAAACTCACGGATCCAGAGCTCATGCCCTTACCAACTACACGATTCAGTTCCCTTGATCAGCTCACAGTGGGCACAAGAAGCTCAACAGCAATTTGCAGTTGGATTTGCCCAAATATTATCCTTCAATAGCACTTAAATTTCTTCCTTTGATTCAGGACTTAGGGAAAATTTGAGAGTATCCACTGAGAACAGAGGTAGCTGGGTCTGAAATGAGAACTAAAATCTGGCTACTATCCAGGACATTTAAAAAGAAATTAATATGCATGTGAGTGTAAATAATAAATAGTGCAGTTCTGTTTAATTTCTCCTTCCTAGGAAGTGTGAGAGCAGCTACAGAAAGTGTCTTCTCTCCAGGTGCAGGTAAGACATTGTTCTCTGGGCCTCCTCTTTGCTTCCCAAGTCAGCTTGTGCAGCAATGACCTCATTTTTCTTGAAGGAATCAGAATTCCAGTCGCAGAGAACCTCAGTCTCTCCATCTGTAATTGCTCACAGTTCAAACTTTAAGTTCTGACTCCATGTTTTTAATTATACCTAAATTGAAGTGATGGACTTCTATTTTAAGTCAATCTAGTGAGACCTGTTTTACTATTGACCCCCCAAATAATCTTGGGAGCCTAGATTTAGGAGGAATGAAAATTTACCAAATAAATAATCAAATGAAAATGGGACAATCCTAGTGGGCATCTTATATGAATCTTTAAATACACAATTTAAGAAAATCAGCTAATTTTTTTGGTAAGAAAGTTCTTTTCAACATTGTGAAATACAGCATTGGCAAATTAACAGAAATACCTTTACTGTGGCTATGAACATCACTGTTTCAGTTCTTCACAGAAATAGGAGCTTTTTTTTTTTTTGCGGTACGCGGGCCTCTCACTGTTGTGGCCTCTCCCATTGCGGAGCACAGGCTCCGGACACGCAGGCTCAGCGGCCATGGCTCAGGGGCCCAGCCGCTCCGCGGCATGTGGGATCTTCCCGGACCGGGGCATGAACCCGTGTCCCCTGCATCGGCAGGCGGGCCCTCAACCACTGCGCCACCAGGGAAGCCCCTAGGAGCTTTTTTATATTGAGTGTTGTAGAATGAAGCTAAAGATCTCAAGAGTTATATTTTGAGGTACTAAGAAACATTACATATGTAAAAGGAAAGAGGAAAACACAAGAGGCAAGCTCTGTTTATACTGGAGTCCATGGAAGTGTACAGAAGTTTGAGGAGACAGATTTAGATCCTCATTGTTAACAATGTTACTATTATTTGTTCCTATAACTTTGTGTGATCTGAGATCAATTCCCTGCTTTGCTCTGTACCACAAAAGGCTGATAATATGAAAACTCTAATCCAGCTGAGAACAACCAATCTGGTGAGGTTAGGGGACAGGAAGAAGGATGCCAGAGTAGCTCTTCACCTTCCTGCTGCAGGCTCATCAAAGTGATGACATCTCTTCCCAGATCTATCTGGACATCCCTTTCCAATGAGATCCCTGATGTTCTGCTCCTGGGTTCTGATAATGCACGGCCTCCTTTTGGTTGGCAGCAAGTTCCTTCTGTTGCTAATCTTGGGGTTGTATCTCTGTGCCATGGCTTGCTTCTTAGTACTTTTGACACTGTTCAGTAGTTCTTTGTATCAAATATATTTTATTAAATTATTAGAGATCAGCTCTGTTTTTCCAATGAGATCTTATGTATACTAAATCTGTTTGAATCCAATTTTCTTCATCTAGAGAATAAATTCAACAATACCTTTCTTTGATGTTTGTTCTTTTTTTTAAACTCAAACAGAAAGTAAAAAAAAAATTATAATCATCCTCAACAGTTCACTCAGTCTTATGTAATTAATTATTTTTCATCTTGATCTTTTGTTAGCACTTTATGAATTCATCAGTTTTCCATTAGAGTTCTGAAAATGCTTATTCATTCAGTTCAGCAGTATCGTCAGTTACCAGAAACCTGTACTTGTCAGTCTTTTCCATGAATTCCTTGAAGATGAAACCCTTTTACAGGAACATTTTTGCAAAAGCATCTGAGTACACCCAGAACTGTCTGTAAATGACAAAAGACTTAAAAATGACCACGGTTAAAGATTTGATGAAAGTTCATAATAATGTAATTGACAAGAAATTTAGTTATTTCTGAGATATACATTTAAAAAAATAAATAGAATTATGACTTATAACATTATACCAGAACATATAAGATTTTTAGGAATTTATGTAATGTCTGAAACATTTATATTAACATATTTCCATACAAATAACCCAAAGAAAGTTTAGTATTAATGTTTTTCTTTTTTAATTTAATTTATTTTTTATACTGCAGGTTCTCATTAGTCATCCATTTTATACACATCAGTGTATACATGTCAATCCCAATCGCCCAATTCATCACACCACCATCCCCACCCCACCGCGGTTTTCCCCCCTTGGTGTCCATACGTTTGTTCTCTACATCTGTGTCTCAACTTCTCCCCTGCAAACCGGTTCACGTGTACAATTTTTCTAGGTTCCACATACATGTGTTAATATACGATATTTGTTTTTCTATGTCTGACTTACTTCACTCTATATGACAGTCTCTAGATCCATCCACGTCTCAACAAATGACTCAATTTCGTTCCTTTTTACAGCTGAGTAATATTCCATTGTATATATGTACCACAACTCCTTTATCCATTCATCTGTCGATGGGCATTTAGGTTGTTTCCATGACCTGGCTATTGTAAACAGTGCTGCAATGAACATTGGGGTGCATGTGTCTTTTTGAATTATGATTTTCTCTGGGTATATGACCAGTAGTGGGATTGCTGGATCATACAGTATTCTATTTTTAGTTTTTTAAGGAACCTCCATACTGTTCTCCATAGTGGCTGTATCAACTTACATTCCCATCAACTGTGCAAGAGGATTCCCTTTTCTCTACACCCTCTCCAGCATTTGTTGCTTGTAGATTTTCTGATGATGCCCATTCTAACTGGTGTGAGGTGATACCTCATTGTACTTTTGATTTGCATTTCTCTAACAATTATTGACATTGAGCAGCTTTTCATGGGCTTCTTGGTCATCTGTATATCTTCTTTGGAGAAATGTCTATTTAGGTCTTCTGCCCATTTTTTGATTGGGTTATTTGTTTCTTTAATATTGAGCTGCATGAGCTGTTTATATAATTTGGAGATTAATCCTTTTTCCATGGACTCATTTGCAAATATTTTCTCCCATTCTGAGCATGGTCTTTTCATCTTGTTTATGGTTTCCTTTGCTGTGCAAAAGCTTTGAAGTTCCATTAGGTCCCGTTTGTTTATTTTTGTTTTTATTTCCATTACTCTAGGAGGTGGATCAAAAAAGATCTTGCTGTGATTTATGTCAAAGAGTGTTCTTCCTACGTTTTCCTCTAAGAGTTTTATAGTGTCCAGACTTACATTTAGGTCTCGAATCCATTTTGACTTTATTTTTGTGTATGGTGTTAGGGAGTGTTCTAATTTCATTCTTTTACATGTAGCTGTCCAGTTTTTCCAGCACCATTTATTGAAAAGACTGTCTTTTCTCCATTGTATATCCTTGCCTCCTTTGTCATAGATTAGTTGACCATAAGTGCGTGGGTCTATCTCTGAGCTTTCTATCTTGCTCCATTGATCTATGTTTCTGTTTTTGTGCCAGTACCATATTGTCTTGATTACTGTAGCTTTTTTGTATAGTCTGAAGCTAGGGAGCATGATTCCTCCAGCTCCGTTTTTTTCCCTCAAGACTGCGTTGGCTATTCTGGGTCTTTTGTGTCTCCATAAAAATTTTAAGATTTTTTGTTCTAGTTCTGTAAAAAATACCATCGGTAATTTGATAGGGATTGCATTGAATCTGTTGATTGCTTGGGTAGTATGGTCATTTTCACAATATTGATTCTTCTAATCCAAGAACATGGTATATCTCTCCATCTGTTGGTATCATATTTAATTCTGTTCATCAGTGTCTTATAGTTTTCTGCATACAGGTCTTTTGTCTCCCTAGGTAGGCTTATTCCTAGGTATTTTCTTTTTGTCGCAATGGTAAATGGGAGCATTTCCTTAATTTCTCTTTCAGATTTTTCATCATTAGTGTATAGGAATGCAAGAAATTTCTGTGCATTAATTTTGTATCTTGCAACTTTACCAAATTCATTGATTAGCTCTAGTAGTTTTCTGGTGGCATCTTTAGGATTCTCTATGTATAGTATCATGTCATCTGCAAGGAGTGAGAGTTTTACTTCTTCTTTTCCAATTTGTATTCCTTTTATTTAGTTTTCTTCTCTGATTGATGTGGCTAGGACTTCCAAAACCATGTTGAATAATAGTGATGAAAGTGGACATCCTCGTCTTGTTCCTGATCTTAGACGAAATGCTTTCAGTTTTTCACTATTGAGAATGATGTTTGCTGTGGGTTTGTCATATATGGCCTTTATTATGTTGAAGTAGGTTCCCTCTATGCCTGCTTTCTGGAGAGTTTTTCATAAATAGGTGTTGAATTTTGTCAAAAGCTTTTCCTGCATCTAGTAAGATGATCATATGGTTTTTATTCTTCGATTTGTTGATATGATGCATCACATTGTTTGATTTGTGTATATTGAAGAATCCTTGCATCTCTGGGATAGATCCCACTTGATCATGGTGTATGATCCTTTTAATGTGTCGTTGGATTCTGTTTGCTAGTATTTTGTTGAGGATTTTTGCAACTATATTCAAATTACAGTAATATTGGTCTGTAATTTTCTTTTTTTGGAGTATCATTGTCTGGTTTTGGTATCGGGGTGATGGTGGCCTCATAGAATAAGTATGGGAGTATTCCTTCCTCTGCAATTTTTTGGAAGAGTTTGAGAAGGATGGGTGTTAGCTCTTCTACAAATGTTTGATAGAATTCACCTGTGAGGCCATCTGGTCCTGAACTTTTGTTTGTTGGAAGATTTTTAATCACAGTTTCAATTTCAGTGCTTGTGATTGGTCTGTTCATATTTTCTATTTCTCCCTGGTTCAGTCTTGGAAGGTTATACCTTTCTAAGAATTTTTCCATTTCTTCCAGGTTCTCCATTTTATTGGCATAGTGTTGCTTGTAGCAGTCTCTTCGGATGCTTTGTATTTCTACAGTGTCTGTTGTAACTTCTCCTTTTTCATTTCTCATTTTACTGATTTGAGTCCTCTCCCTCTTTTTCTTGACCAGTCTGGGTAATGGTTTATCAATTTTGTTTATCTTCTCAAAGAACCAGCTTTTGATTTTGATCTTTGCTATTGTTTTCTTTGTTTCTATTTCATTTATTTCTGCTCTGATCTTTATGATTTCTTTCCTTCTTCTAAATTTGGGTTTGGTTTGTTCTTCTTTCTCTAGTTCCTTTAGGTGTAAGATTAGATTGTTTATTTGAGATTTTTCTTGTTTCTTGAGGTAGGCTTGTATAGCTATAAACTTCCCTCTTAGAACTACTTTTGCTGCATCCCATAGGTTTTGGATCATTGTGTTTTCATTGTCATTTGTCTCTAGGTATTTTTTGATTTCCTCTTTGATTTCTTCAGTGATCCCTTGGTTATGTAGTAACGTATTGTTTAGCCTCATGTGTTTGTGTTTTTATCTTTTTTTTCCCCAGTAATTGATTTGTAATCTCATAGCGTTGTGGATAGAAAAGATGCTTGATATGATTTCAATTTTCTTAAATTTACTGAGGCTTGATTTGTGACCCAAGATGTGATCTATCCTGGAGAATGTTCTGTGCGCACTTGAGAAGAAAGTGTAATCTGCTGTTTTTGGATGGAATGTCCTATAAATATCAATTAAATCTATCTGGTCTATTGTGTCATTTAAAGTTTCTGTTTCCTTATTTATTTTCATTTTGGATGATCTGGGCATTGGTGTAAGTGAGGTGTTAAAGTCCCCCACTATTATTGCATTACTGTCAATTTCCTCTTTTATAGCTGTTAGCAGTTGCCTTATGTATTGAGGTGCTCCTATGTTGGTTGCATATATATTTACAATTGTTATAGCTTCTTCTTGGATTGATCCCTTTATCATTATGTAGTGTCCATCCTTGTCTCTTGTAACATTCTTTATTTTAAAGTCTATTTTATCTGATATGAGTATAGCTACTCCAGCTTTCTTTTGATTTTCATTTGCATGGAATATCTTTTTCCATCCCCTCACTTTCAGTCTGTATGTGTCCATAGATCTGAAGTAGGTCTCTTGTAGACATTATGTATACAGATCTTGTTTTTGTATCCATTCAGCCAGTCTGTGTCTTTTGGATGGAGCATTTAATCCATTTACATTTAAGGTAATTATCGATATATATGTTCCTATTACCATTTTCTTAATTGTTTTGGGTTTGTTATTGTAGGTCTTTTCCTTCTCTTGTGTTTCCTGCCTTGAGAAGTTCCTTTAGCATTTTTGAAAAGCTGGTTTGTTGGTGCTGAATTCTCTTAGCTTTTGCTTGTCTGTAAAGCTTTTGATTTCTCCATCAAATCTGAATGAGATCCTTGTCGGGTAGAGTAACTTTGGTTGTAGGTTCTTCCCTTTCATCACTTTAAGTATATCATGCCACTCCTTTCTGGCTTGTAGAGTTTCTGCTGAGAAAGCAGCTGTTAACCTTATGGGAGTTTCCTTGTATATTATTTTTCATTTTTCCCTTGCTGTTTTAAATAATTTTTCTTTGCCTTTAATTTTTGTCAATTTGATTACTATGTGTCTTGGCATGTCTCTCCTTGGGTTTATCCTGTATGGGACTCTCTGGACTTAGGTGGTTATTTCCTTTCCCATGTTAGGGAAGTTTTCGACTATAATCTCTTCAAATATTTTCTCTGGTCCTTTCTCTGTTTCTTCTCCTTCTGGGACCCATATAATGCGAATGTTGTTGCAATTAATGTTATCCCAGAGGTCTCTTAGGCTGTCTTCATTGCTTTTTATTCTTTTTTCTGTATTCTGTTCCGCAGCTGTGAATTCCAGCATTCTGTCTTCCAGGTCACTTTCCCATTCTTCTGCCTCAGTTATTCTGCTATTGATTCTTTCTAGTGTAGTTTTCATTTCAGTTACTGTATTGTTCATCTCTGTTTGTCTGTTCTTTAATTCTTCTAGGTGTTTGTTAAACATTTCTTGCATCTTCTCCATCTTTGCCTCCATTCTTTTTCCGAGGTCCTGGATCATCTTCACTATCATTATTCCGAATTCTTTTTCTGGAAGGGTGTCTATCTCCACTTCGTTTAGTTGTTTTTCTGGGGTTTTATCGTGTTCCTTCATCTGGTACATAGCCCTCTGCCTTTTCACCTTGTCTATCTTTTTGTGAATGTGGTTTTTGTTCCACAGGCTGCAGGATTGTAGTTCTTCTTGCTTCTGCTGTCTGCCCTCTGGTGCATGAGGCTACCTAAGAGGCTTGTGCAAGTTTCCTGATGGGAGGGACTGGTGGTGGATAGAGCTGGCTGTTACTCTGGTAGGCAGAGCTCAGTAAAACTTTAATTTGCTTGACTGCTAATGGGTGGAGCTGGGTTCCCTCCCTGCTGGTTGTTTGGCCTGAGGCAACCCAACACTTGAGCTTACCCGGGCTCTTTGGTGGGGCTAATGGCAGACTCTGGGAGGGCTCATGCCAAGGAGTACTTCCCAGAACTTCTGCTCTCAGTCTCCTTGTCCCCATGGTGAGACAGAGCCACCCCCCGCCTCTGCAGGAGATTCTCCAGCACTAGTAGGTAGGTCTGGTTCAGTCTTCCCTGGTGTCAGTGCTCCTTTACCTGGGTCCTGATGCACACACTACTTTGTGTGTGCCCTCCAAGAGTGGAGTCTTTGTTTCCCCCAGTCCTGTCAGAGTCCTGCAATCAAATCCCACTAGGCTTCAAAGTCTGATTCTCTAGGAATTCCTCCTCCCATTGCTGGATCCCCAGGTTGGGAAGCCTGACGTGGGGCTCAGAACCTTCACTCCAGTGGGTGGACTTCTGTGTTATAAGTGTTCTCCAGTCTGTGAGTCACTCACCCAGCAGTTATGAGATTTGATTTTACTGTGATTGCGCCCCCCCCCCCCACCCCACACCGTCTCATTGTGGCTTCTCCTTTGTCTTTGGATATGGGGTATCTTTTTTGGTGAGTTCCAGTGTCTTCCTATTGATGATTGTACAGCGTCTATTTGTGATTCTGGTGTTCTCACAAGAGGGAGTGAGAGCACGTCCTTCTACTCTGCCATCTTGGCTCCTAACTGATGTTTATTCTTTTTTAAAAAGTTTATTTTATTGAAGTATACCTGATTTACAATGTTGTGTTAGTTTCCGGTGTACAGCAAAGTGATTCAGTTATACATATATATTCTTTTTTCATATTCTTTTCCATTATGGTTTATTACAGGATATTGAATATAGTACCCTGTGCTATACAGTAGGACCTTGTTTAACTCTGATGTTTATCCTAATGATTACAGACAATGGTATAAAACAGGGGTCAGCAAACTATGGCTTCCCAGCCATATACAAGTCACTGCTGGTTTTTATAAATAAAACGTTATTGGAACACAGCCATTCTCCTTCGTTTGCTTTTATTCTAACACTGCTTTCATGCTACAATGACAGGGTTGAGTAGTTGTTACAGAGGCCATGCAGCTTGCAGTGCTTAAAATATTTACTATTTGGCTCTTTTCAGAAAAAGATTGCCGACCCCTGGCATATAGGATAGTGCCTCTCTTATAGTAGATGTTCCATACTTGGTAGCTTTTATTTTCCTCTTATATTGTATATTGTGATATTTCTAGTTACATAGTCTTAATTATGAGTCTGCATAGGGAATTATTCTCAAGGTGGCCTTAAATAATTACCATAAATTAAAATTGGTGAAGGACATTAGAAATTATCTAGGTCTTTCCTCCCATTTTCAATTGATCCCTGTGGTCTATTTCCACACTCAGAGTCTTTGACAGTAGATCAAACCCAATACACAGAAGAGTGGCTTAACATGGGTGATCCATGCAATTTGTAAAAAAGCTTGCATTATCTGGGTCATACCTCAACTGCATATGGAAGTGATGAACTTATACAAAGAAGTACTTTTCAAGTCCTTGCTTGTGTACGTGATGCAGTAGTCACAGATTGTGTGAAACTGTGATAGCTACAGTCAGTAAAAAAATCCGTGGAAGAAAAATTGCTTAAACTACTTTCACTTATAAAGCAAAAATGAACATTATTTTCGAAAGAATTGGCAGGTTAATTAAGAAGTCTCTTAGTGATTATGCTAAAAACGTTGACTCATTTTTAATTTAGCTTGATGTTCCTTGACATATAGATGTAACCGATGTTTGTGTGAGATGCTTAAAATCAGGTATATGGGAAATTTGTTATACATTTTGCAGGTGATTTTTGCCCAAAAGTTAAGTGTGATTTCAAAATTGAAAGACAGATACATATATTCAAGGAATTCTATAAGGATGTACTTGAAAATGTGTGAGAATTTTCCCAAATACTCTAAAGTTTATTTTTACTAATTATAAAATAGGAATTATTATATGATCCGTTATGAGGATCAAATGAGTAGAAAGGTGTAAGATGCTTAGCTTAGTCCCTAGAACATAGTAATCACTCAAAAAATTGTAGTTTCTTTCTCTGTTTCTTCAGGACACTAATTAAAGCCAGTTGAGTCTCATTTAAAACGTATTTATCTTTTTCTAATTGATTTATATCATACATTGAATTCCAAATATGAAAGAACCACTCTTTGTATTTTTCAGAATATTTGATTGATAAAAATCCAAATATCAAAATGTAGGACAATGAGTTGTCATTATGACAAAACAGGAATCTAATCAAATTTTTTGCATATTTATATGTCATAACATCTTTTAAATAAAGAAATAGTAACATAAAATATGTGACTTCAGGAAACTGTGTTTTGTTTCATTTTGCAAGGAATAAAATAAACAATGAATATTTTGCATTCATATTGTGCTAACCATTATTAGAGAAACACCACTGTTCTAGTATATTAAGAAAGTTAAAGGAAGTTATTTGAGTAGCCTTAATTTATTTCTACTATAATTAACGTAGTTAAATGTTTCCTGTGAAGAAGTTTATTGGCCATAGACAAGGTTCAGTTATTATTAGCACACACGCACATGGTAGAGGCTGTAAAATTGTTGAAATATTTTCTTAAATCTCAGCACATGAATACCACTTACAAATGATGGCAGAGAAATGATACATGATTTTATTATCAGCCCAGTGGATGATTTCAAACCATTCAAAATATTGCATGCTGAATCAAGTGGTTTTACAGGTACTCTTGTGTGTGAAAAAATCCTTACTGTATAGACAAGCTAAGAAGTCAATATCATGAACTCAGAAAAAAACTCAGGAAAAAAAACTTAGAAAAAAATTAAGAAAAAAAATTAAGAATTTTCAGTTCACATTTACCAGAAAATGCTGAGGCTAATCAACAACTCCACAGACTTATTAAAAATACATTCACATCTTGCTACTTATTTTGATCAAAGGAACCCCAAGTTCAGTGAAAATGAACCACTGGGCATATGAAGAGCTGAAAAAAGTATTTCTTGGTTTAGCAACAGAAGAGTCAGCGGGATGATTAAGACAATGAGATCAAACTTACATTAGTTTGGCAATCATATTTTAGGCTACTTGGAAAATTCCTAGGTCATTTAAAATTTGAATATTCTGAGTGTCATGGTCTAGACCTTATTTGAGAAAATTAATTAAAACATGCCTGAATTTTTAAAACCCAATAACCTAACAACCAGAACTTTTCAGCTGGAAGATCACATTTCAGAATTTCTCAGTTCTGATCACGATGAATATTAAATGAATAAAGTGAAAAGAAAGGCAGCAGGCAGCATATTTAAAACCCTCAGTGCTGCAAGAAAAAAAATTAATGTTACTTAGTGCAAATATTTCATATTCTCAATTTAAAAGCCATGTGCACTCTGTAACAATGTTTCTGAGTTCATCTGATCATACATTGAACTTCTGCACTCCAATCTCTTAATAATTTATTTTACTCTTACACCCAGATTTTATGCGAAAGATGCTTTACTCTTTTATTTACCTAAAGACCAGCCTTAAGATGAGAGTCACTGGGGCTTCCCTGGTGGCGCAGTGGTTGGGAGTCCGCCTGCCGATGCAGGGGACGAGGGTTCGTGCCCCGGTCTGGGAAGATCCCACATGCCGCGGAGCGGCTGGGCCCGTGAGCCATGCCCGCGGAGCCTGTGCTCCGCAACGGGAGAGGCCACAACAATGAGAGGCCCGCGTACCGCAAAAAAAAAAAAAAAAAAAAAAAGATGAGACTCACTGAAGAGCAATGCTCGGGAATCTTCATTCCAATAAGCTTGAAAAAGTGGCACGACTCTAAGTCAGTTTTGTACTTCTACTTCTCGAAGAAAAGGAATTTCACTTCCCAGAGAGAGGTATAGAAATGCTGTTCATCATAATTAGGGCTGTGTAACAAGAAATGTGAGGCATAAACATATTTACTGAAAAATGTAAATATTGCAACAAAGTGGGTTGGGCACCTGGGTCTCATCTGGATTTCCCTAGAACCAGTTCTAGTACACAGGTAAACACAGGTGTAGATCTTTTCAAACTTGCAGTATGTGATTCTAAAATTACATGCTAAATCATCTTGTAATGGCCACTTCAATCAACAGCTGCACGAGCCTCAAAAATTAATTAGAACACAATTACTTTTGGCAATACGTGAGGAAGTTTGTATATACGCACACATACAGGCATATATGTAAAATAAAAATATATACCTGGAGAGAAAAACTTTTTAGAAAATTATGGTAACAGGGATATAGAAACAGATAAACCAAAATGGAATGGAGGGATGGTAGGGAATCCGTGGAAGAGAAATCACTTCTAGATGATGATTAAAAGAAAAAGTGGTGAAAAATAGAAGTGTGAAGTGGCTCCGTAATACTGTTTACTTACTCAGAAAGGTTGCATGTCTAAATTGAAGATGCCTCTTTATTGGCTAAGAAGAGAGTGAGCTGTATGCTATCAGGACTTCTTTCATGGCCTTCCTCCCATGATTCTGTGCAGTATATCAAAGCACTGAGCTGGGAGTCACAACCTTTCACAGCTGGGAGTCACAACCTTGGAGGCTGAGTTCCAAGGTTCTTGGTACACACACACTTTCCAGAATTAGCTCTCCGTGGACCCCAGTGCATATAAGAATGCTTAAAGATTTGAAAAGCCACCATGAAGTAGGATTTGTGCTTTCCCAAGTGAGGCTTCTAATTGACTTCATGATACCTAGTTTACTGGTAATTCAGAAAAATCAAGTGTAGTCTAACATTTTAATACTGATCACTGCAGATAAGGGTGATATAAATTTGGAGATGTTGAAATTCCACAATGAGCACAGAGATGGAAACAGAACTTAGTACAACTTTTTACATGGTAGATGCCATTTAAATAAATAACTACAGCTTATGTCAACAATGGGAGGGCCTTGGAGGAAAGAGGATGGTGAGAGATGCAGGTGAAAATTCCAAAAGTATGTTCAAAGTGAGCCGTTACTATTTAATGAATCTACAGCCTCCCAGGCCAGCCTCCTATCATAACCTAATACAGTGTTCACACATCCTTTATGCTAAGTAACAAAAGTTGGCAATTTTAACGGGCTGGGGCTTCCTCTGACCACTGGCAGGGGCCAGGGTGTAGGGATACCACTGCCCTAAGAATGTTGCATATTTAAAACAAGTATCCCAAAGACATACCAGCCCATGAATTTTATAATGAAATAAAACTCAAACTTCAAGCTATGGGGCTTCCAATACCGTCAATATTTATGAGGCCAAATAACAGCATTTCCTAGCTGATCACTGAACTGAAGTCACTCTGTCTTTCACACAGAAGTGGGGAGAACTTTGGAGCTCTTCCTTGGGAATCCTTTGGTCCCATAAAAGTCTACTGAAAAAAAAAATCAATGAGTCCATCCTATCACTTCATCAGACATACCCAGCAATGTTAGAATTTTCTCAGCTCCTGACTTCCTGCTTTTACTAAAGTACATGGATGATTAGTGGCGTAGGCCTTTTGGATTTTCACTCACACTGCCGTCAGATGCTTCTCATTCCCTTCATGACTTCCTCCAGGTTCTGTTTTTATGTCTAGGTAAATTACTCAAATGAGTTGTTCATACAGTTAATGCTCCTCTCACTTCCCACCCCTGTCCAAAACCAAGTATAATAGTCCTGCCTTTGCACACTTTGCCACCCTGTAGTCAATTTCCTGTTGAAACAACATGGTAGCAGTTTTTGACTCAACAAAATGGGTAATGTGTCATAAAATAGTTTTAAATGAGAAGTAGAGATCTGTATTCTAGTCATTCCTCCATCAATGAGGGATGCTGTGACCTTTGGAAAGTTGCTCAATTTTCCCCTGATTTGCTTCTATAAAATACAAATTGTAATAGGCTTTATTTCATGATGTCACAGGAATATCCATATATGTATATATATGTATATGGACATCAGATCTGTGATGATCCTTTAAGTAGTTTTAAAATTTATTCATTTAAATTAAATGATTACTTAAATTTCAGACCTCTCAATTCACCAAATGATTTCACCTTTAAAAAAAGGAGTTTATTTTTTTGAAAATATAGATTTTATTTTTTTGCTTTTCCTAAGTATGTCAAAGTTAGTTTGTGGACAGATAAGTCTTATGAGGCCCAGAGACTATAATCAAAAAACAAAACATTTGCAGTAGGTTGGTACTGAAACCTGCTGTTCTCTCTCCCAGTTTTTCCGATGTACTTGAAATGTTCAAATGTTTAGCAGGCTCGGATAACTTAATCAATGAAGCTCTTATTTTTGGCATTCTCACATTCCAAATTAAAATTACATTATATTTTTTTGGGAAAACCCCCCACCAGTACCATCTGTGAATTGAATGGTGTCATTACATCAAAGTACTGCAATTAGAACAATAGGGTAAAATTAATGCCAATGTTAAGTACAGATGTGCCAGATATGATGGGTAGTTGATACACAATTCAAATTGACAACCACGTGCAATGTGGAAAGTATCCAGGCATAACCCCAGATCCAGTTGGCCAATGGATGTCATGATTGCCTCACAGAGAACATATTTAAAAGAGATTTATTTGGCAGTAAGAAAAAGTTAGTTTCAAAAGACCGTAGTCTATCCTAGGTTACTCATACAAAGCTTTTATTATCTCAGGGTAAAAATGGGCCCACAGAAGATAATCCAAAGGGAACATAACATTCCGTAGCCAGAGAAAAAAATTCCCATTTTTTTCAGGAATATAACATTTGGTATTTTCATTCCATGGCAGGTCATATGGCATTATTAGTCTGTTGATGCTGCTTTTTCATTTTTGTAGCTGTGACAGACTATTAGCTTTTGCACGCAATGGGGGTTTCTTAGTATAGGTTAATAGGATAATACATTTTATTATTTAGGTTCACCGTCTGTAAACTCAAATTTTTAGAATGGGTGATCATGGGCTAGACTTCTCTTCAGTTTAGGACGTTCTAATGTTTGGTATGAATGTTAATGCTAACATGATGGTTTTACTTGCACAGTCATAAGATGTTTAATCTCTGTCATTTCATGTTGATGTGTTTGACAAAATGTGGTGTTAAAAGAAGAGATGTAAGTTGTTCAATGTGTAAGAGTATTGATGAGGCCGTGGGCTATCTCTAACTGCTCCTTTTTTTTTTTTTTTTTTTTTACTTTCTTGACAATTTCTTTACTTGAAATGTAGAAAGCAGTTGAGCATGGTTTCTAAACAAAGAAGAACTTCTAACAGGGAATATGTAGACATTACGTATTCTCCTTCCTTATTGCAATATGTAAACATTCTGGGAAAAGGACGCACAGATCTTGGGGACATTTGCTCAGGAGCCACAAGGATCACAGCCTACTGATTCCATGTTTCCCACAAGAATGACAAATTGTTCTTCATTGTCTTCAGGGTATTCAGGGGCCATGGAGAATACTAGGGGCCCTGAAGACTCCCCAAACTATTCACAAACAGTATTGTTTCTCAAATTTGCATAATATACTGCAACAGTGGCCTCTAAGATGACTCCCAATCACCCTTGCCTCCTGGTATTCACACCCTTGTGTGGTCCGTCCCACAGTGAATCAGGTCTCTATCAGCTCTTAACTACAAATGGTAAATAGCATTTTTTATGTTACAATAATTTTGCTACTAGATCCAGAAATTTTTAGCAACAAATTTAAAACATTATTTTGTGAATAGGCATAATTAACCTATAAGCCTCATAGCAGCAGCTTTTATTTAAGCAAATAAGTTTCGAAAATGAGACAATATTTATAAAGCAAGGACGGCAGCTGCTAAGTCAACAATTATATGGAGGTATCAGCTGATGTGGTTCTGTTCGCGAAGGCTGTCTTGAACTGAGGTCAGGATATTTTTCCATGGAACAAAATATTGCAGTCCAAGAATAATGGCATATCCATGTTGTTTTCTGAAATGCCACATTTCCACATTCTTTTCCTTCATTGTTGCTCAATTTTCTCAGTCTTTTTTTTTTTTCCTGGAATTTATTCCTCTTTAATGCTGAATATAAAATCTGAGATTTCACCAATGCCTTTAGAGACAAATGAATACAGACCGAAATCTAAAAACAATAATTTTGCAGATCAAAATGGGCTCTGACACTTTAGAAAAGATGTTACATGAAAAGCATTTCTAGAAAAAGCAAAACCCTATACAGCAAAATCAAATTAAAAAACAAACCAGAAAGAGGCTTTGGTACCTTTCAACAACAGAGGACAAAAGTAAGTTAAGTTCATTATTAAATTCATGTAATATAAAAACATCTATGTGGGAGTGTTGAATAAATCTATAAAACAGAAACAAATGTAAAATATATTAGAGTCTGAGAGAAAAAAAAAATCTTCCTTTTCTCCTCTTTGATTTTAATAGAATACCAGAATCTGGAAAAACAAGTACTTCCCCAACTAAATTTTCTTCTGGTCTGCATATACCCAGCAGGATGGCACTCTGTATTTTATCTCATTTTAAAATGGCATAATTTGATTTTTAGCAGCACATTTTCTTTGCCCCAACAAGCCTACTATAGGAAATAAAAATTCTTTCTTAAAATGCTCTTGATATTACATCTATGTCTGCAATTCCCATCCACTTCTTTCCTAGATTTTTAAGACTGTGATTCTCCAGATCTAAAGGTAGCTAGTTAAAGAAGGGATGAAGAAAACCATTACATGTTTGGAATTCAGCTGGTAAAACACAAGTAAGGACACAGTATTCTCTGAACATGATGTGGTCCCAGAGGGCAATACCTTAGGACTCTGCAGAGCCTGGGTACTGAGGGAAATGCCACACAATGTGCTTCTAGCTCGCTCATAACAAGTACAATACCAGTTGAAGCTGGTCTCTCCTATTTCTTTGCTGCTCCAAAAAAGAAAGAAAGAAAGAAAGAAAATGTGGAGTGTGGTAGATGATCTGTAACTGTGGTAAATAATTTAACACTCTTATTCATCTAGTCTGTTTAGGACAACCATACTGGGCCTACTACAACCAGAGTAATTCAGAAGTTTTGAGACAAACAATTCTGAGTAGCTTTCTTGGTCTAGCAAGTATTGTATTGATCCTACAACCCCAAGACTCAATCTTACCAAGCTGCTTCTTGGTACTCACTGGCAAGAGTAGACAAAGTGTAAGTTAGACCGTTGCAACATTAACTTTTTAAAAATTGCTGTATCTTAAGAAATTCTAAGTCTTCTTAGACTTTAACACAATATCCAGTTCAAAAAAAATTTCCTGGATAGTCCCTGGGATTTATCAAGTGGAATTTGACCTGGATCGTATTTAATGCCAACTAAGCAGTCATAGCCATGATTTTACAGCAGCTTTCCTGGGAGAGAAAATTGTGGATTATGTATCTGTTCCAGTCACATAGGAATCAGTGGCATGCTTTTCTTCTGGCTGTAGTCCTGGGATGCAAATCTCAGGCTGGGATGTCAGCTTTAGCATTCAACAAGTTCTTTAGAATAGGAGGGAGATAGAACACAGGTGGCAGGGCCTAAATTCTTCTGTTCTTTCCATTTCTTACAAACTTCCTGCTCAGAATCTAAAGGGCAGGTTCACCATCAGGATGCTGGGAATAGTAGAATATCTTAGGCAACCCTCTGAATTTATTCTATTCAAGACTATTCCCAAGTTTGGCAACTAGAAACTCTAAAAATGTGAGCAGGGACAAGGATGCAGAAAAGGAGCCTTTGCCCTAATGAAGTCGACAGGTTCAGTGTTTATCAGCAACCACTCCAAAGGAAGGAGAGATTTCACATGCCAAGTACAATTCAGAGTGAGTCTCTGACAGCCCCTTTCTGGTATGTACTCTGTTCTGAAATATCACTGGTGTTCATATATGGAATGAAAACACGTATCTACGTTACTCTGAAAATCCGGGACTGTGCATTGGCCAGAGATATGAGCTGGCAGAGTCAGAGGACCAATGAAAAGTAACACAGGAAAAAAATTAAGTTGTGCAGCAATATCAGTATCTTTTAATTTGCCTCATCAAGGGTTCACAAAATATATTTAACCGAGATCTTCCTTTCTCGAAAAATATGATCCCTTCACAAAATATATAAGCAGCTATTAGTTAGGGAAGCTGCGTTTAAAAATATATGTGCACTTATGCATAAATAAGTTGCTAAAGTTGCTAAAGCTGAAATGCTTTCAGGTACGAATCAGATTATGTCTCTATAAATTAATTGTCAGTGCACCTCTTTAAATATATCTTTTAAGCAATCTTACACATTAGGTGAAACTTCTCCTTTGTAAGTGATAAAGAAGCATGTATTTTTTAAAAGAGCAATTCTTTTCATCCCTGTCACTCGGTTCTGATCACACACTGCTGCAACAGTGATCTCTGGAAACATCTGTAGAGGCTTGGAGGATTTATGGGGGTAAGAATTTCCATTACCAAAAGGAGGCTAGAACGTCTAACTTTTTCTTCAGTTACGACAAGCACTGGAATAGTGATGTTCGTGAATCTGCAGCAAAGATCTTTAGCCCTTTGTCAACCAACATCGCTTCTTTTCTTTCTGATCAAAATATTCTAATAACCTGGCAGACTGATTTCAAGGATACCACCTTGGCAGCCTGAAGAGAAGCAGGTCTCAGCAACCCTGGCATCAACTACAACCCAGGACAGACCCAGTACTTTCTCTCTGATGGTCACTCAGTTATTCAGGAAGCACACCTGTAACAGGTGACTGTACCTCCTCCGGGTGAGCGAGGCAACTGCAGGCAATTCTGAAAACAAGAAAAAAACCCACCACGGTCCTGATTTGGTTTAAAGCACTCATGCAATCCCATTAGACCCACGTCTTCCCCAAACACCTTTTCCATGGCAAGCAAAGTTACTGATAATGCATGTGGCTTCTGCCACAGTGATGCATTAGGTAAGCAGGTGTGTGCTGAGTACCAGGGGTGCTCCAAAATGCATCTCCGTCCTCTTTCACTTGTCTTCGCTAAGGTTCTTCCTTTGATGCCAACTGTGATTTCAGGACTAAGAATGAAAAGACTGTGTTGCTTCCCTTGGATTCAAAGAAACTGTCATAATCTGCACAGTATCGGTCACCATTAAACATCTGAGGTGGCAGAGGGTTGCCCTGAACAGGCTCCTTCTCCGGGGGGATGTTTTTGTACATCCACTGCCTCTGCTCTTCTGACATTGTGATGTCCACCTCCTCAGACTTAATCTTGTTGGCTTCCAGAAATGTAATCACATCCTGCTGCTTCTTCTTTATCGCCACGAAGCCCAAGGAGGAGGCAGTGAACACGCGGACGACCATCCTCTCACCAGGCACAGCGCTCCGGTCTCCCGGTCTGCAGATCAATTTTCTCAGTCTTAAACAGTTTAGAGTGGAAAAGGGAACATAAAATAATGGAAACAAAGGATACCAAGAGGCATAAAGTCTCATCTTTTCACCACCCATTGTTACTAATCTTAAAATTTATCAAAAGTCACTTTGTAAGTAGTAGTAGAGTACATCATAACCTATATTGCTTAATATTTCCCCCAGTCAAATACAGTTTTCTTAAATGGCAAAAAAATACTAGGTTAATTTTTAATAACTTAGCATAATATATACTTGTTGAGAACATAGTATATACAAGGGGTTGTAGATAAACAGTGCTCAAACTGCTCTCAATGTGATTATCATCTTATAAGAGGTCCCAAATAACTATAGGCAAAGCAAAAATGAAAGGAGTCACATAAGAGAGATAAGGAGTTTTAATGGGGGAAAAGTCACTTTAGGTTGGAGGGATCAGGACCCTACATAGTACAGGGGACAGTATTGGCTGAGTAGATGGTGACCCCCTGGTAGAGGAAGCAGAATGAGCAAACCTAGAAAAAAGTCAGGAATCAAGAATTATCTGTTCATTCAACAAGGTGAGACATGGAAGTGGCTTGGATTAAAATGGCAGCGGTGAGGCTCTCACTCAGGAAAGACTGATTGTGGAGGCTGAAGAATTGGCTGATTATTAAGATGTGAGGTGTGAGAGATGAGGAAAAGTTAAGTTTGATTGCAATTACAATTTAGTGCAGATGAAACCCAAAGAACAAATGTTATGATAGAAAGAAAAGACCAGAAGTATGATTTGTATCAGCTCTGGAGGTCCCTGAATACCTTGACTATCCTCTTTTAGCTTCAACTAAAAAAGATATTCACAGTTCAGTTTACTGGGAAGGACTCTGTAGAGATGACCTTAATGACAGCCAGAACCCTGGACACAAACAATGTCAGGAATAAATTATTCTCTGCATCCTCTTTTTGTTTGAGTCTTTATGGGCTTTATTCTCTAGGACAGCTTATCCATATGGCAGGAAGTTTCAAGCTCACAGCCTTGCAATACTGAGATCAAAGGGGAAAGAAGAACATTTCCTCAGCTCTTATTTGAAAAATTCAGGGAAGGACACTGAGTGGTCACATGACTATACCTGAACCATTTACTATAAACTGTTGTGAATCATATATTCATCCCTCTGAGCAATGAGCAGCCCACATTCCTCTACAGAAGCACCCACCTAGTATGAGTGGGCATTTTCCAGAAGAATGGAACAGGGGGAGAGGCAGGCAAAATATTAACTCTTAAAGTTAAGTGAGACTTAAGCCTGAAATACTTTATATATATGCAAATAATATATGATATATAAGTGCATTATATACATGTTTTATAGTACATTATATACATGGTATATATAATTTATACATAATGTATATAAGCCTGTTATTGTTTTTACTCCTTCCATCTAAAGATAATCCCTCTAGCAGATCACAATTTTGCTCATTCACTTGAGGAAATTGCTCTATCAATTCTCTCCATCATCAATTTTCTCCTGTCTATGGGATCTTTCTCATCAGCATTATTCTCCCATCTTAAAAACAAAAGTTTCCCTTGACCCCGTATTCCTCATCAGCCATTCCCCTTTTCCTCTGTTCGCCTTTAAGACAAAATTTCTTGAAACAATTGTCTTTACTCTGACTTCAAGTTCTCTGGTTTTATTCTCTCTTAAGCCCATTCCACTCAGGTTTCTGTCCTTCACCAATGTAACACTTAACAATTTCACCAATGACCTTCATACTGACAAATTCATTGACCAATTCTCAGACCTTATCTTATTTGACCCCTCAGTAATATTCACTGCATCATTCCCTCTCTCTTGCTACTTTTGCCTTGTTTTTCATGGCTTATTGAATCTTCTTCTTAGAGTTTTTTGTCAGTTTCCTTTGATAGCTCTTGCTTATTGTCAATTACTTACTTTTAGGGAGCCCAGTGGCTCCAACCTTGGTCCTCTTCTTCTTCTCTGCTTAAACTTACTCCCTTGATGATCTCATTAAGTCTCATGGCTTTAAACTTCACTGCTGACACTAAAACTTATATCTTTAGGTATTATCTCTTCTCTGAATTCTAGACCCATGTGTCACACTGCCTACTCAACACCTCTATGTAGATGTCCAAAATATCTTAAATTAACATGTACTTACTTAAACTACTTAATCTTCCATCCCAAACCTACTTACCCACTGTTATGGGCTCAGTTGTGTCCCAGACCCTCTGACTCCCAACCCCAATTCAGACGTGGAAGTCTTAACCTGAATGTGACTGTTCACATCCTGAATGTGATACTTCTGAATGTGATTGTATTTGAAGATAGGGCTTTTAAAAACGTTATTAAGGTAAAATGAGGTCCTATGGGTTGGCCCTAATCCAATCTGACTGTTGTCCTTATAAGAAGAGGGGATTAGGATACACAGAGAGACACCAGACATGTGTGCAAAGAAGAAGGACCATGTGAACACACAAAGAGAATAGAGCAAGCCTGAGATGCCTCAGAAGAAACCAAACCTGCTGACACCTGGATCTCAGACTTCCAGCCACCAGAACTGTGAGAATATACATTTCTATTGTTCAAATTCACAGTCTTTCCTAAGTCAGTTCATAATAACTCTATTCTTTTTTTTTTGTAACTACTATATTGGACAGCACAGGTCTAAAGTATGACCATGGGAATAAGTGGTAGGATAGAGAGACCAGGGTGTTGGAAGGATCACCTATGTGAATACTAGAATCACCAAGAATGTTTTTCAGTCACGAAAAAGAATGTGTTAGACCTATACGTAATTAGTCGGAAAGATCTCCAAGACATATATTGAAGGGAAAATTAATTTCTAGTATAATATGTATGGATAATACTATTTATTTAAAAATATGTAAGTTACAAAAGAATACTACAAGGAAAAAGAAGTGCTAACTTGATAATGATAACTCTATTCTTTTTGCCCAGGCCCAACACTTTGGAGTTTTCCTAGACTCTTTTTTTTCCCTCTCATATTTTATGTTCTGTACATCTGGAAATCCTGTTGTCTCTAAATTCAGAGCAGAATCTGACTACTTCTCACTAGCTCTTGTACTACTATTTTGGTTCAGATCACCATCATCTCTTGCCTTCATTATTGCAGTGGCCTTTTAACTGGTTACCTCACTTATATCCTTGTCCCCTTGCAGTCTATTCTTCACACCTCAGGGGACTGATATTTTAAAAAGGAAATTTAAAAAAAAATGTCAGCTGGGAATTGGGGCAAGAGGAATTGGATGAAGGTAGTCAAAAGGTGCAAACTTCCAATTAAAAGATAAATAAGTACTAGGGATATAATGTACAACATGATAAAAATAACTAACGCAGCTGTGTGGTATATATGAAAGTTGTTAAGAGAGCAAATCCTAAGGGGTCTCATCACAAGGAAAAATATTTTTTTATTTCTTTAATGTTGTACCTATATGAGATTATGGATGTTCACTAAATCTATTGTAGTAATCATTCCATGATGTATGTAAGTCAAATCGTTATATACCTTAAACTTATACAGTGTTGTATGTCAATTATATCTCAATAAGACTAGAAGAAAAAATAGTCATTTCTCTGCTCATAGTTTTGTATTAACTCCCCATTTTCACTCAGAGCAAAAGTCAAAACCTTTACACTTGCCGTCAAGGCCCTAGAATATCTCTAACCACCACCCTTTACAATTCTGACCTCATTTTCTGCTACTTTCTCTGCTATTCACTCTGCTCCAACAATGTTGGCATCTTTGCTAATCCATGAACACTCTAGGCATGCTCCAGCCTTAGGGCTTTGCACTAGCTGTTGTACCTGCTAAAATGCTCTTCTTTCAAAATATCTTATCCTCCCTCGTTTTCTTTAAGTCTTTGCTCAAATGCCACCTCAGTGAGACCTCCCACCCTACATTATGCCGAGTAAAACTTCCTTCTACCACCTGTACTACCAACACAACTTATGTTGCTATTCGTTTTCCTCTTACATACTATATAGTTTTTTACTTATAGTATTTTAAAATTTATTTTTGTATTCCTCTTCTAGAACACAAACTCCACCAAAGCCATGATTTTTCATCTGTTTTGTTCGCCAGCTGCCTTGAATGACATCTGCCACATAGTAGGTGACTGACAAATCTTTGTAGGGTAAATAAATGAACTAAATATAAGATATAAACAGATGTTAATAAAATAACACCCGGCTTGAGAAATAAAACATTATTAACACTTTGAATCCCTCCATGCACTCATTACACTCACTTTCTTCTCCACTTCCAGAGTTTGAACACAAGCAGAGTTTTGTATTTATCATTTCTTTGAACATCTTCATAGTATACCACTTATGTAGACATGCCTAGATAAGATGCATCCTTTACTTTACACATATTTTAAATTGAAAACATGTATCTTACTTACTCTTTTGCTCAACATTGTTTGTGAGTTTCATCTGTGTTGATATTGGGGTAGAGTATTCATTTCTAATGCTGTATTTTTCTATTAAATGAGTTCATCACAATTTTTTAAAAGTCTCAGATATTTGACTTATTTTTATGTTTGTACATGTCTCCTGGCACATGTATGCAATACAAGCATTTCTTGAGACTATATTGTAAGAAGTGGGATTGGCTGGCCCAAGATTCCCCTGTGAGCCACAAGATAGATTTTTAAAAATTTTACCCTTTCTTTAAGGGAATACTATTAAGAGATCTGGCTTTTTCTGGGATCGTAGTTTAGTTTTCCTGCCTTATATGGGCTAAAGGTCATAGCAGTTTATTTCCTGATATTGACAAATAACTCAACTCCTGCTTCCCATCCTGTTTCCTGATCAGATTTCAGTTTTCTCTTCATTTTGGTTTAACTTATTTTCTTTTAAGCCTAGAAATGCATTATCAATGTTGGTTATTGACTCTTATCGAGAATTTCTACATGTCTTAAATAGAGTTTTTTCAGAATACCTTGTCTGCCATATTGCAAGAAGTGGCAGTAAGCTTAAACTTTCATACTTAATTTAAAAACTGTCACATATTGGTTGTTTGGGTGCTCTTATTTAGGATAGGGTAAATGTTATATAATAACAACTGTGTTTGGGAATATTAATATAGCAATAGCAGCTGGCATAAAGGAGCTATTGATAATGAAACGTGACTTTTTTATATATCTAGTACTATATTAAAAATTTTCAGATCATCAGGGACAAAGATGGATGTTTTAATAAATGCTGTTGTGACAAATGGACAGCCATTTGTATAAAGATAAAATTGGATTTATGCCTCACACCATACACAAAAATAAACTCTGAAAGCATAGAAGGTCTAAGTATAAAAATAAAACCATACGTGTAGAAAAAGTAGGTGAATTTCTTTAGAACCTGATGAGAAAGAAAAAGCTTTCTAACTATAACTCAAAATCCAGTTCAATATTGCTAAATTTAAATATCTAAAAAAAAATTGGGGGCATGGCAAAAATCATCAGAGGCAAAATACAAATGGCAAACTGGGAGAAAACATTTACAATGTATGTCACACATCGAAGGCTAATATTCCTAATATATAAAGAACTTTTTACAAATTAAGAAAATAGGAAATTAACAAAAAATGATATAAAAATAGCCTGTAAACATATGAAAAATTTTCCAACTTTACTCACAATAAAAGAAATTTAAATTAAAACCACTAAGATGCCAGTTTTACCTATTGCTTTGGCAAAAATGTGAATGTTGAGCACATATTATTGTGTTGAGGTTGTGGAGAAACAGACACTCTAGTATATTACTGGTGGAAATTCCTACAGAATGGAATTTGGTAATATCTAATATCTAATAGAACTACATTTGCACTTACTTTTGTCCATCAAACCCTAGGTATTCACCTAGGTATTAATACATCTCCATTAATATGAAAAAAATGTGCAAGTTATTCATTGCATCATTGTAGCAACATTGCCTTATATTTAATTGCAAAATTTCAGAAACAGTTCTGTGTATGAAAAACTAACTTCCCCTGTGTTTCTTTTTTACTCTCACAATACTACTACCATCTTCACAACACTTCTGACACCACATGTGGGTTTTTCTTCCCCAACACCAAGAAATTCCAGGACACCAGCTGGATGTCCTACAATTTAACTCAATTCTGACACTGTCTAGTCAGCTCCCATAGGTTAAATGCTCAGTCCCACAAGACTCTCCCCTACCAGCTTCAGATGCCAATCACTTGTTCAGATTGTTACCTGAGCTTCTGACTGATTAGCTGTAAATCGGGAGTCCCCATGATCCCCTTGGGAGGTTCCATTACTTTGCCAAGGGCCAAACCTGGGTTGGTTTGAGTAGCAAAATGAATAAAGTCAGTACTAGATTATTACACACTGAATTTTTTAAAAATCTAATAAAGGTAGGAAGGAGGGAGAAAGATGACTGGAAAAGATTTTATGACAGAAAGTCAACTAATACTTGTTGAAGGAACAATAGATTTGAGAAGTCACGATTTAAAACCATAGAATAATGGTTTTTCAAGATCCATACTCTTCGCAAATATTCTATATACTTACCTCACTCACAAGAATCCATAATCTCTCATTACATTGATGCACGAAGTAGATGACAACCTCCAGACTTCAGACCATCCACTTTGTCTAGCCTTAATACTTATTCTTGGTGTACAAGAACACGTGGTGTTTTTCATAAATATTTGATCTCTGCTTCCATCTGTCCGTAGTCCCTTCTAGTAAGTAATAGTATCTGCTTTAGCACAGAGTTATATGTTTTGGTCTTTTTTAAAACACTATGATAAGGAGGCAGTGTAATGTACAGGCTCTTGGTCAGACAGCCTGGAGGAAGGTCCCCATTACCTACTTACTGTCCATCTGACACAGTCTCAGTCCTTAAGTGCATGTGTTTAGATTTGAGGAGATAAGGGAAGGCAGCAGGCTTAATGAGGGTCAAGTTCATGGTACAGCACTTTTATCAATCAAACCACCGACATCTCTGAATATGTCTACTTACTGGAGCAGCCTGCAAGTCATCACAGCAATTCTAGAAGCTCTCCTTCCCCTCCTATAAGGTTTAGGTCTTCCATAACCAAATGCCTTCTTTGTATTACTGCTCCCTTTCTCTCCTTTCTTCACCAAGCTCTTATAAAAACCTATTTTAAAAAGTCCAGGGCTTCCCTGGTGGCGCAGTGGTTGAGAGTCCGCCTGCCGATGCGGGGGACACGGGTTCGTGCCCTGGTCCGGGAAGATCCCACATGCCGCGGAGTGGCTGGGCCCGTGGGCCATGGCCGCTGGGCCTGTGCGTCCGGAGCCTGTGCTCCGCAACGGGAGAGGCCGCATCAGTGAGAGGCCCGCGTACCGCAAAAAAAAAAAAAAAAAAAGTCCATTTGTACTTCTGCACCCTATTTCTTCCCACCAGATCTCTCATACTCTGCTATGAATAACCCATCAAATACTGAAATAATGGGTGATTTAACTAATATCTTATAATGCAGGACCCATTAATGCAATACAAAATAATATTATGAGATTTTATTAGCTCATATTAGTAAACACAGATTGCATTAAAAGCTGTTCCTGTTTTATTTTTGAAACGCTTGGATATGACAGACTCATATAAAATACCCAAATTATGCTGTTCTGAAACTGTAAAGTTGAGGTTACCACTGAGCAGGTTATGTTAAATCTTTTCCTTTTTCTTTATTCTTATGAAGGATAAGGAGATGCTGGCTACAGGATTTCTCTTTGTTCACCTTTTCTGCTGCAGAGGAAGCAGTTTAAGAGCACTTCCCAGGAAACGGTTTCTGACCTCCCGTCCCTTGCTTTCCACCAAATACTAGTAACAACATCAAATGCCACTTCTTAGCATTAAAAATGAGATATTATCTAACATTAGAGTCTACATAGCACAAGGTAAAGGGGCTTTTTGGCATATAGCCAGGTAATTAGCTCAATGCAGACCAAACAAGACCATTCGAAGCCTCATTGGAGAGTCCTGGCTATGCTTCTAAAGTCTCTCTCTCATCCTTGCTATAGGAAAACCTGTCAAAGGATGCATTTAATATTTTTACTTTAAGTATTCCTCATCTGAATTTTTACCACCCCTACAACTATGCCAGCTCTTTCATTTAACAAAGGCATTACCACACCAAGGTGAAAAAAAATCTCACTCAAAGTAATAATGCCATATCTATGGTTTTCCAGGCTAATAATTTTGGGGTTGAGAGTAGAGTGACACCAAATGACCATTTCTGAAATCTAATAGTCAATATACTTCTATTAAGCAAGGGAAATAATCTTGTGTTGGTAAAAGGATCAAAGTTGGTAAATCTAACTGAAACATTACAATTTTTACTTTGTGAGTAATGGATTTTTAATGTCTGTAAACAGAGTATGGAAGGTTTCAAAGGTTTGTTTGCTTAGACTATCATGCATATCTCAGTGATTCTCATAGATTACGGATCATAGAAAAACATTTGAACCAATGGTTGGCTACTTCTTGAGCATAACCAGAATTATTTTTATCAGAAGTATTAATTAATCAATAAAGTAGAAAGGAATCATCTACTGATAATACACAAGCCATACACAAAATTCTCTGGTGGGCATCTCCTCCATGCTAACATCTAGGTAGCATGTCCTTTTGCAAAACCCTCAGAACTACTGCCTTGCCTCCGTCTTTAGCAATAAATTTCTCAGAAACATTCTTAGAGTTAATGCCTCTATTTACTCACCATCTAATTCCTTCTCAGTCCAGTGACATTTAAATTTTATTTACTGTTCCTCTTAAGTTTACTTATGACCACCTAATTATAGGTAAATACTTTTGGGGTTCTGATGGGGGCAAGAAGAAGGAGGATGGCAATATTTCCCTGGTCAATGGTTTATCCTTGCCAGACTTCCTAGATACTACGTCCTGAGAATTCCCATCTAGCCTCTTTCACGAACTCTTAACCAGGTGGAGGAAATGCTAATTAGGTGCATCCAACTAGGTGAGAGAAATGGAGAAGGAATAGCCAATAGACAGGAGCTATCAGAGATGCATTCCCAGCACAGAGACTCTCAGGGGAACAAGAAAAGGTTTTATATCGTTTTCAGTAATCACAATTACCAAGGAAGAAATCATAACTGGCTACATTGCTGATTTCGAAGTTAAAGTTCTATTATTTCCCAATAGATTGTTTTCCTAAAAAAAAAAAAACCCAGAAAACAAAAAACTGGAGGCATAACCTCCTGCCCTTATGATTATGTCATTTAATATTTAAAGGCAACACTTTTCCTTGGCCTTCATCTTCATTAGCCACCCTTCATCTTTAAACATTGCTGAGTAACTCCATTTCCCTTTGAATTACTTTCTTCTCTCTTTTGCTTTGCTTTTTCTGGTATAGCAAACTTGTTTCTGTTCTTTCCCTTTTTTTGTGTATCTTCCTCTTTTCCAGATTATGATTTTTCAGCTTCTTCTGACTCTTTCATTGGAAAAATATTACTTTCAGTCTGAGTACAACAAGAAAACCAATCCTTATCAGCTTTTGGAAACTTCTCATGTCACATGATCAAATATCCCTCTGACGAGAGCTGGCATACCTTTTGTGTCTATATTGTTTAAACTAAACAGAGTAAAGGCAATCCAAGATGGGGGACAAGGCTGTTAAACGATTCAGTCTGCAAACCCCTTTATATTCAAATAGAACAAATTGTATCATATTTCTACAATATGCATGAGGCTATATGAGCATAGCCCCAACATTTCCTAAAATAGGAGTAAGCAGTGGAAAGTAAGAGACCATCTGTACATTTTTAAAGAGCATAAAGAGGCGTGTAAATAATCATTGATATACACACCATTGATTTAATTATGTGAAATGAAAGTCTGGATTTTTTAAGAATAACATCCTTGGTGGCAGTCATTAGGCATCTTTTGGTGTGATAATAGGTAGATAGATAATAGATAGACTGTTGGTCTTGCTAGAGCATGGGTTTGATCTAATGTGTTTCTTGTGTTCTTATGAACTTCAATTTTCCATTTAAAGTAAATTGTAACTCTTTTTCTCTGAAGTTCTTTCTGTGCATGAATGGAAACAGCTTTTGGTAGGAAAAAAGCTTTTTGCAGGAAAGAATTCTCTGCAGGAGACACCCCTTTGTCTTGCCGCTAAACTTAAACCAGGCACCCCCACGCTCTACTCATCTCGGGCCCTAGCACACCTTTCAAATCTTTTGGTCGCACAATACTTTGCCTAACTTGTTGGTTCTTTCTGTAGATCAAGGAAGTAGAAATGAAGAATAAGTAATTAACAGATGACCATATCTCTTCCCTAGCTTCCCCTTCATTAATCTCACAAACAAACTGTGTGAACAAGATAGCATCTAAAGAAAGGTCATGAGGAGTTGACAAGCTTGCACACAGTGGAGGATGGTGATGACTCTGACCCTCTACCTCAATGATTAACTGAGATTACTTCCCTGTTTGGCTTTAAAAGCTTTCATGGCTGAGCAGACTCTTTGGAGGTGGTTTTTGGGGGATGTTGAGTCCACCACCTCCCCAGGTTGCCAGCATTCTGATTAAAGGTACCTTTCCTTTCTACCAACATCTGTGAGTATTGATTCTGTAAGTGTTGAACATTGGGACCCAATTCGATAACATGAATAATTGGGGGAGAAAACTTTAGGTTTTATAACACTTTTTACTTATCTACATGTTTCACCATTATTTTAAATTATATATTAAAAAATCTTGTATGCTTTTGTTAGAAGGAAAAAAAAACCTAAGAAAGGGGTTATGTATAATAATTGAGGATTTACATGTTCCTAAAAAACTTCTCAGTTGAAATTTTCTAATCTTACTGCTCAGTGATGATGCTTTCCCATAGAACCATATTTCAATAGCTAATAACCAACCCCTCTTGGGGTGCTCATATCACTAGTCGTGTAAATGAGAAGATTTCATTCTGCTGCAGTTGATCACATTGCCTCAAACTGTGTTTCATTTTATGGGAACATGCATACCTGTGTGAGTGGAATGTTTTTGATTCTACAGCCTGTGGAATGGGACAGCCAACACCCGTCATACAATTTATTAAAACATGGTCATATAGGTTCTTAGCAACAAGATACATTTTTTTTTCTTTGCTGGAACTTTACTCACAAATGGACAATTTTTTTTTTTTTTTTGAAAAAGCAGTTAGAGCACAGGACTTGATGAAGACCCTTGAGTCTTTAATAACAGCAAAGTGGAAACCAAAAGTTATGTCTCTATGGGAAAAAGCTTGTGTTCAACTGTGAGGCACAGACAGTGGAATTATGCCTTCCTTTCTTGTTTTTTCTGTAAAATTTTCCTTGAACTGTTCACTTGTTATTATTTTAATTGAAGGCATTCTTTCTCAGAGCTGAGGTTGTTGAAAATGATTCAGAGCAGCTTAACTTGTCAAAACATTTAGAGATCTGGATAAAATAATTAAAAATCATATGGAAGATTAGCACATGAGCAAATGCCAAACAATGTCACAGAGAGATATTATCAAGAAGTAGGCAAAATCAAGGCCCAACATGTCAACAAAATTCTGTCACTGATGCTATGATTCCAGAAAAGGAAAATGCTATATGGACACAAAAAGACAATATTACCTTGAGAATTTATAAGTCAGACAAAAAATTGTTAATATAAGCCATAGAAAGTTGTAGACAGAATATTATTTGACCGAAGAGATGGGAGTTTAACAGGGTAGGGATTTCATGACTTTTCTGCACTTAATCTTTTCCCTGATGAATGTGACTTGTCTCTTTCTCCAACTCTGAGCTCTGTCAATTAAGATACAGAATAAAGGGTGATAATATTTGACATGTAAACTGACCCTTCATGTAGGCCATGACATGGACAATTCCACCTCACTGTTCTTAAAGCAGTCACATGTCAACTCCCCAAGGTATCCAGGGCATCAGCAAAGGAAATTAACTCTCAAATTTACTTTATTTTTAATTTATAAATTTCTTCCCAGTTGATGACTCTGCTCCTTAGACTGGCCTTCATCTAATCTCATTCTGCCCAATAACAGAAATAATCAACATGTGTCCCAGCTTTTAATATTTTAAATTCCTTTACTGAAGTTAAAACACAAAAAACCCCAACTAAGACTCCAAAGCTCGTGAAGACAATTCTATGTGACCATGGATCCCTGTATCTCATCTTAGGCAGATAAACCAGGTACAGAGAGTTCAAAGGGATTTAGTCAAAATGAATCTTGAATCTCAGAAAAGCAAACAGATACATCATTTTGACCTTGAGGTTGTTTTCAGTTATATTTTTCAATTACTATCACAGTTGCAGAGTTGAGAATGAAGGCAAAGATCCTGATCTTTTAACCTTGCTGTATTGCCTTAATCTTAGTTATCTATAAGAGATTATTGAAAATTAATTCCCTCTTATTCAAGATTCAGATATTTTTCATTGCTGCTATCTGGAAAGGACACTTTTGAAGTAGAAGCATAAGCTAAGAGGTCTGCTTTCAGTTAAGATTAGAATGTCAACCTCTGAACTCTCTCTAAAACTCAGAACATATTCCTTGAAATAATGGTCCAACTTCCTCATAAAACCAACATTCATACTTTGAAATACATATTCTGTACCCTAACTTGTCATAATGACCCACCACATTTACAGGGGATTGTGAAATTTTCCAGGCAGTCAACATCTGACCTAAATATTTAAACCTATTTATGGATGATTTCAGTTAAAATAAAGATATGATAAATAACATAGTGAACAACTTTGTGGACATTAAGCTTGACACCAGACCTAGAGGTGTAGTACTGGGGTGCCCTCCATAATGTCATTCAATGCCACACCTCCGAGGAAACCACAATTCTGGATTTTGTATTATTAGGATTTAATTCAGTCACTCCTATTATTTTATGTCTCTCCTATGCCTAAATAACGCATGAAGTTGTTCTGCATGATTTGAATTTTTATATAAATTGTCTCATACTGCATATACTCTGTTGTACATTTAGTTCCTTGAATTTTCTACTGGTGTATATTTTCCAATATTTGATTTCCACAGTATATTTAATCATTCTACTGTTGGTGGATTTGAGTTGTTTCTAGATTTTTTGCGATTTCACACAGTGCTGCATTCTTGTCCATTTTCCTGGTGCCCATTTGTAAGAGTTTCTCTAAGATATAAAATCAACAGTGGAATTCTCTGCCATTCTTAACTTGTCTTATTAATATTGAATTGTTTCCAAAATTGCACTAATTTGTATTCCTACCAACAGCATATAGATATTCCAGTTGCTTCAAATCTTTGCCAAAACTTTCGTTTATCAGAATTTTTATTTTTTGGTTAATTTGGTAGGTGAGAAATGTTTTCTGGTAGTGATTTTAAATTGTATTTCTAAGATTAGTCATAAGGTTAGGTATTTTTCACGTTTTTATTTTGGTTTGTTTGTCGAGGTATAATTTACAAAATGGTAAAATACACTCTTTTCAGGTTTCTTATGATTTTAATGGTGATTTGGGTTTTCTCTTTTATAATGTGCATGGCCATAAGTTTTGCCCTTTTCCCCTATTGAGTTGTCTTTTTCTTAAATTTTACAGTTCTTATTAAATTTTGAAAGTTTTAGTAGACTGTCTTAAAGAAGGTCTCCTCTAAGTTTTTGTAAAAGTTTTCAGTTTTGTCTTTCACATTTAATTCTACTCCATTTGGAATGGATGGGTGTATATGGTATGAAGTATGGGTCCACATTAAGTTCTTTTCCATTGTAAATAGAGAACCACCCAACAATGTATATTGAAAATGCCATTCTTTCTCAGTCTACAGTGTTATATTAAAATTGTTCATTATTGTGTGGTTCTGTTTTCAAACTCTGTGTTGTTTCTTGGTGAACTTGTTAATCTATGCTCCAATACCACACTGACCCAACTATTCATTACTTCAAAATAAGTTTTGGTATACGAAAAGGAAAGAGTCCATCTTATTCTTAAGGAGTGCCACCAAAAGGATTGTTGGGATTTTGATGGAATTGCTTTGAATCTGTATCTCCATCCATCTTTTAAAATGTTATTCAGCAAAATTTAGAAAGTTCTCCATGCAGATTATTCTGATTATCTATTGATGATGTAATACACGATTCCAAAACTTATGTTCTTAAAAACAACAAAAATCTTGTTCTTGCCACTAATGGTTTCTGTGGTCAGGGTTCTGGGAAGATTAGGGAAGGGAGGATTTGAGCAGCTGCTATAGATAGAGATAGCCCTGTGTCTTTCATCATGTGGTCTCAGGGCCCTTGCATGTGGTCCCTCCCCAAGGACCAGCTGGTGGAGCACATCACAGCAAGGTGACTAAGTCCTAACAGGTAGCATTCTAAGAGATTGGAAATGGAAGTGTCAATTTCTTTAAGACCTATGTTTGGAAAATGGTACAGTGTCATTTCTACTAGATTCTATTGGTCAAGCAGTTACAGAAATCAGGTTCAAGGGGGCAGGCATAAATCCCACTGTGTGATGGGAGGGTTGTCAAAGAATTTTGGGATTATGTTTTAAAACTGTACAACTTTTGTGAGATTGATTATGAGAAGTGTTCTATTTTTTCATACTATTGCAATTGGTGTCTTATTTTTTTTTTTTAAAGAAGATGTTGGCGTTAGGAGTTTATTAATTTATTTTTGCTGTGTTGGGTCTTCGTTTCTGTGCGAGGGCTTTCTCTAGTTGTGGCAAGTGAGTGCCACTCTTCATCACGGTGCGCGGGCCTCTCACTATCGCAGCCTCTCTTGTTGCTGAGCACAGGCTGCGGACAGGCAGGCTCAGTAGTTGTGGCTCATGGGCCTAGTTGCTCCACGGCATGTGGGATCCTCCCAGACCAGGGCTTGAACCCGTGTCCCCTGCATTAGCAGGCAGATTCTCAACCACTGCGCCACCAGGGAAGCCTGGTGTCTTTTTTTTAAAGGTTACATTTTCTAGTGGTTGGTTGCTGCTGATGTATAGAAATATGAATTAAATTTTATATCCAACAAAGTTGGTAAACTCTCTATGAATTATCCTAATGTATCTTTTGATTCTTTTGGATTTTTATGTTCAAACTCATGTTATCTCTATATAATGACAGTTTTATTTCTTTTTTTCCACATCTGTTTTTTTTTTTTTTTTTTACTGTTCTTGCTTTATTGCACTGCCTAGACCTCTAGTACAATGTTAATAGAATTGAGGAAAGCAAGAACTCCTGTTTCTAAGTTCAAAAGAATAATTTCACCCTTTTGCAATGAAATGTGATGATTACTATATGTTTTTGTAGATATTCTTTTCCCGATTAAAGAATTATTTACTATTTCTTGTTTGCTAAGATTAAAAAATACTACTTAATAGATGTTGAATTATATCTAATTTTTCTCTGCATCTCTTGAGAATATCATATGACTTTTCTCCTTTGATCTGGTGAATTTCTAATGTTAAATCAATGTTGCATTCCAAGGATATGACCAGTTTGATCATGAGATATTATCTTTTTTTATATATTGCTGTATTTGATTTGCTAATGTAGTTTTAGCAATTTTCTTTTCATCTTTAATTATATGCCAGTTGAGGTTGTACTTTTTCTTTCTCAAATTGTCTTAGTCTGGATTTGTCATCAAGGTTATGTTAGGTTTCTCAGATTAGATGAGGATTATGCTTTTGTTCTATAAACTAGTATAGTTTATAGTAAAGATCAGAATAGTTTGACTGTTTAGTAGAACTCACCCTTGCAAAAAATCTAGGCCTGTTATTTTTCTCTTTTCTTTTGTGGGAAAATATTTTATTTTGATCCATTTGATTTAACATTTGTAAGACTATCCAGGTTTATCCGTCCTGAAATAGTTTTGATAAGTTATTTTCTTTTTTCCCTCCTCTCCCTTTCCTTCTTACCTGATGCTAAAAACCAACAAATGAACAAAAACCAAATTTCTTGATTTCTTTTAAATAAGTACGAAGCTTTTAACATCTTTCAAATCACTTCAAGCTTTTTTTGAATAGTATTTTAATTCTAAAAAGAAAGTTATGTCAGGAAAATTCTTTATCACTATTATTCATTATCACTATTAGCTCTCTCTTAATTTTATCCTTCTCTTTCCCTCCCTCCCAATTTCCATCCCTCTCTTTTTCTCTCTCTGCTTTCCTTCCTTTCCTCCATCTCACAAATAATTATTGAGAACTATGTCCCAGGCATCGTTCTAAGATGGGGATACAACACAAAAAGTTCCTGTCATTACGGCGCTTACATTCTGGTAGAGCATGACTGACAGGCACACACCAACAAATAATTGCATACTATGGCAGATAATAAATGCTATGGAAGAAAAATAAAGCAAGGTAAAAGGGATAGGTGGACTTCCCTGGTGGTGCAGTGGTTGAGAGTCCACCTGCTGATGCAGGGGACACGGGTTCGTGCCCCGGTCCAGGAGGATCCCGCGTGCCGTGGAGCGGCTGGGCCCGTGAGCCACGGCCGCTGAGCCTGCGCGTCTGGAGCCTGTGCTCCGCAACGGGAGAGGCCGCAGCGGTGAGAGGCCCACATGCCGCAAAAATAAATAAAAAAAAAAAAAAAAAAAGGGATAGGTGTTTGAAACATGTATTTGTTTCCTATTGCTGCTATACCAAAATACATAAATTTGGTATCTAAAACAATAGAAGTTTTATTCTCTTGAAGTTCTGGAGGTTACAATTCCAATATCAAGGTGTCAGCAAAGCTGCACTCATACCAAAAGCTTTAGGAGGAAAATCTGTTCCTCTCCTCTTCCAGGCTCTGGTGGCTGCTGGCATTCCTTGGTTTGAGGCCACATCACTCTAATCTTTGCCTACATCTTACATCATCTCCTCTGTGTGTGTTTAATCTAACTCTGTCTCTCTTGTATAAGGACACTTGTGATCGTGTTTAAGGCCCACTGGGACAATCCAGGATAATCTCTTCCATTCAAGATCCTTAACTAAACCACACCTGCAAAGGCCTTTTTCCAAACACAGTAACATTTACAAGTTCCAGAGATTAAGACGTGCCTGTATATTTGGAGGCCATGATCAGCCTACCACAATATGCATATTTTATCCAAGTTATGAGCGTTAGAACTACTGGTAAAGGTGATGTTTTTAGAGACTAGAATAAATAGAGGAATTGAGCCAGGAAAATGTTTTTGAGAAGAGCAGCCGGGGCAGAAGAAACAGTCAATGCAAAGGCCCTGAGGTTAGGACCTGTTTGTCAGGCTTGTTAGAGGAACCTCAGGAAGGCTGGAATGACTGAAGTAAAGGGAGTGAGAAGGAGAGTATCAGGTGATGTATAAAGATAAACAGAAGAAGAGCCAGCTCACACATGTTCTCACTGGTGGTTAATGAAGACCTTGGCTGTCACTCTGAGCGAGTTGAAAGACACGGGATGATTACGAGCAGCAGAATGAGAAAGTGTGGCTGTGCTTTAAAGAATCACTCTGGTCGTTGTTTTAGGAGTAGACTGAAGAGGGGCAATAGTGGAAGTGGTGAGGAAAGTGCTTCTATCGTACCAGCTCATGTGAAAGATGATGATGGCCTGGACCATCTCTGATAAGCCTTCTATGCAGAAGGGTAAATGTTTCTCTTCCCTTGTGAATACATGCCCACCAAAGAGTATTATATCATCATTACCTTTTTCCCCAATGAGCAAGTACTATGGCTAACTTATCTTTTAATACTACCTTCAGTATGAAATCTATTCATTTCACTCCAAAGTGATATTTCTAAAACATAATTCTATTTAAATAACTCCCCTCCTTTCAACCCTATTTCCCCATTGCACTATAAATAAAACTCAAACTCCCAACCATAGACCACAAAAATGTATATGGCCCCTCCCTAGCCCTTCAAAAGCATTTCTGCTGGTGACTCTCCTCCTAGCTCACTACACTCCCACCAGACTGGTCTTTTTTCTAGTCCTTAATTCTAAGCTTGAATTGTTTTTCCCCCAGAAAACACAACTGTGCCAACTGCTCCCAGAATGCTCATCCCCACGTCTCCTTACTACTGCCTTACTCTTGTCACTTAGATCTCAACTTAAGAGTCATCTTCCTACAGTTCTTTCTTAACCATCTTATGTACCCTTCCAGTTATTACATCACATCTCCCAGTTTTATTTTCATCTTAGTCTTTATCACCACCTGGTAATTTTTAGTTTGGTTATTTGTTGCTTATCTCTCTTCCCACCCTCACCTACCAGAATGTAAACTCCATGAATGATTGTATCTTGTTAAATGCCACTTTCCTTTACCTCGAAAAACTCCTGATTAAAATTGAATCTGGGGATTTCCCTGGTGGTGCAGTGGTTAAGAATCTGCCCGCCAATGTAGGGGACATGGGTTTGATCCCTGGTCCAGGAAGATCCCACAAGTTGCGGAGCAACTAAGCCCGTGCACCACAACTACTGAGCCTGTGCTTTAGAGCCTGTGAGCCACAACTACTGAGCCCACATGCCGCAACTAATGAAGCCCGTGCGCCTAGAGCCCGTGCTCCACAACAAGAGAAGCCACCGCAATGAGAAGCCTGAGCACCGCAACAAACAGTAGCCCCCGCTCGCCGCAACTAGAGAAAACCCGCGTGCAGCGATGAAGACAAACACAGCCAAAAATAAACAAACAAACAAATAAATAAGTAAATTGATATATATATAAAAAGATGAATCAGATTTTTAAAAATTAATCTGCAATGTAAAAGTGATTAAAAGTGAAAGAATACATTCTTAATGATTAAAGAACATTTTTATTGAATGCCTACATGTGTCAGATACTTTGCTAATCATTTTACATATATTATCTTAATCACTCCTCAAGGCTTTCGTGGATCCAGCCTCTGACTCCTGCTTACTTCTTCAGCCTCAACTCTTGTAACTCTTCCCTCTTTTATGTCCCTCCACCTCCTATCAAGCCACCTTCATTTGCCATTTTCAGCCACATTAGATTCACTTTAGTTCCTAAATCTGTTATGATTTTTCTCACCTTAGCGCCTTTGGACCACCTGTGGAAATGAATCCCTTTCCTTCCTTACTGAACACAGTTCTACTTGTCCTTGGAGTTTAAACTTAAATATCCCCTTCACTCTATCAGCTATTAAACTTGTGCTAGGTTCCAGGAATGGGGAGACAATGGTATACAAACTTGGTGTGGTCCTAGTGCTTCAAATCTAATGGAAGAGACCAAACAGAAAAAATCTCCCAAATAGACATGAAACTTCAAACTGCGAGATCTGGCCTCAAGGAAAGATAAAGAGTGCCTGCCAGAATCTGACGTGCACCAGGCAGTCTAGAAAAGCTTCTCAGAGGAAGTGATCCCTTCAGGGGAAATTCTTCCCTGACTCCTCAAAAGCTAGTTGGATGCTCTTCTGTATGTTCTTGTTAACACACACTGTTTAGCACCATCATAAGCTTATTGTGGTTTTTAAATTGTCTATTTATTTGGGCAAATAGAAACAATGCCTTCTTCATTACTGTATTGCAGCCATTATCACAGGTCCTATTCTATAGTAGGTGGGTACCAAATAAATGTTTGCTGAGAAATGTATTGAATATTGAAGGATCAAAACATAACAAGAATAAAACTAATATTTCTAAAATGAGTGGCTGAACACAGTATGCTATATACAGGTCTGAGAATTCATTCACCTAAACTGGACACTTTAACACTAATGCAACCTACGAATATACTATCTTTTCTTAGTGGCCATGTCACACAGCAGTGATAACGTCATAAACAGGAAAAAAAATCACATAACCATCCTGTACTATTTACTGATCCTAGAATTTATAGTAACGGACCTATATTTATGAATAAACTTGCCTCCCAGTTTCAAAGCATAAGTCGGATTATAGGACGGGTTGAACTTCACTCACAATTTCTTAGATTTTCCTATTTTGCATGTCAACTTTTATATTGTTTAAAAATTTTTCTTTATGCTTAATTTGCTTCTTCATTTGGATAATGCTAATGGGCTGTTATTGACTAGTGTCTCCAGTTCAGTTCATTGCACACTGGGCAGTATTCATAAAATGCTCCTTATATGCCAGCTGAAATTGGTAGTGGTTTGAAGGCAGAGAGCCAAATTCATCAAAAGGATAATGGCTAAATATATTTTGTTTTGTTTTCTGAATTTTAATGACTGAATGGAAGACTTATTCATTATTTATCTATTTTTGAATTTTATCAAATAGTTCTAGTGGTAATTACCCTATCTCTGTATTTATAGAAAAGTGGCACATTATCAAGATAATAGCCTGATTCCATATTTATGAAGTATCTGTTAAAATTATAAATATAGATACATGGAACTATGTGATTAATGCCAAGGAAAGCCACTTACAGGTTAAAAATGGGGGAAAAACTACAACTAGCTAGTACCTTTGATGAAATTAGTATTCTGTAGTTGAGTTCCATGTGGAAAAAATTATTTTTCTCCTTTAAAGTGTAATTTATTTTAAAGGGAAACGTTCACTTATCCTTATTAATCAATAATATAAAATTAAAAAAATAAAACAGGTATTTCATTTACTCTATATTGAAGATTAAACTTGGACCTCATTTTTTTTTCTTTTGGTGTAAAAAACAATAAATTAAACTGTGGGTGTGGATGTCAGTGACTTCATATATCTAAACGTTTAGTTATCATATTCCTGAAAACTCATATTGATATTTATCCCTTTAAAGAGAAACACCAAAAGAACCCTATTTTTATTGAGAAGGAATTTGAAAATAAAAAAGAAATGAAGGCAAATCAGCTTAAAGGAAAGGTTTAAAAATAGGGAATAAAGAATAATAAATTTCTAAGGCATTTGAATTTTCTACATTGAAATAAAATTGTATAAAATTTCTTTAAATTTGTAAATATTGGTAAATTGAAAATTGAGAAATTTCTATTGACATTTTTTGACTGAAATTTGACAGACTTTGGTAACTCAAGAATCTCTCAACTCTATTTTTCTTCTAAATATAGATATTTCTTCTAAATATATATGCATATATAAGTGAGTGCATTGTGATTTTTCCACTGATAAAAAGTAGACTGAATTAGAAGTTAGCTGATTTTTCTCCCAAAATGAATTGCACTTCACTTAAAATCCTAGAGTTTGCCACATAGGCTTTGTAAATGAGGCAGACTGGGCTTCCATCAAAATCAATGGCTCAAACCCCTGACAATAGTTTTCCCTATTCAGAGATCACCCTGTGAAGGCGTGTTTTACCTGTTGTTAACCATAAGAGCAAGGACCACTGAATCCCTGCAATCTGACATCTTCTAAACACAAGACTTCAAACTTTCACCAAAGGGATAAATTGAGAAGAATGAACTTCACTATTAAATAAATTTGGAAGTTTATTTAACTGTATTCTCATAGTAACTTATAAGTATACAGTAATTATAAATCCCTATCCATTAGGGTGTTAGAGAAACCCTCAGTTCTGAGTGCTGCTGGGATTCTGATGTAGGCCCTTTTCCTTTCTTTGCTTTGTTTATCCTCATTCTCTGATATGTTTCTGTGTCCTATGATATGGACATCCTAATCTAATGATAACCCTGTGTCAGAGCTGACACAATTTACAAATTAGCAAATTGCAGAGGTGATTGTAATAAAAGATTTACTTTAAAAAATATATATATTTATAAATAAATAAATATATATATATATTTTTTTTGTGGTACGCGGGCCTCTTACTGTTGTGGCCTCTCCCGTTGCGGAGCACAGGCTCCGGACGCACAGGCTCAGCGGCCATGGCTCATGGGGGCAGCCGCTCCGCAGCATGTGGGATCTTCCCGGACCGGGGCATAAACCCGCGTCCCCTGCATCGGCAGGCGGACTCTCAACCACTGCGCCACCAGGGAAGCCCTAGTTTAAAATATTTTATTGAATTTTGAAAGGCTCTCAAACTTACAAAAAGTTTCAAATATAGTGCAAAGATCATTTTTTTTCCCCAAAACCACTGAAGAGTAAGTTGTTGACCTAAGCCTCATTTCTTTTAAACGCTTTAGTGTGTTATTTCCCCCCAAATAAGGGCATTCTCCTAAATAACCACAATGCAACCATCAAAATCAGGAAGTTAACACTGATGCATTGTTGCCGTTTAATCCTCAGACCTCATTCAAGATTTGTCAGTTATCCCAATAACATATTTATAATGAAAGATTCAATCCAGAATCTCGGGTTGCATTTATTTGTCATTAGCTCCTTCATTCTGGCACAGTTTCTTAGTCTTAACTTTAATGCCCTTGATACTTTAGAAGATAAAAGGCCAGATAGAATATCTCTTAAATTGAGTTTGTCTGATGTTCCTCATGATTAGAAATGGATTATGTATTTTTGACAAGAAAAATCACAAAAACGGTGCTATGTTTTTACTGCACCTTATAAAGTAGCACATAAATCTGATGGGTCCGCTATTGATGTTGTTCATTTAGGCCACTTGTTTAAGGCAGTGCCTGCCCAGGTTTCTCTACCTTAAAGTTACTTGTTCCTTTTCTACTTAATAAGTACTTCTGTGGCTAGGTACTTTGAAGCTGTGCAAATAGCTTATTTTTCACTGAACTTTAAATTTATTCATTTATATCATTTTAATTTATCCACTCTTTTATACCTGCTTGGATTCATGATTTCCAATTTTATTGAATGAACTCTGATTATTTACAAGCATTGCTTTTTTATAAATTTATTTATTTATTTATTTTTGGCTGCGTTGGGTCTTCGTTGCTGCGTGCAGCCTTTCTCTAGTTGCAGTGAGCAGGGGCTACTCTTTGTCGCGGTGCACAGGCTTCTCATTGCCATGGCTTCTCTTGTTGTGCAGCATGGGCTCTAGGCACGTGAGCTTCAACAGGTGTGACTCGTGGGCTCTAGAGCACAGGCTCAGTAGTTGTGGCACACGGGCTTAGTTGCTCCGTGGCATGTGGAATCTTCCCAGACAAGGGATCGAACCTGTGTTCCCTGCATTGGCAGGTGGATTCACAACCACTGCACCACCAGGGAAGTCCCTACAAGCATTATTTATTTTGATGACAAACTGTCCCAGATTTGATCAATAGCAGCCCTTCAAGCTGTGCTCCATGTCCTTTTAACAGGTCTCCAAGAATGATGGAGACCTGTACTTCTTTGATTTCTGGTACAACAAGGTATTCCAGACTTATCTTGTGTTTCTTTTACCACAGCCCTGGAATAAACCATTTCTCCAAAGATCCTTTGCCCTTTTAGTGGAGAATGGTTTTTAGAAGCCAAGATCTGGGATATAAGTGTGTTTTCTGCTATTGAGATGTGCTGCTCCCAGATCCTCTCAGCAGACAAACCTAGAGAATATATGTGAGTATATGTGTTTGTGGGTATACATACACTTTATCTATCTATCTATCTATCTATCTATCTATCTATCTATCTATCTATCTATCTATCATTTCTATCCATCTATCTCCCCATCCTATATATTCACACAGATACTTTCAATTATAATGCCAACTACAAGGTTTATTGTAGTATTTTACTTCAATACTTGTAACATCTTTTTTCAACAATGAGAAACTTAATTCCATTGTCATTTACATCTTTTTTTTTTTTTTTTTTTTTTTGGTCAAGCCCCTGTAGGTGACAAATCTCCCCTCTCTGCTGCTAGTCCACATCCAGCATGCATGCCCTCCTTATCCTGTGCCAAACCAGGGTGTGTGGACACCCTCCTCATCTTACTTGGTCTCTGAAATACCATGCTAGGCCACTCCCAGGCATAAAGGTTTCTTTGTGCTCAGTCCACTTTCCACTGCATGGAAGCCCTCTTCACTTCATTTGAGCTCCAACATTCCACTTTGGGCTACCATGGCTGCACACCTCTATTAACCCAGGTCATCTACCTTGTTCTGATACACCCAGTGGCTTTAGGGTTGACCAGTTCAGGAAGGAAAGAAAACATGAAGAGATATAATGAAAAACTTTAAATGCAGAGACCCTCTGCCTTGTACCATATAAACTTCAACATTATTTCGAACTTAAATAGGTTTTATTTGAGCCTGAACAAAGCAGTGTGGAGAAAGGCATTTTCTCCAATCTGAGTATGATCACCAAATAGCCTTTGTAAAATAGTTGGCTATTAAATACCTGCAAATTCCCTACAAGAATGAAGTAGAAGTTCTGTTGAGAAAGGACTCACTTCGTATGAGAAATGCATAGCTTATGGCCTGAGGGCTGCCTAGAAAACTGCCCTCAATTATTCAAAAGTATTCTTTTTTAGATTGTTTCTTTTTTTTAAAAAAATTAATTTTTAGCTGTGCTGGGTCTTCGTTACTGTGCGTGGGCTTTCTCTAGTTGCGGCAAGCGGGGACTACTCTTTGTTGAGGTGCACGGGCTTCTTATTGTGGTGGCTTCTCTTATTGTGGAGCATGGGTTCTAGGGGCATGGGCTTCAGTAGTTGTGGCACGTGGGCTCAGTAGTTGCGGCTCACAGGCTGCAGAGCACAGGCTCAGTAGTTGTGCATGGGCTTAGTTGCTCCGCAGCATGTGGGATCTTCCCAGACCAGGGCTCAAATTTGTTTCCCCTGCACTGGCAGGCAGATTCTTAACCACTGTACCACCAGGGAAGTCCCTAGATTGTTTCACACCTTTGCCTGTAGAGAGGCACCCTGGTTCAGCAGCTAAGCTTTAAAAAATGTGTGGTTTTACTGGATTTTCATAGTATTAAAGAGAGTTGGTTCTGTCAGAAAGACACTTGTATCCTTTCCTGTCTCTACCTCTTACTAGCTATGTGAACTTCCATGGTTCAATCTTTCCATAGCTCAGTTTACTTACTCATAAGATGGGGATGATCATATCCACCTTATAGGATTAAATGAGGTAATGCTTGCAAATTATTTAATGTCTTAAGAGTAAGGAACAAATAATGTTATTTATTATCAACATTAATATGGTAACTGTCACAATTCAAGTATTGATTAATCAACTTTTACCCTCTAATTAAGCAGGAACTAAGCATAATGATTTCTCCCTTTTTGAACAAAGCTTGATTTATCTTAATGAAGAATTTCTCTTGATCATTCTATCACTGAACTGGAGCCACTCAGTTAGTTTCAAGGAGGGTGATTATTTGATGTGTATTACACCCAAAAGCTTAGAAATAGTAATAAAGAAGATTGCTCACAGTTAGAATAGAAATTCAAAAAAGCATTTAGATATGTTCTATGTCAAAGACTCACATTGGCCCAAGAGATTTCAGTTAGATTTACCCGAACAGATACCCAAGGAGAATATCATCAACTCACTTCAGCCCACATCAGGGGTTCAGCATTTCTTGGAATGGAGTCCATATCAGGCAAGGTGATATTCAGCCCTTAGGTAAAGTAAGTGACTCTAGGAATTTAATTCACACATGGACACATCAGTTGTGGCATCTTTAATTTCACATAGGCTAAAAGCAACTTAAAAATTGCTCATGTTCTCACTACTTTCTTTTACAACATACCCACTCAGTGGGCAAGCTGTAATAGTTGCATTCTAGAGAAACTTTAAAAATTTTTATTTACATAAAAGTATGGAACAATTCATTACAAGAAAAGAAATCCACTTTTAACACAAAGTCCATCTTATGCCCATATGGTTTTCCTTTTCTTTGAGTTTGAGGATTCCACCCACCAGTAGTCTTTGGAAGAAGAAAAGCATATATGTCATTTGTTACTTACTTTCTCTGAGGCATGTGAAAGTTACAGGGTAAATTTAGATAGTCATTTTGCCCACCTTGCAATCTGTAAGCAAATCTGATTGTGAGCAATTCCAATGAAAGTATAGCATGCTCCTTGAGAAGAGGAGGGATTGTCTTTGGCTTTCAGAGATCCTGGACACTGCTTCAACTCCAAGAACAAAATTGGGGAAATAAAATAGATTGCAATTCACATGATGCCCACTCTCTTCTCAAGTTCCTGACCTTGGCTGACAAGGATAATATACTGGAGAATTGAAATAAATACCAGTAATACCAATATTATTATTTAGAAACTTTTTTAATGATTAAAATCAAATATAATCTCTAAGACAATAACAGAAACAAGAAAGAAAAATGGAAACTCTACTGAACAAAATAAAGAAATGTGCAGCAGTAATTGCATTCATCAAACACATTTTGAGAAATAATCAGTAACTCCTATGCTGAGGTAATAGGGCTTACTTTCCCAGTCTGCCTCCAATGGAGGGATTTTCCAGGATGTGGGACTTTCAGTGGTAAAACTAGGATGTGTTGATATGTTAGGCAAACCAGGTTGGTTAATAGAGATAACATAGAGAACTTGGCTTAGTGTGGGGTATGGATGGGTAAGATGCTGTCACACGCTCCTTCACCCCAGCCACCCAACCTCTAAAGAATAACCTATTGGACAATCCAGGGCCCCTAGCACAGACTTGTTTGCTAGAATGAGTGGGCAAGAGTGAAATTAATCAACAGCTATCACATTAACTACAAGTACTATAGTTTCTTAATACACAAGTTGGAATATTAATTAATCACCTTCATTTTATGATCCCTAGAGTTTCAGGCACCATGCTCAGGCTATCCCCACCCCCAGGTTGTCTCTGCAAAGGCAACTTTTTTTTTTTTTTTGTGGTACGCGGGCCTCTCACTGTTGTGGCCTCTCCCGTTGCGGAACACAGGCTCCGGATGCGCAGGCTCAGCGGCCATGGCTCACGGGCTCAGCCGCTCCGCGGCATGTGGGATCTTCCCGGACCGGGGCACGAACCCGTGTCGCCTGCATCGGCAGGCGGACTCCCAACCACTGCACCACCAGGGAAGCCCTGCAAAGGCAACTTTGTCTTGGAGACCTTTTACTCCCTCAGACAATCGCCGTGATCTCCACTGACCAGCTGGGTCCATATCTTCTTCTGGAAGATACATCCTTTTTTTCTAGTCATCCTTTGGCATCCCTGACTTTAGAAGAGAAAAATCTCAGAAATTTGTTTTTATTCACTCACTCATTCATTCATCCATCTATTTAACAAATACTCACTAAGCATCTACTCTGTGCCTGGTGGTGTGCAAGGTGCTAAAGATACAATCATGGATGGTCTACATCATCTCTTGGTCATTGAGTTTTCCATCTAGTGAAGGATATAAACAATAAATAGGCTTAACCTGAATGACCCCAGATAGCATCAGCCTGTGAGCACAAGTATGACTGTATTAGCATTAAGAAATCAGATTTCCCATTGTCCCTGCTGACCCACTCTCCTTCCTCGTCCACCCTGCTCTCTGCCCTTGAGGTTGACCTGGGTGGAAAAAAATCCACAGTTTCCATGCCCTCTGCCTTCTGCTTCTCCTAGACCCACACCTCTGTAAATACTACCTCTGTGAATAAACACTCCATGCCCTCTCCTATGGAGTGTGCCATCTGTTTCCTGTTGGGACCTTGATGATCACACAAAGTTAACACTTTTCTATTTCTGGGGCTCATAAAAGACAATGTCACAAGCCTTCAAGAACATATTCATGCCCTTTGGGTTACTGTTGTCCTAACAGGCTCCCTTTCCAATCACTAGTGTCCACTGTATTTGGAGCATCTGCTTTCTCCCGTAGATGTCCCACCATTTCTGTAACCACCCCTTCATCTGAGGCATTTGAGAGCTGCAGAACACTCTAGATGCCAAACCTGCATTGCGTGACCTTCAGTCAGGGCTGACTCATCAAGAAGGCACAGCACATAGGGCCTACAACATTTTCAAGGTCCATGAAAATTCTTTAATTTCTTTTAAAAGCAGAAAAAAAGAACTATCAGGTTGAGGAAATGCTTTATTATGTAATATTAATATATTCATCTTTATGCCAACTTACTCAAATGTATTTCTGTGTGTGTGTGTGTGTGTGTGTGTGTGTGTGTGTGTGTGTGTGTGTGAAGGGGCCCATGAAGACAAAAGTGCCTAGAGCCCACAAAAGTCATAATGCAACCCTGCCTCAGAACTTATGCATGAATCCCATAGGGAACTGGATGCTATAATACACCTTCCTCTTAATATCCTGCTTTTATTCAAGCATTCACGCATCCTTCTTGTCTCATTCTTCAGCAGAAAATCACTCATGCTCACCTCATGCATAAATATGTCTTACAGGGCTACCAATGATATTACTTCATCTGATTTACCCAATTAAATCAAGTCAAGACTACGTTTACCACGTAGCAACTGCTACGTGGTAAAGGTATAGTGTGAAAGAAGCTGTATTGTTGAAAGTAAGTTGATAGGCGTTTTGACATCACCTAACCCAAAGTCTGGGGGATGGGGAAGGGCTGGCAGAGGTAGGTGGCTTCTAAATTAAGACCTGTGATATGGGTAACAGGTCAGGGAAGAGAGCCCAGGTGGAGGGAAGGGTGTTTTAAAATCCCCACCATGAATTAGAGAAGGGCAGTAGAAGGGAGTGGGGTTGAATGGATATGATCAACTCATTAAAGGCCTCAGAATTACTTTGGACTTTAACCTGAGTGCAAATTGAGGAACCAGTTAGTTTTGCAATTTAGGAAGATAACTCCAGCTACATTATAGGGAACTAGAGAACCAATAAGAATGAAGTTAAGAGTGGGGATGGGGAGAGCTGATTGCATGTTGTTGCAAGTAAAGGTAAGTTGGTTATCTGAACTCAGTAGTGGCAGAAGAATTACCTTATATTTGGTAGAGGAAATCAATAGAAATTGTTAATGGATTAAAAGGAAGTTGGTGGAGCAAAAGGGGAAGGAGGATCACTTCAGTTCATCCAGACAACAGATTTCATACCCTGGGGCACGAACTCCCTCATTCAATAGGTATTTTTGAGTACCTACCTCTGGCATCTAGGATGTAATAAAGAGTTAAGGCAGATAAGATTCCTTGCTCTTTGGAGCTTACAGTAGAGCAGGAGAGAGAAGCCTTGATCAAATGTAAAACGTCCTCTGTTGTAAAAGCTGCACAAGATGTGTACGTGGCTCCATGACAATGTATTACAGGGGATTTGCAATAGCTAAGGCGGTGAGGGTAGATTCCTTTAGTAAAGTGATGGTCGAGCTGACCTATGAAGAACACATATGTATTAGCAGGGCAGAGAGTAGATAAGTCTTTTCAAACCAGTGGAGCCTTACATGTAGACCATGCTGTCCTCATGAAACTGAGTGGCAGCCAGGGTGGCAGGCTTACGGAGGCTAGGGGAAACATGACACAGGATTCAGCTAGAGAAGTATACAGAAGCAAGCACAGGCAGAATCCAGACCAGTTAATTGAGGCATCCAAAGTCACAGTAAGGAGTTTTGTTCTCCCAAATTTTCCTTAAACACTGACAGTGGTGGAGGTATGCCAGTTTGTATTTTTAAAGCTCTCTCTGAGTGTTGGCTAAAGAATAAGCTTGAGGGCTGAAGAACTGACAAGGAATATCCATTAGTAGGCTATTATGGAGGTCCAGGCAAGAGATGATAATAGCTCGAACTGTGTGAGGCAGTGGAGATGGAGGAATTTTGACAGATTTGAGAAATGTTTAGGAAGCAAAATAAGCAGGGCTTGGAGATGGACTGGTTCTGGGTGGTGGGGGAGAGGAAGGTGTCACTGCTGATATATGGGATTGATGGGAGGGCCAGGCATTGAGATAAGAACCTTATTGAGGTAAGGACCATGGGTACGTATGGGCCAGGTGGACGTAGGTGGTGATAGGAGGATGGGAAACTGGGATGGGTAGGTTCGATTTTAGGCAGGTTGAGTTTGAGTTGAGTTTTAGAATCCAAGGGAAGGTGTATAGTTTGCTGCCAGTTATGTACTTTTTATACAGCAATTGTAGCCTGGTCCTTCATCAGAGCATTACTCCTTTGAGGACATATTCCATGATTTTCTCAGTCATGAGGGAGTGATCTCATAACTTTTCAAACAGTTTAAACTGTAGTTCTTGGCGACAAATAGAGTCAGCTTGCCCTGAAGAGAACTGTCAATAACTCTACTTTAAAAGGATGAGTGACACATTCTTCCCTCCTCTGGGATCTCCATCCCAATGTTAGCTCAATTCATCTCTCATCCTGGATCCCCGAGGAAGAAAGCCTCTTGTTACTCCAAAGGTAATGTGCTGTCTGTTCCTGAAACTTACTTTCGACATTATTAAGTCTTAAATAGCTTCCCAATGCATTTCCAATAAAACTCAAACTCGTTGTCTGCTCCTCAGTCCCTCTCTACATTCTAGTCCCCTTGCTCTGTTTTAGCAGTACTGCCCTATTTCAAAGTCCGTTCACAAGCTCATTGCCACTTTAAGACCTTCACTCATTCTTTTTCTCACTCTTTTCCTGGCTACTTCGTACCCATCCTTCAGATCCCTACTTAAATGTCACATGCTCAGAGATATCTTCCCCATCCTTCCCCTCATCTAAATTAGCTCTTCCATCCCTTTCTTATTCTCTTTCTTGTCCTTTGCTCTTCTCTATCAAAGCACATACCACAGATAAGACTTGTATATTCATTTGTGTGTTTATCTAGTGTCTCTCCCTGACTAAACTATAATCTATGATAGCAGGGACCATGTTTAATATGTTCTTCAATATTAAACTATCAATAACACCATGTTCATTCAACAAATGAATGAATAATGACTGAAGTGCTTTCTCTGTGCTAGGCACAATAGACAGAATGATGTATGAGCTATGACTTCCATGCTCGGTGCCTAGTGGTGAGAGAGACCTGCAGTGTGGTGTTTGCTCTAGTAGACATCTGGACAGGGTGATACTGAAGCTTGCAGCATCTATATACCAACTCTCTCTGTGAGTACTGGGAAAGGCTCCCAGGGAGGTAGCATTTAATTTGGGTCTTTAAAAACAAGCAGGCGGTCACTGGGAGGAGAAGGGGAGGAAGGTCATATAGACAGAGAGTAGAGTTTGTGTAGAGGTTGAGGTGTGAAAGAGTGTGATGCTTTTGGGGCAACAGTGAAATGTCTGGTCTGTGAGAAGGAGACAGAAAGGAAGGGATAGAGATAAGACTGGTGAGGGGTGCTGGCACAGACAGGAAAGCCCATGTTTTTTGTTTATAGACTTCATCCAACAGGGAATGACAAATCTTTGTAGATTTCTAAGGCAGGGAATAAGTGGGCCAGGCTTATGTCTCAGTAAGATTACTTTGACAGCAGATGTGTATGTGTGTGCGTGTGTGTGTGTGTGTGTGTTTGTGTGATGCCTGGAAGTGGGCTAGGAATTTGTAGCCCACGTGGAAGATAAAACCACAGACACAGAGGCAGTGTCTGTGAAGAAAGACAGCGGAGGATGGATTTTGAGGTATCTGGAGGAGGAAGAATCATTAGAACTTGGACTGTATACTCTCTGAAGTCATTTTCAGCCTTGAAATTCTATGACCAATATATTAACTCCTATTTGGGTCTCAGAATGTGGGTGAAATACGTTTCTGTTTTCCCAAAAAATCAACTCAAGGAACTTACATCTCTTAGATGAAAACACAACTGAACTATGCATTATACAAAAGTATGGTTTCCCTGGGATTGAGTCAGAGATGTCATGAGAAAAGTGCTCTGACTGGGTCACCTTGCATAGGGTAGCAAAGTGGACAAGTTGTGTAGACCTGAGGCCAAAGCATCCTAATAAACCTTTGCTGCTCTCTCCTCGTGACATGGCCCTAGATGACTACACTGCAAGTTTAAAAAATGGTCCACACTTAATTTGGGGCAGTGGGAGGAACTGAGGTTTCCATATCCCTCCTTTTTCATGGTTACTAATGTGTATTTTTGACATGCCAATTTTTAGGAGTTTAATAGCAATCAATAGATGAATTTTGATGTAGTAGACCTATGAATTGCCAGAAGGCTAGGATGGAGTAGGGGGTAATATAAACCAAATGGTAGTTGATATTAAGCCCGGATGAAATTGAGAACCACAGAAAGAGGGCAGATCTGAGGCATAGTAATCAAATTAACCCATCCTTGAGTGAAATGAGCACACGTGAACTTGAGGAAACTGTTCAGATCAGTGTATATGAGGTCTGTGTAAATTCCTTTCTTAATTGTCTTTAATGTATGCCATCAGGAAACACCGAAGATGGAAGAAATTCCTTGCCAGTCCCAAGGGATGATCCCTCCGTGTTACTGTCAAACAGCAGCCAGAAGACAAGAAGGGAGAGAGTGTGACCAGCCAAACTGTAACTATTCAGTGGCTTCAAAGAAAATTTCCTTATCCTTGCCAATGTGGTATTTTTCTTTCTGCAATGAAAATTAGTGGAAAAAAAATATCCAAAGCCATAGCAAGTCATTTGAAAAGCCTGAGGGAAGGGAATTATTCACATGCTTTAAATAACAATTTGTTGATTTATTTCACTCTCAGGAGAAGAAAGAGTTCCATGGATAGTTGTCCTTATTTCCAGAAGACTTTATATATACTTCAAGTGTCTCAAGGATCTTATCTTGTACCCCCAACACAAACACTGCATTAAAAATAGTTTCAAAACTATTTAGTTACTTCAAGTTTGTAGCACATGATCCTTCCCTAACATTTCTCGTTTCTCTGCAGAGGTTTTAACTAAAATAGTTACAAAGTAACAGATTAATTCTGTTACTGAGAGTCTGACCTCAGAATGATGGCCTTCTGAATAATTTTAGCCTGTGCCATATGTCCAGTTCCTTCAGCTAATTAATTATTAGCTACTTATTGCTAGCAGTTTCTACACTTGATTCAAGCACCAGCTCCCCTGAGTTGAGTCATTTTATGTGAAGAACTTAGTCTTCCTCACCCATAAAACAGAATTTGTTACAGCATCCATATAATTTGTTTTGTAAGAGTTGACTAAAAATAAAAATTATTTTTATTTTGTTTTCCAACGTGTGTGTGTGTGTGTGTGTGTGTGTGAGATAACAGTTCTGCAAATTATTTTTAAGATGGCCAACTTACATTTTCCCTAAGCCATCCTTCCAGAGAAACACTACTACTGAAAAATTTGCTGATTTACAAATTATCTATCACTCAAATAGTTCAAGGGTGTATATTGTACTTTCAAAAAACCTTCAAGTTTTTGTAATCATTGCCTAACTTCAGATCTTTACATACTGTGGAAGCCAGGGGTCTTTATTCCTAGTATACTGTCACAGTTAAGACTTCTCTACTTACTAGTTCTGCATATGTCCTAGGAGGTTATAACCTAGTTGCGTCTTATTTTTCTCCTCTGAAAAATGGGGATAATCGTAGTATATTTATCATAGCATTGTTATGACTCACTGATTGGTAGACATTATTGACAAGAAGTTTCAAGAATGATTTCCAGATTTCTGACAAGGATAACTAGGAGTATAGAGTGCCATCATTTGCAATATGGACTCTAGGGATAGGGGAACATGTAAAAGGAAAGTCATGATTATGACATACTCAGTTTGAGCTGCCTGCCAAATCTGTTAGACATGAAAAAGGGTCAGTGTGGCTTTGAAAATAAGCCTATGATTGTATGGGTTTTGGAGTCCATTTTCCTGAAATAGTATACTGTATTGAATGGCTCAGGGAACTTTGGACTATTAAAGGTACACTTGAATCTAGTGCAACCTCTTCATCTGACAGTTGAGGAAACAATTCTTTAGGTCACACTACTTGTGATAAAGTAGCTTGTTATATTGGTGGTCCCTCATGAACCACACCTCTTGATAGTCACACACTTGTGCGGTTCCCTCCTCTTGAAGCTACGATTCCCTATAATGAATAGAATTCAACAAAAGTGATACTGTGCTACTTTCAAGTCTAAGGCTTAAGATGACTTGGGCACTTCTGCTTCCGTGCTCTTGGAATCCCTAAGTTCCACTGAGAAGTCAGGCTATTCTGTAGGAGCGGTGACATGGAGAGTGAGATGACCTAAGACATCAGGGAGAGAGAAAGTCCAGCTGACCCAGTGTCCCAATCCCGGGTGACCTCCCCCTCTCCCCCAACCCCAGCTGAATGCAGCAATGGGTGATCACCCTCAAGACTCAAGACTGTGTTTGGCTGAGTCCAGAAAACCCATAGAATCATAAGAGAGATAATTTTTTAAGTCACTAAGTTTTAGGGTGATATATTACATATCAATAGCTAATCAAAAAAACTACAGAAGGACGACAAGAATCTAGGTCTTCAGAGTTCTAGAACTAAGGTCATCTAAGGCAAGAAATTCATGCTATTAGATTTTCCTAACTTTCCCAAAAGCTTAATAAAGAATGCAGGGTGAATAACTCTACTTCTTTGTGCCCAGTTTGCTCAAGCACAAAATGTGTATAATAATGAACTTCTTGACTAAAACATACTATATATCCTGAGATTACTGAAAGTTACCTGTTATTTAACCATGAGATGGGTCTATCTTGCCATCAGTCCTTTTGTCCATCTGTCCATCCACCCATTCATCAATTTATTCTTGATTAATCTATATCAGAGAGCTAGAACTATATCAAACATTTATTTTACTCTGTGGCTTTCTGAGCCACCAGGAAATACAGGAGAGGTGGAATGAAAATGGCAAAGTTTGGTCTTTCTGGTCACCTCAATTTTAAGTCTTTGTAATTCTCATTAGGAGGATATCAATGGCGGCAGTTTTGACTTTGACTGTTGAATGTCTAAAACTTTTATTGAATTTTAACTCTTCATAAAATATGGTTGATTAAGAAAAATCATCAGAACTTCAAGACAATAGTCACAATCTTCTGAAAATAAACTGCTCTCCAAGTAAGTGACGTTTAGAAGATGATAATGTCATCTCTCAAGGAGGCAACATAATCTGGCATGCATCTTTAAAGGAAAGGAAATCACTTTTAAAGGAAAGGAAATCACTTTCTCCTTTTTACTTTTATTTTTTTAGCATGCGGTCCTGTAGTTTGTGGGTTCAATATTAGATAACACAGTGGAACAGCAGGAATCCTATTCGTTTCTATATTAGAATTATATTTGTTTGGGAACTGCTCAGAAGTCTGTCTCACAGCATCTGACAGCTTGACAAGGCTTGTTGCCATGGAAAACGTTTGTGATGTTATATAAATATATTCCTAGGTCATGAGTTGCCATGTATTTTTTGGACACTGATGCTAAGAGGGAAATGACTGAACATCTTTTTTAGAAAGGAAGAATAACATAGTAAACAAACAATAACAGCAAGTAATAAATATGTGTATCCAGTAAACTGGGCTTCTATTTTCTTAAGAATTAGAGTTATGTTCTCACAAGCATTTTAGCTATAAAAGTTCATTTATAGCCAAGGCTTTCCCCCCTTAAAATATTCTTATTACCAGTCATTTTGCAATATTAATGGTTCCACTATTAATAGACTGAGAGACAAGGGAGCCATTATTCTTGCTCTCTATCTGTTATTCCATTAAGTAAGACTGCCAACCTCTGACTGCTAGCAGCTCTATAATGAACCGTGTGCTCAAGCCGCAGCGTATATCCTAAGTAAAGTTGTCCTCACATGTTGTTTTTGGTGCATATTATGGCTAGACAGGAAAAAAGTACAACAACAAGATGTGGGGCGAGGGGAAACACTCCATTCAGGTTAGGATTTCAAATAGTCGTTTTCTTTGGAATTGATGGGAGGTGAAAAAGGGTTGGGGAAATGATGTGGAAAGTCATGGGTGAATGTCTCTGTCATTTGTCCTCTTCTTATGACTGCTGCCCTTTGTGAGAGCTCCAATGGTACCTACAGTTGGACATACACAAGCCTGTTATCCATCCTTGCCTTCTCTAACACACTATAATTTATTCAACCAGTAATGAGACCTGCCAGATTCTTACGCTTGGGTAAACACTGCCTACCTTAGGAGTGACTGTTAGCCGTGTGTGGGGATGCTGCCTTCACTGTTGTAACTGTGGCCTCTGCTGCTGTTCACCCCTTGAGTCAATGATCGATGTTCCAAATACCACCTCCTTGGGCCACAACAGAGAGGGTGGATGGCCCTCTGATCTGTAAGCATGCCATCTTTCTCTTAAATTGATGCAAATGTAGATTTCTACCAGAGTCTGAATCCCTTGATGGGTTGTAATCTATTGTGAGTTATGCCACTAATGCTTTACAAGTCCATATATTTGAAAAGTACTTAGTTTTTAGTATGAATTTACAGGAATTCAGTTTGTTCTGTAATAATATCACTCCTTTTCACTTGACTTATGTTGTGCTTCCTTGACAATGGAATGTAATGGAATGCAGCTATCTATGACCCTGAGCACTGGGCCTTGCACTTAGATTGCGCCACACAAAGCAACATCATCCCTTTTGTATAGAAAGAAAAATAGACATCGGTTGAGGGCAGATTGGTGGAGAAGAGATAATCAGACATTTATTTGATTTTTCCCTCTGTAGATCACTTTTACAAACACCATATCTTTTTTTTTTTTTTTTTTTTTTGCGGTATGAGGGCCTCTCACTGTTGTGGCCTCTCCCGTTGCGGAGCACAGGCTCCGGACGCGCAGGCTCAGCGGCCATGGCTCACGGGCCTAGTTGCTCCACAGCATGTGGGATCCTCCTGGACCGGGGTACGAACCTGTATCCCCCGCATCGGCAGGTGGACTCTCAACCACTGCGCCATCAGGGAAGCCCTAAGCTCCATATCTTTTGATTCTCTCTTCAACCCTGCAAAGTATACAGGCAAATGATATTTAACCATTTCACAGGTGAGGAAATGGAGATGTGGACAGCTTTAGGCATTTGCTCAAGCTGCACATTATGTAGGCAACAGAGGTGTGCTTCTCACGAAATAGAATCACCTTGCTAACAATGTATGCAAGACTTACTAAGCACAGAATTTGCGTCGGCGTGCTTTCTTCACCCTAAGCTGAGAACACTTCTTCATTAACAAGTCCTCAACTCAGAATGGAGACAGAAGAGGAATGAGTGGGTGGAGATGAACTTCTCCATGGCTCCTCTGGCTTCCTTCACCTGCTGTGAGGGTCGCTCTCTTTGGGTGAGATGCCCTGTTGTTTTGCTCTCTACATGCTTGGAGCTCTCTTTGCACTGGAAGTTGAAGGCACAGAAATGGGAGGACTCTGATGCCATCCAAACTAAGGAAAGCAACTCATTTTATTTTTAAACACTGCACCTCTGATAACTTTTGCTGTAATTTATCCAGGTAATTCTGTCTGCAGGAAAATGAAGGAAAAGTAATATTTGCTTGAATGATCTCCATTCTCTAATATTTTTCATAGATACAAACACAGCTCATAAGGAAATAGGTCCCCATATACAGGTAAATTTGAGAAAAAAGTTTTTCAGTTATTTATTTAATGTTAACATTCTTAATTTTTAAATAAAAGTTTTATACTTTGTAGATTAAAAAATGTACCTTAATTTTAAAAAGTGAAGCTGTTTTGTGCTTTTGGATAGCCTCAAGCATCCTCATAGTCTTTGTGCATAAGAATCTTGTAAAATTATTATAAAATCTGAAGTTACCATGTGATTAAGCCTATTAAGGTATTCTATGTCATATGGTACCATTCTTATAATATTCAGTTTCTTTTTCTTTTACTATAAAAATAAATATGAACAAAATATAGTCATTGATTAAGCATATTGTATTCCAAGCATTTTCAAATAAATAATTTTATTTATTCTAGGGAGCAATAGTATTATTTTTAAGTAATATAGTTTTTGGTGGGAATGAAAATTGGTGCAGCCACTATAGAAAACAGTATGGAGGTTCCTCAGAAAACTAAAAATGGAATTGCCATAGGATCCAGCAATCCCACTCCTGAGCATATACCCGGACACAACTATAATCCAAAAAGATACACGTGCCCCTATGTTCATAGCCACACTAGTCACAATAGCCAAAACATGGCAACAACCTAAATGTCCATTGACAGATGAATGAATAAAGGAAATGTGGTGCATATACACAATGGAATACTACTCAGCCATAAAAAAGAACAAAATAATGCCATTTGCAGCAACATGGATGCAACTAGAGGTTATCATACTAAGTGAAGTAAATCAGAAAGAGAAAGGCAAATACCATATGATATCACTTATATGTGGAATCTAAAATACGGCACAGAACAGAAACAGACTCACAGACCTAGAGATCAGACTTGTTGGGGGAGGGTGGGCAGGAGAGGGGTGGACTGGGAATTTGGGGTTGGTAGATGCAAACTATTATATTTAGAATGGATAAACAAAAAGGTCCCTAGCACAGGGAACTATATCCAGTCTCCTGGGATAAACCATAATGGAAAAGAACATTTTAAAAAGAATGTAAATATGTGTAAAACTGAGTCACTTTGCTGTACGGCAGAGATTGACACAACATTGTAAATCAACTCTACTTCAACTAAAATGAAAGAGAGAGAGAAAATAAATATAGTCATTGACTAAGCATTTGTATTCCAAGCATTTTCAAATAATTAATTTTATTTGTTCTAGAGAACAAATAAAATTTATAAGTAATGTAGTTTATAAGTAATGTAGTTTTTATTTATAAGTAATGTAGTTTTTCTCCTTTCAGGCATATGGTAGGATTGCACTTCCCCACTTCTTTGAAGATAGATATAGCCACGTGACTCGCTTTAACTAATGAAATCCAATCAGAAGTAACATATATCATTTCCATGAAAAAACAATTGATGAAGTAATTTTTCTTCTCCTGTAGCAATCATGAGAGCACAGAAATATGGCCTCCATAAGCCTGAGTCTTTGAGTGACTACCATAAAGAATCACTACATTTTGGTGATTATTTGTTACTGTAGCATAGCCTAGCCTAGCCTCACCGATAGAGCATTTGACAGATGAGGAAACAAAAACTAGGAGAAATGAAGTGACTTGCTCAAATTGGCATAACAAAGTTACAAACCAGTTTTTCTGGTTCTTCTCTTCTAGACTTGCAACTTCAATCCAGGCTCAAATAATATGTTCTCCAAGAACCTGAAAATTAAGCAGCACCTGATTTAACACACATGTATTAGATGTGACATACAAACTAACTGGTTCTTTTGATTGAATTGTAAAATTAGTTAAAGGAATAGTGGTATTGGAGGTTTAAGTGAACAAAGATTAAATCTGCTAACAAGGCATTTTATGGATAAACAAAACTGCTGTAGTGTGGTTTTTAAAATATCTAGAAAATGAAAATCTCTGAGCTACTCAAACCTTCAAGCATTTTTATTCAGGCAATCAATAGGTGACTCCCAAATAGCTACTTCAACCTACTTATTATAAGAGATTGAAAGGGGGAAAGCAAGAAGACAGTTCCTAGAATACTCTGACTAGATGAGATTTCTAACATAATTGCAAGAAGCTTAGACAATTCACTTGCCATTTACATTAATACCCATGGATCCCTGTCATATGAACATGCTGATCTACATTCAAGTGAAAATGCACTTTGCAAACAGGCTTTTGGTTGAAATATATTTTTGCAAGATTTTATGACTTGGCAGCACAATTTCTTCTTTTATACTAAAGAGATTTTTGAATAATGAATTGACTATCTTGGCCACTTCAAAGTCACACAAATTTCACACTCAGTTTTCACTGTGTGTTCGTTCTTACTGGTGATATTTTAATATCCCTGTTTAACTACTTTTTACGTCATTTATTTTTTGTATTTTTGGCAACCAGTGTCCCATTTCCTTTAAACTTTAAGCAATGCCAATTACTTTCTTTACCTGATGTTTTGCTCATTTCCTCCCTAAGCTAATCTTTCAGGATTTAGAGAGATATAGGATTTCTTATTCAAAATAGTCTTAGGAGAAATAGTACACAAATGTCACAGGAAATAGGAAACACTTTTTAAAATAATATTCATTCTAGGGAGCACCTTCAAGATGGCAGAGGAGTAAGACGTGGAGATCACCTTCCTCCCCACAAATACAACAACACTACGTCTACATGTGGAACAACTCCTACAGAACACCCACCGAATGCTGGCAGAAGACCTCAGACTTCCCAAGAGACCCCCTCAGGCAACCTACATGCAGAGGCAGGGCCAAATCCAAAGCTGAGCCCCAGGAGCTGTGCGAACAAAGAAGAGAAAGGGAAATCTCTCCCAGCAGCCTCAGGAGCAGCAGATTAAATCCCCACAATCAACTTGATGTACCCTGCATCTGTGGAATACCTGAAGAGACAACGAATCATCCCAAAATAGAGGCAGTGGAGCAACTGTAGACTTGGGGCTTGCTTTCTGCATCTAATTTGTTTCTGGTTTTATGTTTATCTTAGTTTAGTATTTAGAGCTTATTATCAATGGTAGATTTGTTTATTGATTTGGTTGCTCTCTTCCTTTTTTAATTTTATATATATATATTTTGTTTCCATTTTCAGTTTTTGTGAGTGTGTATGTGTATGCTTCTTGGTGTTATTTTGTCTGTATAGCTTTGTTTTTGCCATTTATCCTAGGGTTCTGACTGTCCATTTTTTGTTTGTCTTTTGTATAGATTTTAAGACTTGTTATCATTGGTAGATTTTTTTATTTTTTTGGATTGGCTGCTCTCTTCCTTCTCTCTTTTTTTTTATTAATTTAAAATTTTTAATAATTTTTTCTATTTTAATAACTTTATTTTATATTATTTAGTTACTTTTTCTTTCTTTCTTTCTTTTTCTCCCTTTTCTTGAGAGCAGTGTGGCTGACAGGGTCTTGGTGCTCTGGCCAGGTGTCAGGCCTGAGACTCTGAGGTGGGAGAGCTGAGTTCAGGACATTAGTCCACCAGCGACCTTCTGGCCCCACGTAATATCAAACAGCGAAAGCTCTCCCAGAGATCTCCATCTCAACACTAAGACCCAGCTCCACTCAAAGACAGCAAGTTACAGTGCTGGACACCCTACGCCAAACAACTAGCAAGACAGGAACACAAACCTGCCCATTAGAAGGGAGGCTGCCTAAAATCATAATAAGGTCACAGACACCCCAAAACACACCACTGAACATGGTCCTGCCCACCAGAAAGATAAGATCCAGCCTCATTCACCAGAACACAGGCACCAGTCTCTTCCACCAGGAAACCTACACAACCCACTGAACCAAACTTGCCCACTGCAGGTAGATGCCAAAAACAATGGGAACCATGAACTTGCAGCCTGTGAACAGGAGACCCAAAATGCAGTAACTTAAGCAAAATGAGAAGATGGAGAAATACACAGCAGATGAAGGAGCAAGGTAAAAACCCACCACACCAAACAAATGAAGAGGAAATAGGCAGTCTACCTGAAAAAGAATTCAGAGTAATGATAGTAAAGACGGTCCAAAATCTTGGAAATACAATGGAGAAAATATAAGAAACATTTAACAAGGACCTAGAAGAACTAAAGACCAAACAAACAGTGATGAACAACACAATAAATGAAATTTAAAATTCTCTAGAAGGAATCAATAGCAGAATAACTGAGGCAGAAGAATGGATAAGTGACCTGGAAGATAAAATAGTGGAAATAACTACCACACAGCAGAATAAAGAAAAAAGAATGAAAAGAATTGAGGACAATCTCAGAGACCTCTGGGACAACATTAAACACACCAACATTCGAATTCTAGGGGCCCCAGAAGAAGAACAGAAAAAGAAAGGGACAGAGAAAATATTTGAAGAGATTATAGTTGAAAACTATATGGGAAAGGAAATAGTCAGTCAAGTCCAGGAAGTGCAGAGAGTCCCATACAGGATAAATCCAAGGAGAAACACACTAAGACACACATTAATCAAACTATCACAAATTAACTACAAAGAAAAAATATTAAAAACAATAATGGAAAGCAACAATTAACATACAAGGGAATCCCCATAAGGTTAACAGCTGATCTTTCAGCAGAAATTCTGCAAGCCAGAAGGGTGTGGCAGGACATATTTAAAGTGATGAAAGGGAAAAACCTACAACCAAGATTACTCTACCCAGCAAGGATCTCAATCAGATTCAATGGGAAAATTAAAACCTTTACAGACAAGCAAAAGCTGAGAGAATTCAGCACCACCAAACCAGCTCTACAACAAATACTAAAGGAACTTCTCTAAGCAGGAAACACAAGGGAAGGAAAAGACCTACAATAACAAACCCAAAACAATTAAGAAAATGGTAATAGGCACATACATATCTATGATTACCTTAAATGTAAAAGGATTAAAGCTCCAAACAAAAGACATAGACTGGCTGAATGGATACAAAAACAAGACCCTTATATATGCTGTCTACAAGAGACCCACTTCAGACTGAGGGACACATACAGACTGAAAGTGAAGGGATGGAAAAAGATATTCCATGCAAATGAAAATCAAAAGAAAGCTGGAGTAGCAATCCTCATATCAGATGAAATACACTTTAAAATAAAGACTATTACAATACACAAAGAAGGACACTACATAATGATCAAGGGATCAATCCAAGAAGAAGATATAACAACTGTAAATATTTATGCACCCAACATAGGAGCACCTCAATACATAAGGCAAATGCTAACAGCCATAAAAGGGGACATTGACAGTAACACAATCATAGTAGGGGACTTCAACACCCCACTTTCACCAATAGACAGATCATCTGAAATGAAAATAAATAAGGAAACACAAGCTTTAAATGATACATTAAAAAAGATGGACTTAACTGATATTTATAGGACATTCCACCCAAAAACTTCAGAATACACTTTCTTCTCAAGTGCTCATGGAACATTCTCCAGGATAGATCATATCTTGGGTCACAAATCAAGCCTTGTTAAATTTTAAAAAATTGGAATTATGTCAATTATCTTTTCTGACCACAGCACTATGAGACTAGATATCAATTACAGGAAAAAAATCTGTAAAACATACAAACACATGGAGACTAAACAATACACCACTAAATAACCAAGAGATCACTGAAGAAATCAAAGAGTAAATAAAAAATACCTAGAAACAAATGACAATGAAAACACAACAACCCAAAACCTATGAGATGCAGCAAAAGCATTTATAAGAGGTAAGTTTATAGCAATACAATCCTACCTCAAGAAACAAGAAACATCTCAAATAAACAACTTAACCTTATACCTAAAGAAATTAGAGAAAGAAGAACAAAAACCCCCCCAAAGTCAGCAGAAGGAAAGAAATCATAAAGATCAGATCAGAAATAAATGAAAAAGAAATGAAGGAAATGATAGCAAAGATCAATAAACTAAAAGCTGGTTCTTTGAGTAGATAAAAAAATTGATAAACAATTAGCCAGAGTCATCAATAAAAAAAGGGAGAAGGCAAATCAATAGAATTAGAAATGAAAAAGAAGTAACAACTGACACTGCAGAAATACAAAAGATCATGAGAGATTACTACAAGCAACTCTATGCCAATAAAATGGACAACCTGGAAGAAATGGACAAATTCTTAGAAAAGTACAACCTTCCGAGACTGAACCAGGAAGAAATAGAAAATATAAACAGACAGATCACAAGCACTGAAACTGAAACTTTGATTAAAATCCTTCCAACAAACAAAATCCCAGGACCAGATGGCCTCACAGGCAAATTCTATCAAACATTTGGAGAACAGCTAACACCTATGCTTCTCAAACTCTTCCAAATTAGAGCAGAGGGAGGAACACTCCCATACTCATTCTATGAGGCCACCAACACCCTGATACCAAAACCAGACAAAGATGCCACAAAGAAAGAAAACTACAGGCCAATATCAATAATGAACATGGATGCAAAAATCCTCAACAAAATACTAGCAAACAGAATCCAACAGCACATTAAAAGGACCTTACACCATGATCAAGGGGGTGTGTATCCAAGGGATGCAAGGATTCTTCAATATATGCTAATCAATCAATCTGGTAAACCATATTAACAATTGAAGGAGAAAAACCATCTCATCTCAATAGATGCAGAAAAAGCTTTTGACAAAATTCAACACACATTTATGATAAAAACCCTCTGGAAAGTAGGCATAGAGGGAAGTTACATCAACATAATAAAGCCCATATATGACAAACCCACAGCCAACATCGTTCTCAGTGGTGAAAAACTGAAATCATTTCCACTAAGATCAGGAACAAGACAAGGTTGCCCACTCTCACCACTGTTATTCAACATGGCTTTGGAAGTTTTAGCCACAGTAATCAGAGAAGAAAAAGAAATAAAAGGAATACAAATTAGAAAAGAAGAAATAAAACTGTCACTGTCTGCAGATTACATGATATTATACATAGAGAATCCTAATGATGCTACGAGAAAACTACTAGAGCTAATCAATGAATTTGGTAAAGTTTCAGGATACAAAATTAATGCACAGAAATCTCTTGCATTCCTATACACTAATGACGAAAAATCTGAAAGAGAAATTAAGGAAACACTCCCATTTACCATTGCAACAAAAAGAATAAAATACCTAGGAATAAACCTACCTAAGGAGACAAAAGACCTGTATGCAGAAAACTATAAGACACTGATGAAAGAAATTAAAGATGATACAAACAGATGGAGAGATATACCATGTTCTTGGATTGGAAGAATGAACGTTGTGAAAATGACTATGCTACCCAAAGCAATATGCAGATTCAATGCAATCCCTATCAAATTCCATGGCATTTTTCACAGAACTAGAAGAAAAATTTCACAATTTGTATGGAAACACAATAGACCCCAAATAGCCAAAGCTACTGAGAAAGAAAAATGGAGCAGAGGAATCAGGCTCCCTGACTTCAGACTATACTACAAAGCTACAGTAATTAAGACAGTATGGTACTGCCACAAAAACAGACATATAGATCAATGGAACAGGATAGAAAGCCCAGAGATAATCCCACGCACATATGGTCACCTTATTTTGATAAAGGAGGCAAGAATATACAATGGAGAAAAGACAGCCTCTTCAATAAGTGGTGCTGGGAAAACTGGACAGCTACATGTAAAAGAATGAAATTAGAACACTCCCTAACACCGTACACAAAAATAAACTCAAAATGGATTAAAGACCTAAATGTAAGACCAGACACTATACAGCTCTTACAGGAAAACATAGGCAGAACACCCCATGATATAAATCACAGCAGGATCCTTTTTAACCCACCTCCTAGAGAAATGAAAATAAAAACAAAAATAATCAGATGGGACCTAATGAAACTTAGAAGCTTTTGCACAGCAAAGGAAACCATAAACAAGATAAAAAGACACCCCTCAGTATGGGAGAAAATATTCAGAAATGAAGCAACTGACAAAGGATTAATCTCCAAAATATACAAGCAGCTCATGCAGCTCAATATCAAAAAAACAAACAACCCAATCCAAAAACGGACAGAAGACCTAAATAGACATTTCTCCAAAGAAGATATACAGACTTCCAACAAACACATGAAAGGATGCACAACATCATTAATCATTAGAGAAAAGCAAATCAAAATACAATGTGGTATCACCTCACATTGGTCAGAATGGCCATCATCAAAAGATCTACACACAATAAATGCTAGAGATGGTGTGGAGAACAGGGCACCCTCTTGCACTGTTGGTGTGAATGTAGATTGATATAGGCACTATGGAGAACAGTATGGAGGTTCCTCAAAAAAACTAAAAATAGAACTACTATACAACCCAGCAATCCCACTACTGGGCATAAACCCTGAGAAGACCATAATTCAAAAAGAGTCATGTGCCACAATGTTCATTGCAGCTCTATTTACAATAGCCAGGACATGGAAGCCACCTAAGTGTCCATCGACAGATGAATGGATAAAGAAGATGTGGCACATATATACAATGGAATATTACTCAGCCAGAAAAAGAAACAAAATTGAGTTATTTGTAGTGAGGTGGATGGACCTCGAGACTGTCATACAGAGTGAAGTGAGTCATAAAGAGAAAAACAAATACCGTATGCTAACACATATATATGGAATGTAAAAAAAAAAATCATTCTGAAAAGCCTAGCAGCAGGACAGGAATAAAGATGCAGACATAGAGAATGGACCTGAGGACCCGGGGAAGGGGAAGGGTAAGCTGGGACGAAGTGAGAGAATGGTATGGACATATATATACTACCAAATGTAAAATAGATAGCTAGTGGGAAGCAGCCGCATAGCACAGGTAGGTCAACTGGGTGCTTTGTGTCCACCTAGAGGGGTGGGATAGGGAGGGTGTGAGGGAGACGCAAGAGGGAGGAGATATGGGTATGTATGTATATGTATAGCTGATTCACTTTGTTACACAGCAGAAACTAACACACCATTGTAAAGCAATTATACTCCAATAAAGATGTTAAAAAAATAATATTCATTCTACTTTTAAGTGTCAGAGTGGTCTTTCACAACTCACTCAAGCCTTCAATTCCTTAGTTTCCCCATCTACTAAATATGAATAACTTCCATCTTCCTCATTTTAAACTCAAAGAGTATATTGAGAAAAATGAAACTGTGTTCCCAAAACTTTCTCAGTCTTGTACAAAAAGTAGATATATTTAAAATATATGAATCAAACCTGTCTACATTTGGGACAATGGCATTTTAAAACAGTTATGCTATAACTTTCGGAATGAGCTAGTGTGTTCAAAGTGCAACAGAATTGGAGTTTCCAAGTATCAAAATAAATCACAAGTTGATTTCACAAAGGGTTTATCAGACTCGCACTCATTTTAGACATCAACATCTGATACAATATAACATTTCAAATAATCAGAAAAAAAGGAATTTGATTACCTGAATTAAGCATCATGTTATTTGTCATTTCTGGAAGTGTTCTCGGTATTAGTAAAAATAGCTAACAGTTCTAACAGTGCTTTCTGTGTTTCCATTCCTATGTGGGTGTTTATTACTTTACTTCATTTGTTGTAATTCTCTCACAACAGCCAAATGAGCTACGTATTTTTCTTACCATCCCCATTTTACATACTCAGAAAGAGCCTTAAGAAGTTAATGAACTGGTTCAAGGTTACATAGCTAGTAATCAATAGTGCTCAGATTTGAAGATAGGAAGTTTAATTCCTGAGACACATTTTAACCACTACCATATAACGTTTTGTGATTACTGATCAAATTATTTTAGGAAACTTATGGTAAGATTACAGATTAATAGACAAAATAAGGAAGCAATATGGAAGATTCTCTACCTCAGAACTTTCATCAATAACATCTTGCCAGAGTAGAGGAGTGTGGAGGTACCTGCATTGAAACAGAGAGAAGCAAATGACTAGAATGTTGGAAAATCTCTGAATCATATCAAATGACGCAGATTTTCTTAAGACTCAATGGATTTAGCTTCATAGAGAGAAGATTAGTAGGAACATTACAATTGAGTTAAAACTCTTTAAGAGCTGTCATGTGATAAAGGAAGGAGGCTGACTCTGGGTTGATCCAAAGACGCAAATAACGGCCCGTCAATAAAAGTTACAGTGTGGAGACAGATTTGGAGTTAATTTGTTAATCAGCCATCATTCTGTGAATGTTCTATCATGCATAGCTTCTCTGGAATGAAGTTCACAAACAGAGCACCAGATGAAAACCTATATCAGAAGTCCCTTTAATTTATTTTCATTGACATTGAGCATTTTCAATGTGCATCTGTAGTTGTTGTTGGGGGAACTCTTAAAGGGGTAAGAGCAGCACTGGCAGTGGGAAGAAGCCGGAACTTGTGAAATCTACCAGGCAGATATCCACGGAACCTTAGCACACGCAGCATCCTTAGCATGCATATGTAGGAAAAGTTCTTAACCAAGTGTCACTCCCTCTAATTCAAGTAGTAACATTATTTGGAGTGTTCTGGATTACCAGAGCATGAGTAAGTTTGACCAGTTGTTTAAAATAAGAAAGCCCACATCAGGCTTCTGTCAGGTTTACTGAAACAAATAGGCATAAAATTGCTTTGGAGATTGCACACATATACAACTTCTTTCCCCCAAATCATCTAATCATCTGGAAATTGAAAGCGCTTAGACTGGAAATCCCGTGCAGTCAGGGATTCTGTGTTCGTTGCTGAATTCTCAATACTCAGCACAGAAACTTGCACCTAGCAGGTCCTCAATAAATAAATAGTCATTGAGTGAAGCACAGTAAATGCAATAGGTAATCATTCCCAGGAATTGCATAAACATGATGATGAGGAGTGAATTGAGATTTAAGTTACAGAACTTCTGTAAATATTTTAAATCTTTCCTGTTGCTTTGTGCTTTGACTCCAAAGTCTTGAGTTCAGAATTTAAGAAAATTGGAGGTAAATGGTCCAGACAGTTCCTGTTAAAATGGCGTAGCAGCTCATCTATTCCAAAGAAAGAGTCTTTCGTTTGCAGTTAGACCTGAGCTTAGTCATGTTTCCAGAAAGCCCTACTTTCATAAAAAGTGGTTTGGATTCACTGCAACTTAAACAGAAGATGGCAATACTAGTGAGCAGACTTCTAGATTTAACAGCTTTCTTAAAAATTAAGAACACACAACCAGACAGCCTGCAGGATACCCCTGAGAAAATTTTCATTATATTTAAACAATTGAATGTCAGTGCTAATAACCGATTCCTGCTGGGTTGAATTCTTTCCCAACAAAAAGGAAACCATTTAGTCACACTAGCATGTGTCCTCCACGTGAAACATTTGAAGTTGTATTAATGTGTTGCAGGTGATGTTGTCAGGAAAGGGTTGTGACCCTGGAACCGCTACTGAACAACTTGGGAGTTGGTTATCCTGCATTTATTCTCTTCCTTTCCTGGAACACTTGATGTGCTCCTAGCCTCTGAATAAAGTATGTACACAGTAGAATCAAACCAAGTGCAATAAAGGGAACTGAAAAGCTGCAGTTGGTGGTATAACCGCTAATGGTGAGACTGGCCTACAGTCAGGAAAGTTCTTTTTCTGTGATTTTTCTCTCCTCCATCTGATTTTTGAACAAGTTACATTTTAGAAAATGAAATGTTATATATCTCATTCATTTGAAAGCAGGATAACTAGAAACGAGAATATTCTTTAACTCATATTATTCCTGCTTTGGATGTTATAAATAAGAAAATGCTGAACTCCATGCACCCTCCCCCACCCCCTCCCCCACCCCAGAGCATCTAATACTGCCTTGTATGTTCTTAGGTTGATTGCAGACTTTTCCATAGTTATATGTTGACCCACTAAAGGGTAAAAAATTAAAAGAAAAATTCAAGCGAAGTGACTAGATCAATTTAGACTCCCTATGGCTTACCTCCCATTTGTGAAAGGGATAGAATATCCTCATGAAACCTCAAAGTACCCCATTCCATTTCTTTGAGAATTAATCAGTCAACAACTAATTATTGTATTATCTACCAGACACATAGAGGCACAGCATTACGCCAGATCTAGGCAAGCCATGCCAAGATAAATACCTTCGTTTGTTTTAAAATTAAACCCGCTGCTCTAATAAGGTAACTTTACAGAATACGTAAACCCAAATCAGTGATCGATTTTCCAGCAAGTGAATTTGAAAGCTTTGATTGAAAATGTTCTAAACATTTTTAATCTCTCTTTCTTCTTACCCATAACAGTAAAACTGAAAATAAGCACTTATACAACCTGGCCAAATATTTAGCTAAAGAATGAGTTTGTAACCAGCAATATCTTAAAATGTGTTTGAGTTATTCTATATGCTACTTAAATAGTTAAACTGTCAGCCTGGGATTTTGTATATATTCCTCATTAGGTTGCCTCTAAGACCCCAAGGTGGGTATATCTGCATTCTAAAATTTTGTATTTTTCCATGGTTTATATACCCCATAAAATGCCTTGAGAACTTTATGAGGGATGTTACATTAATATGTGTTATTATAAATATGATTTAAATATCTAAAGCATTACAGAGTGATTACTGTTCAATAAGGCAGCATGCATAAAATGGTTATCTCCACATTGTGCTTAGGTTTCTACAATATAATATAATGAATTGTTCAATATAGTTTGCATGCTATTTGTCTCTGTTTTTTCCTGGGCTCGAGGGAAGCTGATGTGCAATCCTTTAACACGATGATCATAAATTGCAGAACAATAAACAGCCCTTGAGATTTTTAGATAGCATGTTGTTAGCATGCAATCCATCTTGGGAAACTTGATTTAATACCTCAAAGGAACATCTCTGACAATGCTCGACATTGTTTTAAACCGCTGCTAAATCAATTAGTACATTGGAGAATCCTAATGTCTCTGCCTCTTTCCTAGCCCATCCCAAGAACATTGGCTGGTTATTTTGTAAAGCAAAAGATTTAGGGAGCCCCTGCGTGGATGCACTCGGGTTCCCCTGGAAAACATTAAAGGTAATCCTGTATGAAAGGAAGGATCAGCCAGCCTCCCTAAATCATCAAGATCAGTGAGGGTGTCATCTTCAAAATTCATTTCAATTTTTCTAAATTACCCTTCTTGGGGCCAAGAAGGATAAATTTAGATAAAAGGTAACTATTATTCTAAAGTCAAGACTAGAAGTCAAGTACACTTCCCCTCCAAAATGTATATATATTTGCTTTTATTTACACATTTCTTTTGGTGTATATAATGTATCTTGTAACTATGTATATTCGTATTATATTGGAGAATCTCAAGACATTTATAGATATTGTCTAATCCTCACACATCTATTATCTCATAAAGTAGAAACAAAAGTTAAAAAACCAACAAAAACAAAACCCACCCTGTGGAAAAAGAGATAATGTCAACAATTTCTTAGTTCATGATAGATCATTCATTTCTTTTTTCTACTGCATGAAATGTAATAATTAAAGTAACAATTGCTATGCAAGCAGAATCATGACCTCCCCTTAAATTTTATGGTATTTCCTGCTTTTCTTAAATGGTGTCCTTTTATTTTTCTACATTAATTTACTGAAGACAATTCTCGGGCAATTCCTCATCTTTCTTTCTATCTTTTGTTATGGTGCTTTTTCAGTATCCCCCAGACCCAGCTGGCTCCTGTTGCCTGCAGGGTGAAATCACAGATTGTGTTGAGGGGAGACACCCAGCTGTACCCCTCAAGCATGCTTCCGGGACAAGTTCACTCCACTTATGCAGCTGGGACTAACTGGCTGGATTAAGAAACAAAGAGAAATAAACAAAGCAGTTAATCAGTCCAACTAAAAGAAACTTCGTTTTCCCTTAAACAACAAGGCCAAGTACCTGTTTTACCTGACTTATTAAAAAAAAAAAAAAAAAGCAGCAGCCTGTTCTGGCGATGTGTAAACACAGTCAATGTTTTCCTCAGCCCAAGGTTAGTTTCCTCTGACAAACGGATAGTTTCAACATTTTATGTCTGTTCTTTTTTTAAAAGATGCATAGGGTATGCTTTTCTGGAAGCCATCTAAACTTCATATTAACTCCCATACATAATGGGAATCCTCACCTTATTTGCTCCCCTATGTAATGGGAAGCCAAAAGGTAAAAGCTTTTTTCTCCCCTCTCCAAATAATTGAATGAGTATTTAAGTAGCCTGGTTCATAATTTAGAGTCAGGATGAAGCTCATTTTTCTAAGCCATAAGAACTACGAACAGTGTTATATTTTGCTTTCTTTATAATGTTATTTCTAGACAAAGTGAGAAACAATCAATTTCTAAATTACATCTCTTGCTTCGCTTTATTGCTCCTTTTTGGGGCTGTTAGTACAGTTAAATAATAAATTACAATATAACTGACAGTAATCGCTCGTGTGTTTTAAAAATTTATCAGTCCCATATGTATATTTGTTCAGTCTCACTACAATACTATAATGCAATTTGGCAGATTATCCTCATTTTATGTAAGTAAAAATGGAGGCATAAAGTGGAAAAGCAGCCAGAGGAACAGGAAAAAGCCAAGGCCAAAGTCAGGTAATTTAAATATTTTAATACTTTTGTAGGGTTTTGATTGGAAAAGAGGCTTAGCGTAAAAATTGAGAGAATGTTTTGGTATTAGGTGTCTTTTAAAAATTATCCAAGATTTCATTCTCACACTTTTTCTCTTTGTCCTCTGAGGTATCAATGAAACTTTATTACATACTGGGGCTTGCCAAATTCAGCTGTATTCAGCTTAGTAGTCCTTAATAAAAGAATTGATTCTGATCGCAGAATTGGTTTCAATAAATCCTATTCCCGTGTTATCTTTCATGGAACCTAAATGACATCTTCCTCATAGTCAAACCTTTCAATGATTTCAAAACCAAACAGGACTTGCCACACAGCAGGGGCTCCAAGGTTAGTACCTGTTTCATTGATTGTTATAGAAACCACTCTTGTTCAAAACATGAACTCCCAAGATATAAGGGGGAAAAATGACATGGTAGAGCTTCTTTCTTGTCATTTCCTTTCTGTCCTGATCCTATTCAAGTGTCTTTTCTACAATTTTCTCCTTTCACCTCATTCAGATGTATCTCTGTAGTACAGTCGGACCCCATTTTTAAGTAATCAGAGGCTCATGGCTCAGTGTGTAGGTTATTCTGGTCCGCTATTATCATTACTTCCTGAAGCTTTTGGATGCCCTAGTACCATTCCTTTTCTCGTTAGTGTCTTTATCAGAAAGTGAAAACAAAAGGGCACTGAATTGAAATCAGTTTGGTTTGTGAATTTCTACTTCTATAGAGCCTTCCCAAAATGAATGGTTGAAAGATTTATTCTCTTCACTGGAGTAATCCAAACTTTATATACCATGAACACAGACAGTTAATAGGTTATTAAAAAATAATCATATCTTCAAAAATGCTTTCTATCTACCCATTTCCAAGTCCCTGTTATTCAACAAACATTTCTTGGTCATTTTGTTTTATTAGTTGCTGTACATAAAAATTTTTAAAGTGGAGACAACACAAAATGCTCTAATACAAGGTAGTGTATTATATTAGTATAAAAGTATATTAATTAAATGCTACATATTACATTAATTAATTTATCTATGCCAAAGTGGGCATAGAGAATTAATTCTCTGGGAGAATCTAGGAAGGTTTTATAGGAGAGGTGGGTTTTGAGTTTGGTGTTGAACAATGGAATTAAATTGTAGACTTGAATACTAAGCTAAGACATTGATTTTATTCTATTGTAAAAGAAAGGATTGACTTAACCTTTGGAACTTTAATATCTCCATCTGTATTACCAAATAGAACATAAAACATGAAATGATATTGACCTGTTAAATGGTAGGAAGACATACCTGGCCTGGGGCAATGACTAGACTCTGAACACAAGCATTCTCTCCACAAGGATGACAGCACCCGAAGGACCAGACTTGCTCTGCAAATTACATGCAAGTTGGAAAAAGTAAAAAAAAAAAAAAAAAAAAAAAGAAAAAGAAAGGAGTCACCGGTGATTTTTAAAGGTAGAGAATAAGAGGATCCCACGACTTCATTCATAACATTGAAGTTATTCTCTAATTGCTTTCTATTCTTAAATTTCCTCCAGCCTTTTGATATTTAGATTACCTTTTACTTAGATTATCTTTTATTATCCTGTAATAGAACATGTCTGATTCTTTAACGTATCTCTCAAGTAAAAACTGGAACTTGGAAGTCAGAGTAACCGGATGATGCTTTGAAAAAGCAATGCCATCAAAAGCATTTGAAATTAGTCCCATTTACTTTAAATATAGGATTTTTACAAATGGATCTTAATTAACAATCTGAAGGTAATAGATATGTTACACTGCAGAGTCCTAGTCATCATCATTGACTCTCCACACAGAGACCCTTTACCAATTCAAATGCCTTTCTCAGATGCTTGCAACGTCTCTCACGATGAGTTACTATATTAATTACTTTACTCTTACCCCCAATTTTTCTGAATATATATTAGTTTCCAAGTACTCTGCCAGGAGGTGAGGTCAGTAGGATAGGAAGTGCCTAACCCATCTTCAACGATCATAAGTTTTTCTTTTTGTGTGTGATTCTGAAGCATTTATTGCCCTGATGGTGCAGGGTGTTCACTGGGCAGCCTGGCTGCGGCCCACCTCCTCCCTTCCCCCCCACGTGCTTTTACACAGGTGTGTAAAGGGGACCCTTTTATTGCAAAGAGATTTTCAGTCTCTCAGGGAATAGAACCAGGGCCTTTTCTCGGGCCTCAGTCTCGGGCACTGGCTTTCAGAGAGGGTTTGTAATTCCCTGTCATCTCCTTGGGCAACAGCACGAGGCCCGGGCAGGGCACCTGCCCCTTCATCTCACAGATGCACTCCCACTTTCAGGGCCCAGAGTGGACTGGGTGAGAAAGCTGAGTTTTCTCCTGTTCCTCTTTCCTGAGGGTTTCCTCATTCTTCCCCAGAATCTTTTTGATGTGCTCCACGATCTGCTTATTGCTCTTGGTCTCCACGCCCACGAGGACTTGCTCCCCAGAATCCAAGTAGAACCGCAGGAAGGGTGTCAGCGTCATGTGCTTAAACGTCATGATCTGCACCCAGGGGTCCTTGTACTGGATCGGAGGTATGTTGAAAACCACGAATTCCCTGGCGCCTTCGCCCAGCTCCCCGTGCGCGTTGTAGTTCACCGTCATGACCTTTCCCGAGTCCTTGAACACCACGTCCCCCTGGCGCAGGTACTGCGGGGTGCGGCGGATCGGGAAGCGGCCCGTCACGGGCACGGGGGCGGCGGAGGGGCCGGACCCCCTGCTGCGAGCCCAGCAGCGCGAAGAGACGCGCAGCCGATGCCTCCAGGGCGGCCCTCGCGCAGCTTCTCCAATGATCATAATTTTTAAATGAGATTTTTCTGAAATGAAAATACTTGAAGGCAAGAAACATGTCATATATATACATCTGTATATCCCCAATAGCTATGAGTACTAGCAAGTTACCTAATTTCTCTGGATCTCATGCTGATTTTTCAGAGGGTTATCTTGGGAATTAAATGAGTTAGTGTATCTAAAACTCATCATAAACACTCACATATTATACAGCTATACCTCGTTTTACTGTGCTTCGCTTCATCGTGCCTCACAGATGCTGTGTATTTTACAAATTGAAGGTTTGTGGCACCCCCGAGTCGAGCAAGCCTACCGGTGCCATTTTTACTAAAGCATTTGCTCACTTCATGTCTTTGTGTCGCATTGTGGTAATTCTCTCAGTATTTCAACTTCTTCGTTTTTATTATATTTGTTATGGTGATCTGTGGTCAATTATCTTTGATGTTACTACTGTGACTCCCTGAAGGCTCAGATGATGGGCAGCATTTTTTAGTAGTAAAGTATTTTTTAATTAAGGTGTATGTACATTGTTTTTTAAGACATAATGCTATTGCACGATTAATAGACTACAGTATAGTGTAAATGTAACTTATGTATGCACTGGGAAACCAAAAAAAACGTGTGACGCGCTTTATCGTCATGGGTATGAAACAGAACCCACAGTATCTTTGAGGTATGCCTGTATTATTGCGCAGAGTAGATGTTCTATTGAGATTTAGTGAAATGAATGACTAACTTAATTGGGGCCTCTCTTTGCAGTTTCTAGATTGAGAATTAACGTCTCACTTACCAAACGGACTCATTTTTTTTTTTTTTTTTTTGGTGGAACGCGGGCCTCTCACTGTTGTGGCCTCTCCCGTTGCGGAGCATAGGCTCCGGACGCGCAGGCTCAGCGGCCATGGCTCATGGGCACAGCAGCTCCGCGGCATGTGGGATCTTCCCAGACCGGGGCACGAACCCGTGTCCCCTGCATCGGCAGGCGGACTCTCAACCACTGCGCCACCAGGGAAGCCCCACGAACTCATTTTTTAATTAAAGGCTACTTGCTAATATCACATTTCATTGACACTGAAATGTAGATATGTCGCTGTCATTACAGAAGTTGACTTGGCTTCAAAGCAGTTCTGTTGTCTTCATGAAATTGTACTTTGTGAATTTCTCTCTGCATGTCACTTCTAAACTCCAGCAAGAAAATAATGATGGGCAACATAACAATAAAAGCGACTGTCTCTTCTATTCCTTATCTTCTCTTCTAGAATCCTCCTTGCAACAGGGATTCAATGCCATATGGAGGTACGCTTCCGTGCTGTCAGGATGTGGACCTGTGGTGCGGTACAAAACTCCCTTGTCCTCATTAAAGGCATGCAAAAGTCTAAAAATAAATCTTCTGCTCGTTCATCCTTCACTTTTTAGCAAACCTCTGGGGACAACCGCCAGCCAGGCAGTTCAGGGGAGGAAAGTGAAGCTGAAGTATTCAGAGGGCGAAGCAGGGAGGCAGAGACTCATGAAACAGGATTGGAATTAAAGCCGGGGGGAGGTCAAGAACTTGCTAGTAAGATGTTGCCCATCATGTTTTACATTAAGTTAGTCCTGGAGGACCTTCGTCCCCTAAACTCTAAGAGGGAAAAGATAGCTGGTGAGTCAACTGGGCTGTTGCTGCTGTATAAGGACCTAGAATTACAGCAAAAGCAATAGGCTGGAAGAGGTGAAGACCGGCATTCTTGCTCGTCCTCAAGGCCCAGCATCTGCGCAAAAACTGTGACTCCTTGCAAAGGTGGTCTTCTTTATTGTTCTGATTTTATAGCCCCTGAAACTCTTGCCCCCAAATACCCCCTCACTTGTTTTGCCATCATGCCTAAAATCTCCATGCTACTTATCCTCTTATTGTAATGGACAGGTTATCTGGGAAGAACATCAGGTAAAATCGTTTCCAGCCACTCAAATTTTAAATCCAGTTAATTTTATCAGTTTAGTTTTGTTTTCCAGTAAAACTCTAAGGGATTTAGACATGAAGTGGGCAACTTTCAAAGGGGGACGCTCTCCTTGAGGAAGGTAAGAGCAAAATCTTGATCACTAGACTGCCCAGGAAGAGTCCTCTGATAGTACTGGTACACCAATAGGGCTAACAGGGAAGTGTGCACACAGAAAGTGATGGAGGGTGCTGAAGACCACCTTCACTTCAGTAAAGTGCCCAGAGGCTTCCTCTACTCTCTTTCCTTACTCCCTGGTGGAACAGTATCATTTCAGGACTAAGGCTTAGAGCATTTGATCGACAGCAAATAAATTGTGGGATTCTTAAGAGATGGCTCATCTTTGTTCCTACCCAGATAAAAAGATTGAATTCCAAAACAGTAATATTGGATATCTATCTCTTAAAATGATATTCAGTTAAGAATATCTTTTGCTTTCCCCCCAGTTGTGTTCCATACACAACTAAGGAATATTCTAAAAAAAAAAAAAGATGATGACCCTATCTTCAACTTAAACCCTCAGATTCTTGAAATTCTCAACACTGCTTTATTCATTTTCTTTATTTTGGATTCTTAGAAGTCCTGGTTTCTTCCTCATTAAAACAAATCAGAATATTTTGGAAGTGGTGAGACTTTATTAAGGAAAATTCTGCCTCCATTCTCATTAGGCTCTGGTAGACTTGATAAAAGCAAATGTTATTGCAGAAGAAAATCATAGCTGAACTTTGAAAAATTTTAAACTTACCTCCTTTTGGACCAAGTTTTATCAAATGAAGAACTGAGCTGTAGGATTACTCGAGAATAATATTTATATCTGAGCTTGGATTTGTATAGGAGAGTCTACAGATATTGTGAATTAAATCAATTAATTTAACTGCATACAATCTGGGTATTCTATTTGCTAGAGTTCCAGAGCACTTTTTCTGTACTCTTCCCTTTAGAGATCTATATAGTCATGATCTCAAGAAATATAGATGGAGAGACAGACATAGATATAATTTTCCCTACATATATACTTTTTCTTTCCAAAATGTCTATTGCTTGATCTGATTTAACTGGTATTGAGAGAGGGCTGAGATCCCTGGACAGATGTGGAGTATTTTTTTTAATGTTTTGTTAGGTTTGAAATATTTCTGTGTTTTCACTCTTTCTTTTAGACTGTTCTTTCAACAATATCAAACATCTTGCTAGGTTTAAGATTTTAGCAAGTGCTTTTTCCTCTTTCATTTTTAAACTAACACGAATCCATTTATTCGAGGGAATTTTACTGAACGCAGAAGTTGAAAAGAATACTTATAAAACAGCATCATGAAATAAGAGCAGGCACATTGAATTGTTAACTTTATTGATTGACTATGTAAAGCATTCTAAACTCACTCAGAGAGAAGCACTGAGGGGCTAAGTTCATTGCAGGGCAATTCAACAGAAATTCCATGCAATGTGAACTCAGCTTTCAACACAAAATTAAAGGGCTTCAGGAATCATACATTGCAGCTTGCACTAGACATATGAGACATAAATATATGCATCTGCAAAGATGGAAAAAAAAGCAATGCTTTTAAATTGTCTTAATATATCACTTAGAATTTCATGTTTCAGGTCTCAAGAACGAATTACACCTTTCACAAACATAAAATACAGGTGTATATAATCACCACTTTATGGTCTCCTGCATAAAGTCATATTGCAAAATCTTCTATTAATTACCAAAATGATTACTCAGTTTCCTGGTTTGTAGGAAAGAAGTTGATAACAATCTTACAAAACAAACAACAAAAACTCTCCTTAAACTAGACACATAGAAAACAATCAACATGCCAAGTCGTTTCTGTTAGCTCACATGTGCATACACCAAGGAGCGATGACAAACATGTCACTATAGGCACAGAAGGAGTCTAATAACATAGGATATAGGACATAGAAATATAACAAGATTCTCTGTCTCGATAAGAACTTGAAGTATTATTGCAAAGACAAGGCATATCCATGGAACATTGAGATAACCTGTGCAAGGGTTAAATTAATGACTAAGCTCATGGATGGGGTGGAAACTGCATTCCCACCATAAACACCCCATTACAGAGCATTCTTTTCCTCTGACTTATACCTAGCTGTTGCCTATTCTCCTGTATTTTTTCCTCTCCTTGTAGCCTTTCTTACTTTATGTATGTAGGGGGTTATACTCTCCCTCCTCCCCTCTCCCTTTTGGTTACATGTGGTATCTGCAGATGCAGCCCACACAGTTCTCTCTATGAACATCCACTGATAGACAGGTGCAGAGATTGATCACGGCTCGGTAACAGTGCTGGAAATGGCCGCCAGTTGTGAAGAAGAATAACAGCTGGCAGCCGTTCTGATTGGTGCTGGCACCGAGGCTTTCTTATGAGATCCAAATGCCTTGAGAACCAAATGTTCCTGGGATTCAGGCTTTCTGCAGCCAACAAAGCTTAGGTCAAAAAGCTAATTGGCTACTTGAAACTTTACTTAGATATCTTTAAGAGAAACAAAAAGGGTTGTTTCTGTTCACTCACATATGCATATACCAAGGAGCGATGGCTAAACAGATAGACAAGAAAAAGCCAAATGCTTCTTTGAAAGAGCTCTTCTTTCAAAGTAAGATGAGGAAAGGTTTTGAAATAACAATGCAAAATACCTTTTCTATAGAAACCAAACTGTTATTTTGTACATTCACCATGTAATTATGTCTTTGGTGATATAAAATCTTCTGCATTGTAATTGTTGAAAGCTGAACAAGTCTAGAAAGAGAAAGAAAGAAAGAAAGAAAGAAAGAAAGAAAGAAAGAAAGAAAGAAAGAAAGAAAGAAAGAAAGAAAGAAAGAAAGAAAAAGAAAGAGAAAGAAAGAGAGACCCTTTACAGAAGAGAGTTTGGTGCGATTCAAATAGAAATCACAAGGCCACACCAATAAAACACTACTTCCTAAACTTTCCCTATCATTGCCTATGTGAAACATTGTTCTTTCTCCTTTGCCCCATACTCAAATGCCAGGGCCACAGTAGGGCATGACACAAAGAGTGAAACAGTCCTGTGGCATTCTGATTAGACTCTAACAAAAGCACTTTCCAAAATGCTGTTTCACTAGTGGACAGTTCAATAAAAGAGGGAACTGGGAGGGCAGAACCTCCTGGACACTGCCATTAATGAACATCCAGTCCACACTGACCTCTGCGCATTGCGGTGCCAGACACCATACAGAGCAGGGCACAGACACGCTCCCTGCTACTCTTTAAAGTTTACAATTGAGAACAGATGACAATAGGCCGAGACAACTGATAACACTGTAAGATCATGTACTGAAATTAAAGCATCAAGCAAACAGAAAGAAAAAAATTGAGCTGTAATGTACAATAGATTAGGATATAAAAAGTCACTGTATGTCATCCATTGAGAGGGAGCTTCATTTTTAGTTAATGAGGAAAAGTCTTATCAGGGAGGTGGAGCTTGAAGAGGTCTTTATGTAAAGAAATCAGATGAGGAATTTGTCAAACTAGGGGGAGGACAGTGCGTCAGAGGTGGGGATCATAGGCTGACAAGGTCAAGTATTGGGTAAGGGCAGGAGACAGATTGACATTGGCCAAGCGGAGGGCACGGACTGAAGCCCAGGGTGAGAAAAGAGATTGTAGCTAGATAGCACTTGAAACAAAATTAAAGCTCAATCTTGGTTTGCTCTAGAATTTTATTATACCATAACATGAATGAATGCATCTATAGCACATGCGTCACTTCCTACCTTGGAGTAGGAAGCAGTCTGCTGCCTGTTTGCCATTCCGCCTCAGGTGGCATAGGTAAGGGAGAAGAGTGCGGCCCGGGTGGGTGTCTGAACTGAATGTGACCACTTCCTTTGATGGTACTTCAGCAGTAGGCTCTGAGGAGAGAGAGATCTTGAGTGAGAAGCAAAGAATTCAAAAACCACAGAGGAAAGAAAGAACATTCATTCATTTTGCTTCTTCTTCCACTTTTATTATTAGAGTTAGTTGTGGGTTTAATTTGGTGCTTGGTTTCTGTGTATGGATGTAGAAAGTATCTCATGAACTCATTTCTATTTATTTGCAGCATTACCTCCTTTGAGCTAATGTGAATTTTTATTTTCTAAAGGGGATCCTCTTCCCCAGGTAATTTGATCTATTAACCAACCATCACGAATGTTATTCAGCCCATTTGAAGCTAGTTCAATTTGACCAGCAAGGTAACACTCTTTTTTTTTTTTTTCTTTTGCGGTACTTGGGCCTCTCACCGCTGTGGCCTCTCCCGTTGCGGAGCACAGGCTCTGGACGCACAGCCTCAGCGGCCATGGCTCACGGGCCCAGCCGCTCCGCGGCATGTGGAATCTTCCCGGACCGGGGCACGAACCCGTGTCCCCCGCATCGGCAGGCAGACTCAAGGTAACACTCTTGAATAAACAAGACTCAAATGTATAATTGTGTGAAGCTACTTGCCTTATTAATATTGCCCTGAGCTTTTTCATAGTCCAGTGTCACGGTTTTGTAAAAGCCTAAGTTTCCAAACCATGAGAGCCTATGAAGGTTGAAGTGGTCTAGACAAGAACAATCAAAGAAAGGTTAAAGGGACTCTGGAGAAAGGTTATAGGAATTGGCACTATGTCACCCGGGAGAGAGAAAATGAAAGAGCGAAGACCAGCCTTATGTAATTGGGAAAACGTGGTTGATTTGTATATGTAAACACTTCAGTTAGACGAAAGGAAGAACTCTTAAAGTAGGAATGCACAACTGAGATTCTGGAACTGTAACAATGGTGATCTTTAAGACTGGGATGGACACACTTGTCCAGTGCAGAAACTCACCTGTCTGGAGACACCTCAGGCTTGATTCAGACCATCTCTTCCGAACCTGTCATTTGATGTTACTTCCTGCCTAGTGCGTATGTAAGATGATATGAAAAGGTGAGGTGTTGCTCACATTCATTGTTAGAAAGAATCAGAAGGGTCAGTGTCATCTCCTTTTGACTCAAATCTGAGATTGTTCTCTCCTCTTCTACCACAAATTCAGATTCGCTTTCTTTTCAGCAGAATTTTCTTGGGAAAATTCAAGGATAATAAAGAACTGTGTATTTGGTTCACTACTCATATATTTTCTCATTATTGTGCTCCTTTCACTCGGTTAGTAGAGGTTTTTTTTATCAATATAAACAGTATCTTTTCTTTTTTAAGATTTCCATTTTCATAGTGTCATTACTGACACTGACTGCTGCCTAACAGTCATGTGAAATGTATAACTGCCTAAGGAAGAACATCCCATGACCGATTCTTTCTCTTTCATATTAAAAAGATAGACAGGCGTGCTAAGCCCCAGGCTTCAGAACTTTATGTCAGCTCAGGATTATTTTCCAGATATTATATTCATATATTTTTCTACATGTATCAAATGATTTTCTCTGGAATAAGTTTAGTAACATAGGTCTTCCCTGCTTTGTCCCAGGGATTGCCTTTTTGCACTTGTTCTAGATCTTCGTCTAGAGCACCACTCCCAGGTCCAAAAAGGCAGAGATAATTCATGCCCTTAATTACTATGTCTCTAGTAACAGTATAACCATCGCCCCAAATTTCAAATATTATCTAAACTGCTTTCTAAATTTTGAGTTTGAATTTAACGTAGATTTTTAATTTTTTTAAAGGGAATGTCAGCACCTATACATTTTTTTTTTCCTGATGGTGCTTTGATTATTTTTTCACTGTTTACCGAAAGAACCATCCTTCAAGGCACACCCCCGACTGCATTAACATTCTTTCACTTCCCCTCTCTCTACCCCTTTTACCTTATCAAAAACTCTCATTCAGGACTAAAAAGGAAATACCTGAACTTTTTATGGAGTTTTTATCTTTTCTCAAGGACACATCATTCTGATTCCCTTAACATTTTCTAATTGCTCATTTTAATAGCCCTGATCATTTTTGTTATAATCTTTTGGATCCTCTCCAAGTAATCCGTAAATATGACATTCCTTTTTGGGTTTTTTTTTTTTTTGCAAACTGGTGGGGAAAAGATGATATTATATCATGGCAGACAGTGATTCCCAAGGAATAAAATCTTCAGGGCAGTTAGAGAATTGAGGGCTGAGAAATTAATGTACGCTGTGCAATTTGTGTCAGACTGCATCTTGGTGGTAGACTTCAGGCTACTGTCATTTTAAGTTACTTTCTTTATGTCTTTGTACACTTCCCTCTAGCCACAGCCCACTTGGAGTAAAAATGAGGTAGATAGGAGTATTTCCTCGTCTCTTTCTTATCACCCTCCGAACACTACAGTTCTTTAAGGCCCTGCTCTGTATCTTCCCCGTTTTTTTGGGGGGTCCTAGGAAGATGTCTCATGTATACTCGTGAACAAATTCACATGGCTATTCTTCATTTTCTCCACGGTCAATAGTACATGTGCATATTTCCATTCTTCCCATAGCTGGTTCCTGTTATCAAGAGAAACAAGGCCACTTCAGAGTACCAAAGCTGCCATTCTGTCCAGATTTTTATGAGGTACTGTTCTGAGGTCCCCTGACGTGGCCATGCCATTGCCGCCATGGTTAGTGCCACTGCTTTACCGGAGCGTGTGATGGCTCCGGAATCTCTGTGTAAGAGGTGCCTGGGCACAGCAGTCGGGTGGGGAGCAGGGAGAGGTAGCTTGGCAGAATGTGTTCGGAGGCTTTGTTTGTATTATTTATTTAGATCTTGGGTTTCCTAGTGTACCTTTAAAGGTTAAGGCGTTGATGGATATTAGCTAACTCAGGAGCCTTAATCGGAGTGTGACTGAGGCTGTGGGGATGTCTCAGGACTAATTCAGGGCGGCAGTCAACTCCAGGGGACAGTTTTTTAGGGTTTGAGATTAGCTCCTGACACTAAGTCATTGCTCAGGGCTCCTTTGCAAACATTCACTCCTCAAAACTCACTACATTCCTATAAACTCAAGATGGTAAAGAAGATGGGGGGCATAGAAGCATCCGTGGTAGCAAATTCTTCTTGGAAGTGACACTCCGATTTGTCTCCCGAGGGGCACCTTAGGAAGGAGTTGTTTTTTCTGCTCCATCCTTTTTACTTTTGCATGGAATCCCAAAGCTGGTGGGGAGTTCAGGGAGATGACAAACATGGTGGCCATGTTGGGATGCCCAATTTGAAGAGAAACTTTGTTTTTCCAAACATGTCTGTGCCAACTGGAGAATCAATGTGACAAACTCCTTGTGCATCTGGGCCTGGCAAGAACCCTGGAAAGGATGGGAGATACACGTAATGGTAAGAGCGAGCACAGTGGTCTTTTCCCCATCACGGCATTGTCAATCAAGGGGAAACATTATGACTTGGGCTGGAGAACAAGGAGGAATTATCGAAAGGGGCTCTGAGGGCTGAAAACAAACTTTTGCTTTTTAAAATACTGTACTTCTCAATTTATTTGTTTATTCCCCATCTTTTAGTTGGTAATTTCATTTTTCTTTTATTATTATTTCAATTTTGGATTCTTGTAAATGTGTATCCTTTTATATCTTGTTGCAAGATTTTATAGTTTGACTTTGCTCTGGAAGAGAATCTTATGTTTTTACACTTTTGCTATTTTTTTTCAGTTCGTTTTATTCCTCAACTTTTAAAAATGTTAACTACTTTTCTAATTATTTTAATTTTATTCCATAAGTTACCTTTCTTTTATCTTGGGGGAGGTCCACTTTGTTTAATCATCTTTATTTCTTTATTTTACTGAGTTTATTCCTTTTTCATTAGATACTTCTCTTTTAAAATTGTTTTTACATCTTCTTTATAGAAGTCAGGAAGGAGGCATGGTCATGGAGGCAAAGAAAGTCACCAAAAACAGGGAAGCCTTGAGAACAGCAACACTTCTGTGCTCCCTTAATAGCTCCCAAATCCCTTTTAATATTGAATCTGCTAAAACTTTAACTTGAGTGACTCAGGAGACCACCAAGTTTCAAATTTCCTCCCAGGATAATGCTAATATTACCCGCATTAACAGCACATTCGAACTGCCCAAATGGTGGTGTTTTCTCAGTTCCCTTATGAAGGGAAACATTATTTAAAATCCACAGTCTCTGCCGTATATGACTGTAGACATTGGGCAGAACTCCAGGTCAGAGCTGGGCAAAGTCACACAAAACAGAGGGAGGTAAGAGATTCCTTTCAGGCAAACATTAACAAAATATCCCTAGTTTGACTTCAAGGACTTAGGCTGTCTCTACATTTTCACTAAGACACTCTGAAAGGTGACATTGGAGAGGCTTCTTAATCGGTCTATCACAAGGAGGGTAAACCAAAGCTAAATGCATTTTGATTTTTTGGGTACTATGGACTGTCGAGGAAGAAGAGAGCATCTTTTCTTCCAAAGAAGAGATCTACATGGTTTTGTTGTAAAGGTCTGAATGTTAAAAACAGAAAAAAAAAAAAACAACCAAAATAACTCCAAATTAATTAAATTTTAAGAAGAAAACCCTCAAGGAGGAGAAGTTGGAAGACGTGGAAATGCCTTGAGCGGGAGGCATCATGGACACTCAGCCTCAGGAAATGGCAAGCGTTGAAGGGGTCTTCAAAGGTGGTGAGATCCGTGCCTCACTGTCCCGACTCTTTTATGGGCTGTGAAATGCTTGGGAAAAATAGCCTTCAATGCTGAAATCTTGAAAGCAGAAGCAACTGGTCACTCACATCGTGTTCAAAATCCAAGAGGGAGCAAGAAGCCATTTTTATAGGCATGAATCCTATGAATTTGTGTAACTTGCTGGGCTGTATTTAAAAGATTATCTTGATTTGTCTTCATGGCTTTAATCGTCATTATGACTTACCAAATTCAATGGTGCTCATCTCTCCTTAAGTCCCTTAATTTCCTCTTATTTGAGAGATAAAATAATTCTTTTAGTGGTGCTGACAGCATTCCGCCCCACATTTAATCCTGTATTAGGATACTGTCTAAATCTTTTCCCTACTAAAGACCTATATTCCCAGATTTTCCCTTTTTCTCCAGAAGAGAAAAAATTTATCTGAAGTTATTGAAGCATTAACTTTAACAACAACAAATTAAAAGCAAGCTGAAGTCTAGTGCTAGGAGGATGATTATATAAATTATGAGACAATGGCATTATGGAATATTATATGACCAAATAATAATAACAAACCATGTAATGAAAGGAATATTATTATTGGGGTAAAAAGAAACATGTAAAACTTCGTGTGTTTTGCAGAAAACTCATTAACTAACCACAAGGCCCCCCTATTTGGGAACTAAAAAGCACATTTATAAACCACTTCAGGATTAAAAAGAAAACCTAAATAGAAATGATAAACACAACTAAATGACCATGAAAACACCATATATCAAACTTCTTAATAAATTAGAAAGAATAAAAATAAATAAGTGTTCAACTCAAGAAACTGTCAGAAGGAAAGTAAAATAAATTCAAATAAAATGGAAGGAAGTAAATATAAAACAGAAATAATGAAATCGAATACTAAAACCAATGGTAATAATCAACAAATCCAAAAGATCATTCTTTAAAAGCCTAACAAAGTAGATAAGACCCTGGAAAATTAATTGAGAGAAAGTAAAAATAACAGGAATAAGAAAGAGGAAATAACAACAGAGAAGTAGAGATATTAAAATCCATAAGCGACTATTATAAATAAATTTACTTAATAAAAATTTGGAAGTCTAGATAAAATGAAAATGAAAAAAATTAGAGAGCTATAAATTAATGAAAAATGTTTTGAATGGACCAATTACAGTAAGAGAAACTAAAATGGTGGTAAAGATATCCTTCTTCAAAAGACATCAGACAAAGATGATTTTATAGGAGATATCTACTAAACCATCAAGGAACAGATCATATTCCTATCTTTCATAATTTGTTTTACAATATGAAATATGATGGTAATTATGCGACTAACTTTTTTTTTTTGTGGTACCCGGGCCTCTCACTGTTGTGGCCTCTCCCGTTGTGGAGCACAGGCTCTGGACACGCAGGCCCAGCGGCCATGGCTCACGGGCCCAGCCGCTCTGTGGCATGTGGGATCTTCCCGGACCGGGACACAAACCCGTGTCCCCTGCATTAGCAGGTGGACTCTCAACCACTGCACCACCAGGGAAGCCCATGCAACTAACTTTTTGAGGCTGGTAATTTTTAATACAAAACCGGGCAAAAACTTCACAGAAAAATCAATTGGTGGATAATTTCATTATGGAGGTAGATACAAAATTATGTATATTAAATTAATACAGCAGTCCATCCCAATAACAATGCATCATAACCAAATTTGGTCATCCCTGGAATGCAAAGGAAGTTCAATATCAGAAAACCTAGCAGTGTAAAACATTGTAATATATTTTTAACAGATCTGGGGTAAAAAATATATATATATTGAGGTATAGGATTTGCCCTGAAATAAATGAAAAATTTCCATGATCACCCGGAACAAAAACTGAGGTGAACTTCCATTTTCTGGGACAAAAAGAGAATCTGGGGGGGGCCTGCACTTTGTTGCGTGGGGATAACCTCCTGGTGGGAGGAGGGCGGTAACTCCGCCATTTAAAGGTCTGCCGGTGGTAATGGTAGTGAATTTTGCTTAGACTATGGGAGTCCTAAGACGAGACAGCTTAAAGTGATATAAGCTATTTGGTGCGTCTCTTTTCTCAAGCTTTCAGCAAGTCTTGTTTACTTTCTTCCTGTTGTCTGAGTTATATTACGGCAAGTTGAAAGATCAGTGTTCCTTCTCCATGGCCAGAGTGGCGCCATCAGATACGGAGGAGACTGGTGCCCAGCAGAGCACCCATCCCATGAAGGTCAGAAGCAATGGCCACAATGTGACATTGAGACAATAAGCCTGCAGCAATATAAACTGAGGAATACAGTATGGGGGTGATGATTATAACAAATGTATCAGTGGGGAAGTATATCATAATCAACCTATGTATTAAAAGGATGGGGAATCTCATTCTTTAGCCGCAGTCTGAAAAGTCCAGGAGGTAGGCATTTTTCATTTCCTCCTAAACTCTAATATATCCTAAGGTTTTTTATTTTCTAGAATTTCTTATCTTTTCCATTGATTTTGTATTTTTTTCCAGTTTCATTTAGTAGAAATATAATATGATAATGTCTACAATTTATTCAGATTTAGACTCAGTAAATAATAATTCATTATTTCATTTAATTCTCACACTGCAGGGAGATATTATTTTCTACATGTTAGAGCTGAGGACACTGGAGCTTAGAAAAAGACTTGCCAAGGTGAGTAGAAGAGCCATGATTTGAACCATTATTTACCTGGACCTGAAACCTTTGCCCTTAGTCACTAAACTATATTGCCTGTTCTCTATCCTTTTGATTTTAAAAATTACAAATGATAGCTTTCTCATTCACCCCTACTTCCAACTCTCCTTAGCAATGTTTGGTTATAATCAGACTTTAAAATTATTGTCTTTAGGAGGGCTGTGAAATGGGTATGACTCTGTTTTAAATAGATCTTTATTGGAGTATAATTGCTTCACAATAATTGCTTTATTGGACTATAATAGTTTCTGTTGTACAACAAAGTGAATCAGCCATATGCATACATATATCCTCATATCCCCTCCCTCTTGAGCCTCCCTCCCATCCTCCCTATTCCACCCCTCTAGGTCATAGCAAATCACCAAGCTGATCTCCCTGTGCTATGCTGTTGCTTCCCATTAGCTAACTATTTTACATTTGGTAGTGTATATGTGTCAATGCTACTCTCACTTCGCCCCAGCTACCCCCTCCCTCACCCACCCCCTGTTCTCAAGTCAGTTCTGTATGTCTACGTCTTTATGCACACACCCAACATCATACACAAAAATAAACGGGTGTACCTTTAATGAACATTTGCCTGTCGTATCAATCAACGTTTGGTGCAGGAAAAGTAAAAAAACTTTCTGCATATACTGAGAATGAAGAGATTAATAGAGAATTTGGGAATTTACAAAATTATTGGAAGAGTTGGGGAAGTAGCCTTTAGGCTTGTCTGAGGTTACTTCTGGAAATAGTGAGTTGAAATCACACACGCCATTGCTGCCAATCAGTGACTAGAATGTCCCTTCTACTGCTGCATGGGCTACAAATACAACCCAGGCAGCTAGAGAATGGACACCGGTAGCCTGGTGCAGACATTTCCTTCCACTCTGCGTGCCTGCCAAAACTGTCGAAAGGGACAGGGAAAAATGGCCCCCTCTTATCTCTGCCCTGTGAATCTCCCCTGAGTACACCTAACAGACAGCACTTCCATCTGGAATCCTCACAGCTAGAGAGTCTAGAAATGTATTTTTAGTTTTCTCCACTTTCCAAATAAGACAGGAAGCATGGAACCCACACTCCCCACCGCGCCGGATGAATCCTGAAGTTGAGGACCTTCCAAGTGTTTGCTGGGCCCATGAATTTTTTTCTCCTATGAACTGAATGTTCACATCCATTGCTGATTTTTCTTTTCAGCTGGTTGCCTTTTCCTTATAATTTATAGGCACTTATTTATTAACTTATTCTGAACATCAATCATCCATTGGTTGTATGCACTACAGATACCTTTTTTTAGTCTGTGTGGGTTTTTTGTCATAAAAGAAACTTTTATTATAACGTCATCAAATTTATCAGTGATTTTCTTTATGATTTGTGCTTCTTGTGCATTTTTCAAAAGTTATTCTCTAAACTGAGGTCATAAGCCAAGTCTGTACATTTTCTTCTAAATGTTTTAAAGTTTTACTCTTCATATTTAGGTTTCTATCCATCTGGAATGTGTTTTTGAGAACTGTAAGGGAGAGAAGTGTAATTTTTATCTCATATTATAACAAACAAATAACTGCACAATTTCACCATTTATTATTTCATCCTTTCCTTTACTGATATGTAATGCCCTTCCTATCATGAACTCTGTTCCCTTTTGTACTTGGGACTCTTCCACAGCTCTTTAATTTGTTCCAATTATCTTTTTTGTCTATTTCTATACCACAGTTTTAATTACCATAATTTTATAATATATTTTTATGACTCAGAGTTAGTGTTAAGTTCTTATTCTTTTTCTTTTAAATTATTAGCACTTCTTGACCCTTTACCATCGCATAAGGATTTTAAAATCAGTAAGTTCTCATTAAAAGAAGTTGGGGTTTTGTTTAGATTTGTATGATATTTATAGATTAACTTGGAGATAACGTACACTCGATGTTCAAATATCGAGTATTCATATCCTCATGCATGACCCACTTTATTTGGGTGGATCTTCTTTGATGTCTTTCAATACATTTTCTAAATGTCTTCATAAAGTCCTTACATATATTTTGTTAAACTTATTAATAGGTACATTACTGATTTTTGAATGGAAACATCTTATCTTGCTAGTTTTTATTTTTGTTTGTTGATGGTGTATAGAAACATCATTAATCCTCCAACCTAGCTAAACTTGAATTTGTTCTTACAGATTCATTTGGATTTTTTTTCTTATAGCTAATCGTAGTGTCTGAGAATACCGACAATTTTGTTTTTCCCTTTCCAGTCCTTACACCTCCTATTTCTTGTACATGTGCTAAGAAGTCCAGCACAACTTTGAATAGCTAATACACTCGGAGTGAGGGACACGTGGATTAGGGGCCAGCTGGTTCTCACCAGGGGTGCTAATCTGTAAAGGGCGCTAAAACTTCAGTGGAATAAATCAAATATATGGTGCCAAAAAACTCAGGTTTCCACAAGCAATTCCTTATAATTTTGTCAAAATGAATATTGGTCCTGCTCCTACCAAAGTGGAGATGTCCTGAATGGAAATTTATTAAAAAACTACCTCTTGCCAGCCAACTCTGAAGCTAGCTTGTAGACAGTCACCTGAACTTGGCAGCTAAAGTTCTGAAACAAAAAATGATTGCATGGTGCTATTTACTGGAAACAAGTGATTTTCCTTATTACCTAAATTTTAATCACTTTACTGTGATGCTTCCCAAATGTACCTGGTTCAGAAAAAAAAAAAGGAAGTGGAATGTAAACCTTAAGAATTGGAAAACATTTTGCGTTCGGTCACTGGAAGCAAATTACTAAGCAAATTTATATGTGAATATAATATTTGTTAATAGAAAATTGGTGTCTCTCCATCTTCACTAGATCAGTTTAAATGAAAATTGCTTAATGATTATTTTCAAAGGGGACCAAATTATTAGCTTGTTCAAGTTAAGTCCTGTGAGAAAAGGATCTGAGTGTGATACATCTTTTTTTGTTTTGTCATACATCTTTGAGAATGTTTTGATTACCTAAGTTCACCACTGTGTCAGAAAGTTAAGCATAATTGTGTGCACACATACACACACAGACACACTCAAATATCTAAATTTAGATCAGAGGTTATGGGCATTTGTCCACCTGCCTTTTGGGGAGAAAGGGCCCTTTGATATACATTTGACATAACCTTGATTTTCCTCCCTCCTTTAATTCACAGAGAAACATTTATATTATTTCGGTCTTTGTTTTCGGACAATTTTTTGGATCTAGGCCAACATCTCATAATTCAGTCCTGCCACTCACTCATTTCACTTCTGCTTGAAGTTTTTCTTTTTCCTTTTTTCTGTCTCCATGTCATACTTTCTTTTGATCTCTGCTAGTTTTTTAATCTTTTTTCTTTTTCCTGTCACTCACTCTGTAGCAGTTCAGAAGTTCTGTAAGAGTGAGGAGAAAGATACTAACCAAGGCTGATGTGTGTGTGTGTGTGTGTGTGTGCGTGTGTGTGGAGAGAGAGAGAGAGAGATCTGAAGAACAAAAAGCAGACTTAGGGTTTCCCTGGTGGCGCAGTGGTTGAGAGTCTGCCTGCCGATGCAGGGACACAGGTTCGTGCCCCGGTCCGGGAAGATCCCACATGCCGCGGAGCGGCTGGGCCCGTGAGCCATGGCCGCTGAGCCTGCGCGTCCGGAGCCTGTGCTCTGCAACGGGCGAGGGCACAACAGTGAGAGGCCTGCGTAACACACACAAAAAAAGGAGACCTAGCCAAGGATAAACAAAGCTTGTGTAGATCAGCTACCAAGTAGGTCTGAGATATATATACATATAATAGGTTACACATTTAGAACAAGCTACTGTGCAGGTTGCCAAGTAATAAGTATACTTTTTCAATTATAGACACAAGAAAGGTTTAAAAACACACACAGTGTGTTTATTAAAGATGAAAGTAAAGTAATAACAATTAGAATAAGTATGAATTTGATGAGAACTAAACAAATAGCAGAGGAAATTCCCAGTTGAGCATAATATATACAGAGAACCATTATATTCCTAAGAGAGCAAATATTTATCATCTGAGTCCACTTCAAAGTTTATTTGAATACCTGACATAGGCCCCTACCTCCCGTGAGGTTTAGAGATAGATATTTGTCAGAAGACCTTACTGGAAGACTCCCAGCTGCTGTTAATATTCACGCTACAAGTGATCACTTCCAAATGGTCCTGCCTTTTTCCATTGAAATCATCAGAAGCAGAAACAGAAGTGCTACCAACTGTGCTGCTTTTCCAGAGGAGCCGCTTTCTAGTGGAGAGACGTAGACATAAAAACAAGCCAGTGCAGTACAGTTATCGCGCTTGAGAGTAAAACTGTAAAGAAAGCAGTGGAGCATGGAAGAGAGAGCGGGCAGTCCCACTGGAGAAGGAGGACGGTCACGAAGAGCTTCTAGTGGAGGGATCACCCAGAGCAGGAGGCCTGGGAGGCTGGGCGATTTCAAAATCCCATGAGACATTAGCACTATTCTGTACACTAGGGTTTGTGGGTGGTGGGCTGCACACTAGGAAATGAGTATAGACAGGCAAGTGGCATTCACTGAGCATCCTTATGACTTGCTGTGGCATTTGGAATTTTTCCTGAGCGAAACGCGGAAGGAAGGGAGGAGTCATGAGGCTAAGATTCTAGTACTGATTGCCATCATTGAACTGGATGACGGTAGATAAATTTATAACTTGGTGAGTTTCAGTTTCACACCTATGTGAAGAGAGGAGGCAGAGAAAATCTCTGGGGTCCTTACTTATTTTGATCCATACTATTGATAAGAGCTGTCATTTCTGAGTGTTTATGATGTACCAGACACTTCATTTGCTTTGTCTCACTTAATCCTTGCATTAACCGTGAGATAGATATGACCACTCCCCCATTTACTACTAAGAGGTTGAGTTATATTAACACATCCAATAAGAACCTAGACTTGAATCTATACGTATTTTCCCAAAACCAATGAGGTTTTTATTTTTTGGTGGTGAAGAGATATTCACATTTATTTCTCAGTTCTTTTTTCTGAAAATGAAAACTTTGTATAACCACTTAACACCAAAGCCAATGAGGTTTTTTTTTTTTTGGTTGTGTGGGGTCTTTGTTGCTACGTGCAGGGTGCTACTTTTTGTTGCAGTGCGCGGGCTTCTCATTGTGGTGGCTTGCCTTGTTGCAGAGCACGGGCTTCAGGTGGCGGGCTTCAGTAGTTGCAGTGCGTGGGCTCAGTAGTTGTGGCTCATGGGCTGTAGAGCACAGGCTCAATATTTGTGGCACACGGGCTTTGTTGCTCCGCGGAATGTGGGATCTTCCCAGACCAGGGCACAAACCTGTGTCCCCTGTATTGGCAGGCGGATTCTTAAGCACTGTGCCACTGGGGAAGTCCACCAATGAGGTTTTAACAGGACATTTTTGGTACTTAATTCTAAAACTTTTAGTATTTTAATAAAAAATTTAAAAGTATTAAAATTATTTTAAATTTTAATTAAAAATTTAGTAAAATGAGGTGTAATACAGATCTTATTTGAAAGATGGTGGCCAGTCTCTATATTCTATGAAGATAGAATAAAAAGAAATGGGTTACAAATGCAGTATCTCAATTCATTCCATTTAAGGGTAAGGAGCATTTTTAGGTAGTGGAGGCTATTAGCCATAGTTGTGGTTATATACATGTTTTCTCTAGAGGTTTTTAATTAATGACAGTTTTGCCTGTCTGAATTATTTAAAGTGTTGTTCTGACCAGATGTAAGTGGCTGAACAGGACAGGTACTCATGTTTCTCTTTGATTCATGGTCTAATCTGGAAACATCACCTAATAACCAGATGGGTTCCCTCACTGGAAAGGATAGAAATTGTCTGCCATATTCTTAAATTATCATCATATCATAACATACTATAGGAAATGTTTTATGAAAATGGAGAGGTCAGTTGTTTTAAATTAATTTTTAAAATTCTCTCTCATTATTGTGATCAAATTATGTGTCTATGCATACATGTATATCTTATGCATACATACACTTGAAGGAAAAAAGGACCTGTGGAAATTCAAACTTACAATATTCATAAATTAAGAAGTAACTTATTTAAATCAGTGTTTCTGAACTTTTAAAGATATTTGTCCCTTTAGATAAAACAGAGAATTCCATACACACACCTCCCAGTATTCTGATCTAAGAACGTTTCCTTTGTGAGAGATTCTTAATATCTCCTAAGTGGGCTTCCTGCTCAGTAAGGTATTGTTAAGCTTTATTCTATATAGTTTCTCTTACAAAAAGAGTGTTTTTTCTCTTTTAATATAAGATTATAACATATCATGTATTTTTAAAATTACACCTTATCAGTCTACCTCTTCTAAAAATTCTGATTTGCCACTACAGTCTAAACTCTTTCTGAACCACAAATTTCAATTTGTACTTGAGTGATTTTGCATAATCTTGGCCCACTATTCAGGGGAGCTGGGTGAAGACAGGAAAGAAAAACTTAAAGCTAAAATATGAAAAATAATTCCCAAATAACTAGACATGCAGATTTCTTTGAAATAGTGATATGTTCCACAACAATGCAATTAGTGATTAACTTTTTAGCTGCCTTAAGTGAAATTCACCTGTCTTCAGTCTCATTGGTTTCCCCTTTTAGATGATTCAACCACACACCTAAACAACTTTGCTAGATTTCATTTGAATTATACTTTTATATTTTTCAGGCAAATTAATTAAAGCACGGTTGAAATTCTATTAGAAAGGTCTTCAGCATTTCTACTTAGAGGGAAGCATCTCTATGAGGACCTTCTACCATGTTACTCAGCTGACATTCTGATGCATCTATTGCTCTTGAAATCTGTCCTTGAGGAAACGGTATACCATAAACAGAAGTCAAATACTAGCTTCCCCATTATTATAAAAATCAACTTATTTAATGTCTAATTACCCTCTTAGATACAGTGACACATTTGTAAATGGTCATAAATGAAAAAGGAATGATTATGTTTGAAATTTGATCACTGAAGTTGCTAATAATTTGGTTGATTCCATTTTCCCCATGCCCCAGCATCAACTGCCAAAAATCTCACTCACTGGGTGGTTGCCAAAGCATAGAAAACCCTAATAAAGAATGTTAGTGGAGTTATTAAGTTATTACTATTCTTGTTTGTTCTCTTCTCTTCTCTTCTCTTCTCTTCTCTTCTCTTCTCCCCTCTCCTCTCCTCTCCTCTCTTCTCTTCTCTTCTCTTCTCTCTGCTTTTCTTCCCTCTACTGCCCAAATAGGCACATTGTCTGCAAATGGGCTAACCATTTTGCCCAGCTTTATAATACCATTAAAACACTTTCAAAATGAACAGAAATAGGAAAGCGCACAGAAAAGTGAGCTATTTACAATGCACATGTGCTAGAAACTGCAATGATTATAAATACAATAAAAATGTACTCATTAGAAGTATTGAATAAGACATTCAAGGCTTGAAAAAAAATTCACTTTGATGAATCAGCAAAGTGATGAAACTCACCAAGCCCTTGCTGACACCTGCTTGCTACTCTCTGATAGTTCATATCTATTCCCTTATATGAAGATGCCTGTCAAATTAATATTTGCAGGTAGGAACTTGGCATCTTCATTTGGATGTTAAAGGGATCTCTACCTCAATATTTTTAACAACTTTACTGAGATATAATTCACATATTATATAATTCAGCCACTCTCAGAGTACAACTCATTGTTCTTTTAGTAAGTTCACAGAGTTGTGCAACCATCAGAATGATTCAATTTTATATTTTCTTCTCCATACCCAAAAGCAGTCACTCACCACCCAGCCCAACCCCAAGGCAACCATTAATCTACTTTCTGTCTCTCTACAGATGTACCTATTCTGGACATTTCATATAAATGGAATCATACACTATATGGTCTTTTATGACTGGCTTCTTTCAATTAGGATAATGTTTTTAAGGTTCATCCATATTGTAGTATTTTATTTCTTGTTATGGCTGAATAATATTTCATCCTAAAGATATAGCACATTTTGTTCATCCATTTATCAGTAGATAGCCATTTGGGTTGTTTCCATCTTTTGGCTATTATGAATAATGCCACTATGAATGTGAGGTGGTGGTATCTCACTGTGGTTTTGATTTGCATTTCTCTAATGGCTAATGATGTTGAGCATCCTTTCATGTGTTTACTGGCCATTTGTATATCTTCTTGGAGGTATATCAATTCAAATTCTTGGCCCATGTTTTGTTTTAAAATGTACCGTAGTAATAAAATTTTGAGGTATAGTAAGGCCCACAGATCAGGAGATATTTGTCACTAAAAAGATAGCTTATCACTCACCAATTCCTAAGAGAAGTGGGCATGCTATGCTGAGAGGGGCACATGGGCAAGCACCAGTGTTAGTCATGAGTCAGAGAAGAAATAGGGAACTGTGAACCTTTATTGCAGGTTCCTCAGGAAGGCAAAGATGAGGTAGGGCAAGCAAGCTTAGCATTGGCTAGAATGAATAATTTCAGCAGGCTTTGGGGCATAGAGGCTGTCTCTAGTTGTCTGGTACTAGGGCGATTGGGCAGGCAGATAGTGGCCTGGAGTGTGAGAGTTTGATAAAGAAGATAGTTCAGGGTGTGGAATCTGGATTGATTGGGATGTATTTGAAAGGTGCGCCCCTGGGAGGAAGAGTACTCCTGTTGATGGGGGTGGGGTAGTGATAAAAGAGGCAGGTGATTTAGACATATAATCACGTTGTCTAGAATAAGTCATGTGCACCATATGCATTTAGGGCAGATGTTAAAGCATCAAGTTTATGTCAGTTAGAAACATAGTTAATCACATTTAAAATTGGGTTATTTTTCTTTTATTGGTGAGTTGTAAGAGTTCTTTATATATTGTATATACAAGTCTCTTAGCAGATACATAACTTGCAAATATTTTCTCTCATTTTGTGGATTGTTTTTTCACTTTTTTGATGGGGTAGGTTGAAAACAAAGGGTTTAATACTTTTGATATAGTCCATATATTTATTTCTTTCTTTTGTCACTTGTGATTTTGGTGTCCTATCTAAGAGACCATTGCCTAAACCAAACTCACAAAGACCTCTATTTTCTTGAGTTTTATTGTTTTTAGCTTTACATTTAAGTCCATGATCTATTTTGAGTTCATCATGGTATATATCACATGAGGTAGGAGTTGAAACTCATTCTTTGGCATGTGGATATCCGGTTTTTCCCCACATCATTTGTTTTGTTTGTTGGTTGGTTGGTTTTAACACAGCAGGTCCTTATTAGTTACCTATTTTATACATATTAGTGTATGTATGTCAATCCCAATCTCCCAGTTCATCCCCCCACCACCCCACCACCCCCGCTTTCCCCGCTTTGTGTCCATACGTTTGTTCTCTACTGTGTCTCTATTTCTGCCTTGCAAACTGGTTCATCTGTACCATTTTTCTAGATTCCACATATATGTGTTAACATACGATATTTGTTTTTCTCTTTCGGACTTACTTCACTCTGTATGACAGTCTCTAGGTCCTTCCACATCTCTACAAATGACCCAATTTCATTGCTTTTTATGGCTGAGTAATATTCTATTGTATATATGTACCACATCTTCTTTATCCATTCATCTACCAATGGGCATTTAGGTTGCTTCCATGACCTGGCTATTGTAAGTAATGCTCCAATGAATATTGGGGTGCATGCGTCTTTTTGAATCATGGTTTTCTCTGGTTATATGCCCAGTAGTGGGATTGCTGGGTCATATGGTAGTTCTATTTTTAGTTTTTAAAGGAACCTCCATACTGTTCTCCATAGTGACTGTATCAATTTACATTCCCACCAACAGTCCTGCACCATTTGTTGAAGACTGTCTTTCCCTATTCAATGATCTTTTTACCCTTGCTAAAAAGCAATGGACTATGTATGCAAGGTTTTATTTCTGGATTCTCTGTTCTATTCCATTGGTCTATAAGTCTGTTCTTATGCCAATGCCATACTGTTTTGATTGTCATAGCTTTGTAGTAAGTTTTGAAAGCAGGAAGTATGAGTCCGCCAACTTGTGCTTCTTTTTCAATATTGTTTTGGCAATTCTGGTTCCTGGCATTTCTATATGAATTTTAGGAACATATTGTCAATTTCTGCAAAAACATTAGCTGGGATTTTGATAGGCCTTGAATCTGTAGGATGGATTTGGGGATATCTTTCCATTCATTGAGATTTTCTTTAATTTCTTTTCATAATGTCTTGTAGTTTAAAGTGTGCAAATCTTACATTTCTTTATTTAAATTTATACTTAAGTATTTTACTATTTTTATGTGATTGTAAATGGAAGTGTTTTCTTCATTTTCTGTTTGGAATGTTATTTGCTAGAGTATAGAAATGTGGGTTTTTGTTTTTGGCTTTTTTATTGACATGCTGTTCTTGTAGGCCTATTGAAGTTGTGTATTAGTTTTAACTTTTTTTTTTAGTGATTTTCTATATAAAGATAATGTCATTTACAAAGAGAGATCATTTTATTTTTTCCTTTGCAATCTGGTGCCATTTATTTATTTTTCTTGCCTAATAACCTTGACTAGAACCTGCAGCATAATATTGAATAGAAATGTTGAGAGCAGACGTTTCTGTCTTGTTCTTGGTTTTAGGAGGGAAACTTCCAGTTTTTCACGATTAAGTATGATATTAGCTGTGGGATTTTTTTCTATTATGTCCTTTATTGGGTTGAGGAAGACTCTTCTATTCTTAGTTTGTTGAGTGTTTTAATTGTGAAGGAGTGTTGGGTTTTGTGAAATGCTTTTTCTGCATCTACTGAGATGATTAGGTGTTATTATATTTTATTATAATGTTATGGTGTATTACATTGTTTTTTTTATGTTGTACCAATTTTGCATTCTGGAATAAATTTCAGTCATAGTATATAATTCTTTTTACATGTTGCTGATTTTGGTTTGCTAGAATTTTTTGAGGATTTTTGTGTATATATTCATAAGGAATATTAATTTGTAGTTTTCTTGTGATATCTTTGTCTGTTTTTTACATCAGGTTAATACTGGTCTCACTGAGTGAGTTGAGAAGTATTCCCTCCACTCTATTCCTTGGAAGAGTTTGTGGTGCTAATTCCTTAAATGTTTGGTAGAATTCACCAGTGAAACCATCTTTATTTTTTTAATTGTAATCTTTTTTAAAAATTAATTAATTTATTTTTGGCTGCATTGGGTCTTCATAGCTGCGTGTGGGCTTTCTGTGGGGGCTACTCTTCACTGCGGAACACAGGCTCTAGGTATATGGGCTTCAGTACTTGTGGCACACGGGCTCAGTAGTTGTGGCTCGTGGGCTCTAGAGCGCAGGTTCAGTAGTTGTGTTGCACAGGCTTTGTTGCTCCGTGACATGTGGGATCTTCCCAGACCAGGGCTCAAACGCATGTCCCTTGCATTGGCAGGTGGATTCTTAACAACTGTACCACCAGGAAAGTCTGAAACCATCTTATCTTGGATTTTTCTTCATGGGAAATTTTTTTTTCTAAGTTACTAATTCCATCTGTATACTTGTTTTAGGTGTATTCAGGCTTTCTATTTCTTCTTGGTCTACTTCAGTAATCTGTATCTTTTCAGGAATTTGTCCATTTCACCTAAGTTATCTAGTTTGTTGGTATACAGTTATTCATAGTATTCTCTTATAATCCTTTATTATTTCTGTTGGGATTATAGTGATGTCCTCTTTGTAATCCTTGAGTTTACTAATTCAGATCTTCTCTCTTTTTTCTTGGTCAGTATAGCTAAAAAATTTTCAATTTTGTTGATCTTTTTAAAAAAACAACTTTTGGTTTTGCTATTCACTGTTAGTTTTCCATCCTCTATTTCATTTATTTTCACTCTACCCTTTATTATTTGTTTCTTAAGGTATGATCTTGATTTAAGACCTTTCTTATTTTATTATAGACATTAGCAGCTTTCAGTTTTTTTCTAAGCACTGCTTTAGCTGCATTCCATAGATTTTCGAATAGATATCATGTTCTCATTTTTATTCATATCAAAGTATTTTCTAGTTTATTTTCAATTCTTCTTTGACCCATTTGTTATTTAGGATTGTGTTAATTTCCACATATTTGTGAATTTTCCAAATTTCCTTCTATTGATTTTAATTGTATTCTATTCTGATTAAAGAGCACCCTGTGTATGATTTCAATCCTTTTACATTTATTGAGGCTTGCTTTATAGCCTACCATATGGTCTATCTTGGAGAATATTCCACATGCAATTAAGAAGAATATGTGATCTGCTGTTGGTAGGTGGAGTGTTCTATAGATGTCTGGTATATCTAGTTGGTTTATAGTTGTTCAAGTCTAAAATATTCCTGTTGATCTTCTGTGTAGTTGTTCTATCCATTATTGAAAGTGAGGTGTTGAAGTTCCCAACTGTTCTTGTTGAGTTCTCTATTTTTCCCTTCAATCCTGTTAGTTTTTGCTTTATGTATTTGTAGCTCTGTTGTTAAGTACGTGTGTGTTTATATACTTGCTATATCTTCCTAATGGATTAATACTTTTGTCTTTGTGAATTGGTCCTATTTATTTCTAGTAACATTCTTTTAGTTTCAACTCTATGGTCACCCCCATGTCATTATGAATCACTAATATGTTAAAGCTCATGCTTAAGTTCCCTTTCCCAGTTAGATTTTAACTCTTTACTGTGAAAATATATATGGCTTAGGAGTCCCTAGCACAGATCAGGGAGTTTACTTTTTTTTTTGCACCATGTTCAGTTAGGGACTAGTAGCTTAGAGGTTTGTTCTCTGGTCTTTTTTTGAGAGGATGCTGCCTTGAGTGTTCACATAGTCTTACAGACTGCCAGGGAGAGTGTGATTTTATTTTTAAGCCTGGATTTCTAGGAGTCATCCCTTGGCCACAGTAGCTTATTGTTAAGTTAGTGTTTTGTCAGAGATTGTGCTTAAGCTATTTGTGCCAGTGAGCCTTCTACCCTGTATTGATGAGGCTGAGTGTGGCTTGGGAAAAACTTTCATGTCTGCTCCATATTCTGCTCTGACTGATTCTGAGTGAATATAGCCTAATGTATGTGCATAACCTTCTCAACCCCCAGAGTTGACTATGATCCCAAGGGGACTCTTGTTTGTTTCTTTCTCCAGTTCTTTCTATTAAACTTTTGGTTACTCATCTGTTTTACTAGAATCATGGAGCTACCAGCCTCTCTTAATTGCTCTCTACCAAGATATCCATTGTTATACAATGCCTTTAGACATGGAATCTCCTTGCTCTGTTCCAAATACAGTTGGTTCTTTCAGGTAGAGCTCTAGAATCCTTAGTCTGATGGCCTGCCTTTGCCACTTAGGGGAAGAATCATGTTTTTACTGGAGTGACACTCCTACTCTATGAATGGGCACTGGGGTGGTGGTTTGCCCTTAGTTTTTTTGGCTTGCTCCTCCTGGCATTGAACTGGAGGCAGATCAGGTAAGGGCAAATATGGACTGAGTATTTTCAACCTGCCACACCTGGAGAATTACTTCCATCTTATGAGTGGGGAATGGGTGAAGAAAAGGAGACCCAGTCTTCTACTACACTTGCCTTGAACAGACTTCCTACAACATGAGACTGGGGGTGGGAGTTGGGGGACAAAGAATGCTGTTGGTCTGACCCTTCTATGGTAAAACTGTGGCTCCAGACTTGACAATGGGAGGACAGGGAGCCCATCTTTTTGTCCGCTCCTGTTTGGAGTAAATGCCTGGCAGAGTGCTTCTCTAGCACAAAACTGGGGAGAGTTGTTAAGGGAAAGGCCATGACTCAAATGCCACAGACTCTTGCTTTTCTCATTGAGAGCTAGTAGAGTGTAGTGTATGATTCTTTCTCTATTCATTGTATGCTCTTACAACAATCTTCAGAAGCTCTTAATGGGATTTTTGAAAAAAAATTTATCAGTTAAATTGTTATTTTTCTGAAGAGAGGCTCTGAAGAAGTTTTGCCTCCTCTCCCTCTTTCTCCACCAGTATTTCTTATCTCATTAAGTGGCTCCATCATCCTTGCCTTCAGCAGATTTAAAAGCAGACTCAGATTTCCATCACCACCTTCACCTAAAGCGAGTCATTAGCTTTCTTAAATAATGCAATGGTTTCTTTACTAGTAATAGTAGAAGATTAAACTATTGTAATAAAGAAATCCTCAAATGCAATCCACCAGAGAATGTAATTCTGCTATCTTTTTCTCTTATTCTTTCTTTGGCTGTGTTGAGTCTATTTATGGGCTCATTGAAGGAAATCTTCATCTCTGTTATTGTAAATATTTTTCATTTATAGCATTTTCATTTGATTCTTTTTTATAGTTTCTATCTCTATGCTGAAATAATTTATCTTATTTTGTGTTCTTTTCCACTAGAGCATTTAAAATATTAACTACAGTTACTTAAAATTCCCTGTCTTGATATTTCCACTTGTGTCATGTCTGAGTCTGGTTCAAATCAAAGAGATTGCTTTGTCTTTTGCCACTGTGCTGTTTTTCTTGATTTTTTTATGACTTACAGTTTTAGTTTTTTTTTTTTTTTTTTTTGGTTGTTGTAATTTGAACATTATATTTAGGATAGCAGAGGCTGAGATTTTATGGCTGGAATTAGGCATGACTTTTCTTGTTCTAGGCTGTTACTGTGAGATTCAGAGTCTGTTTTTCCAGAGTTGAGCAGGATTCGGTATTTGTTACTGCTATGGTTATTATAAGTACACCACTGACTTTAAATTCCTCTATCATTACTTTGTGCTTAAGATGGGAGCTGGTTTGCCAGGAAGTTTCCCTCAATATCTGTTCCAATCTTAGTTGTAGTCTCTTTGTTTTATCATGTGTAATCTCCTTTGTTTTATCATTCAGAGAGGGTCTCTCTATGTGCTCCTGTCCCTCTTACATCAGTGTACTGCTGCTACTTGTTCTTCTAAACTTGTTAGAATGGTGGTAGGAGGAAGTATGGAGTTCTTCTCTGTTTTCCTGATTAAGCCTCAATCATAGGAAGCACTGTGTTGCTGGACTTAGGTTATGTGGCCTTCTTGGTGCCCCTGCCCTTTTTCCCAGCTTTACTTCTTGACACAGTACATATTCCTGCCACCCCATTAGTAGAGGATGTTTTCTTTCCTGTTGCCCTCCACCTGCTGCAATGAGTTGTTTTTAAAGCTTATGAATAGTCAGCTTTTTTTTTTTTTTTTTGCGGTACGTGGGCCTCTCACTGTTGTGGCCTCTTCCGTTGCGGAGCACAGGCCCAGCGGCCATGGCTCACGGGCCCAGCCGCTCTGCGGCATGTGGGATCCTCCCGGACCGGGGCACGAGCCCGTGTCCCCTGCATCGGCAGGCGGACTCTCAACCACTGCGCCACCAGGGAAGCCCGTCAGCTTGTATTTTTAAAGCACGTTTCTACAAGTCATAGATAGTTCATTTTAACTAGAAATCCATTATAATCACATATCTGGTCTCTCATATTTCCTCCAAGAATAAAAATACAACCTAGTCAACTCATTATTGGAATGAATTTTTAACAGTGCCCTAAGCGGAGGGGTATTGTTTGTTGTCCTCCTTACAGTATAAGGACTTTATTCAATAAAGAAGATAGTGCCTGCTGTTTCCATCTTGCCACAGTACTACCTACAAGTAATGTTTCCTCTGGACTCTTTTTTTCCCCATATACCTGCACCCCTAGGAGTTCTTTCCTCGTGTTAGCCCACACTCAGCTTTTACCAGTTTCTTAGAAATTTCTAGCTGAATAATTTTTACCATTGCTCTGTGGAATCTGCCTCAAATAATGTAGTGTTAGAATCACATCTCTCTTTGCAGGGACCTGTCTTTCTTGGATTTCACGTGTTGCTTGTCCTGTGACATTTGCTCTATAAGTAGTTCAAGAAAACAGGTGAATTTGTAGATTGTCCAGTGTTTTCATTTTTGTAAGGATGGGAGTGATTTTCTTTCCAGTTTTCTCTATCCTAAGCAGAAAAGGGAAATCTACAATGTGTGAAATAATTTTAATGTTGCAGCGTGGAGAATAAATATGACATGACCCAAAAATGGATGCAAGAGAACCAAGGAGTAGGTCGTTAGTAGTTCAGAAGTAAGATGATGATTGCTTAGACTAAGTAGTGATGGTGGAGGTACAGAGAAATTAACCTACTGAAGAGACAGGCAAGAAGTAAAATTAGCATGTTTGATTACACATTGGGTAAGGTAGAGGAGGAAGATGGAGATAATTGTCCAAAATGGAGCCTAATTTCTGGTCTTTAAGATAAGATAATGAAAAGACAGGGAACATTAGAAGAGGATAATTTTCAGGGGAAGTTAATAGTCTGATTTTTTATATATGGAATTTGAAGTGCCTTGGAGGCAGTCAGTTGGAGACCTTGAGTGGACTGTAGTATATAACTATGTAGAGTTCAGAAGAGATGTCTCAGCTACAGAAATAAAATTGTAAACCATTTTCTTGTAGATCATAATAAAAGTCATGGTCCATTGAAGCGATAGACATAGTGTAAAATGAAAAGAGGGCTTAAGACAGCAATGTAAGGAACCTCTTTAAGAAACACCCTCATTGCTCTCAATGCTCCAATCATATTAACGCTCTTAGTTCACAGACTGCAGTATGCTTTTCCTCACCTCCAGGCCTTTGCACATGTTTTCTCTGCTGGGATTGTCGTTCTTAATCTCCATCAACTCTCCTTTCTCAGGCCTAGATATCTGTACTAGCTCCTTTTTAAAAAAAAATATTTATGTATTTATTATTTTTATTTGGTCGGGCTTGGTCTTAGTTGTGGCAGGCAGGCTCCTTAGTAGCAGCTCGCCAGCTCTTTTGTTGAGGCATGCAAGCCCCTTAGTTGTGGCATGGTAACTCTTAGTTGTGGCATGCATGTGGAATCTAGTTCCCTGACCAGGGATCAAACCCGGGACCCCTGCATTGGGAGCACAGAGTCTTAACCACTGAGCCAGCAAGGAAGTCCCTGTACTAACTTCTATAGGGCTTTGTGATTAATTTAAAATTGTCTTCTACGAGGATGCCTGTCTTCACTTTATCTAAATCAGTTTGTCCTATTCCAGAATAGTCTAGGTCTCATTACATGCTTCCACCCTATATGTCTTCTTTATGAGATTTTCACCTTAATTTCTTAATCAGCATCTATCTCCTCCCAAACTATAAGCTCCATGATTGCATGGATTTATTTATATCTCTCTTTCTCACCAATAAATGTGTTGCCCCAGACCAGAGTCTGGCCCATAATGAGCATTCAATAAATATTGAATAAATGAGTTACTGTATGACCAGGTTTTACCTGCTTATTGATCACCTGAATTTGAGGACTAGGACTCATCTGAAATTGATATAGTAATACTGAATAATTCCTGAACTATTATAGAGAAGTATGAGATGACATCTTTTAACAATTAATTTTTAACTCACTGAAATGTGAAAGAAAGAAGAACTGAAAATTGGGAGATGGAGGGGACCACATGCATGGTATACATTCTTTTTTTTTTAATTTAATTAATTAATTTATTTAATTTTGCTGTGTTGGGTCTTCGTTTCTGTGCGAGGGCTTTCTCTAGTTGTGACAAGCGGGGGCCACTCTTCATCGCGGTGCGCGGGCCTCTCACTGTTGCGACCTCTCTTGTTGCGGAGCACAGGCTCCAGATGCACAGGCTCAGTAGTTGTGGCTCACGGGTCTAGTTGCTCTGCGGCATGTGGGATCTTCCCAGACCAGGGCTCGAACCCGTGTCCCCTGCATTGACAGGCAGATTCTTAACCACTGCGCCACCAGGGAAGCCCGGTATACATTCTTTTTATAACCTGCTTGGGTGAAAACCAGAATTTGGATAGTGAGAAAGTTAGGTATGGGGTAAAAATGAAGTCCTTCTCGTGATTCCTCTCTCTCTCTCTCTTCTTAACACTTCTTTTCTTAACTCTTTCCTATTGAAAGTGTCTGTATCCTGGAGAAGAAGGAGAAAGAAATCTGGAGGGACTTGGATATATTACCTGTACTTTTTTCATTAGTTTAATCTAATTATCTTAATCATAATTAGTGCTTCTGTTTGGAGCCAGGAATTATTGAAGATTCATTCCTGTCAATACATGCTGTTAGTCCTGTGTCACATCCCATCCTCTTGCTAAAAAGGTAACAGAGAAGAGTGTACAGTACTAAAGTCATAAGGTATAACAAGGTGTGTAATTACTGTACAATAACCTTCTCTCAGGAAGCAAAAAAAAAAAAAATTGAACAAAGGGCAAGAAGCTTGGAAGTCCTTGCTGTGCAGTTATTATAATTGAGCTATGCAGCAGTTATATCACTTTTGTGAAGATTTTTAAAAGTTATAATGTAAATTGTTTTAAAAAAAAGAAAGAAAAACTGGGAAGAATTGTAAAGAAAATGCCAATTTATGAAATAAGTTTTACTATTTTTAACTTCATTTCAGTTAATGTTGCAGTAGATGATAATTTCCTTGCCTGTTGGAGACTAGTTTCTTAAAACTGTCTTCCAAAATTAGGTGAAATGTTATAACAGAACTTACTCTTCTTGAGCAAAGAGTTGAAATGATGGTTTATGAAAAGCGCTTATTAAACAAAATAGAAATACAAAGTTTAAAATTTCAAGCTCTTAGAGACACCAGCATTCAATTTTTCAGGCAGAAACTGAACAGTTCATGAGGCTGTCAATATGGAACATAAAGAACCCCAAATTAAACTAAATATGACTTCATTGTGTAATATCTATGAGGGGAGGCAGTCTATTGGCGCTGGAGTATCTTTAGGCTAATATTGTCTTTCGCTGCCCTAAAGAGTATTATTCCAACCATGGGTCTTTTCAGCATTCCCTTCAGATTCAAACATTTTAGAGGCATGGGAGAAGGCTTTACTAAATGAATGATGAAAATTTCTATAACTGCCAATGCTCTAAAGCTAGGACTTTGTCTTATGCATCTTTCTATTCCCTTAATCCTAAGGAAATACTATATAAATTGTAAGAGCTCAAAAAATATGTGTTCAATCAACTAAATATACTGAGATAAAATTAATCGGAGAAGTCAGTTTTTTAAATTGAGATAATGTTGATCTACTATATTATATGTTTCAGGTGTATGGCATCATGATTCACAATTTTAAAGGTTATATTCCATTTATAGTTATTATAAAATATTGGCGATATTCCCTGTGCTGTACAATATATCCTTGTATATCATTTATTTTATACATAGTAGTTTGTACCTCTTAATCCCCTACCCCTATTTTGCCCCTCTGCTCTTTTTCCTTTCCCCCCGGTAATCAGTAGTTGATTGTTCAATTGTTCTCTGTATCTGTGAGTCTGTTTCTTTTCTGTTATATTCACTAGTTGTATTTTTTAGAGTCCACATGTCAGTGATAACATACAGTATTTGTCTTTCTCTAACTTATTTCACGTAGAATAATACCCTCCAAATCCATCCATGCTGTTGCAAATGGCAAACAATTCTTTTCTGTGGCTGAATTGTATTCCATTGTACAGATATGTATGTCTTCTTTATCCATTCATCTGTTGATGGACACTTAGGCTGCTTCCATATCTTGACATGTTGCTATGAACATTTTGGTGCATATATCTTTTCAAATTAGTGTCTTCTTTTTTATTGGAGAAGTTAGTTTTTAATGTAGTATGTCATGACAAAAAAGCAAATTTGGAAAGGTACCTAGATAAAATTAAGATAAGCTAGACACAATGAGATCAGATATTGAAAGTTATTGAGAATTTAGGGCATTGGTAGCTTCTATAAGACATATTGAATAGCTATTTTGATCACAAATTTGCTGTGAAAATAATGACTGAGCTATAAAAGTTAGATTCTTAAAGGCAGTATAATTAAGATATATAAGGGAAAAAATTGGGGAAATTACACGGAGATATTTTTGAGAAATGTGTCATCCTGGATATTCTATAAGGCTAACATTGTCTTGGAGATGGCACCCATGGTAAAATTACTAAACCTCATGGTTATCAGGTCTTACTTGATTTGAAGCTGTATTATATTGTTTACCTTGTAAAAAGTATAAAAAACATTAAGTCCGTTGAAGATATTACTAGCAGATATAAAACAAGAAAGGAGAGTAAAACCAAAACCTTAAATAAGTTGTCTAATCCGATGAATACAAGTCACTTCCTACTACCTGTGTTATGTTGCCTTCCATAATTACGTTTTCAACCTGATGAGCCTATCATCTGGTAACAAACAGGTCCTTACAACACAGTTCCATAATGGAATGGTCCCTGCTACTGGGAAAATAGGCATTCTGTATTGGCAGTTACCAGGTCAGTTTTAGCTAACGTTATGGACTGAGTGTTTGTGTCCTCTCAAAATCTGAGTTGAGGCCTAATATGCAACTTGGTTGTGTTTTGAGGCAGAACTTTTGGGAGGTAATTGGATTTGGAGGTCATGGTAGTGGAGCCTCCAGGATGGAACAGGTTCTCATATAAGGAGATGAAGAGACCATACTGCTCTCTTGGCTATTTGAAGATAAGCTGAGAAGGAGGCTGTCTATAAGCCAGGAAGCCAGCTCTCACCAGGACCTGACCTTGCTGGCACCCTGCTCTTGGCCTTCCAGCCTCCAGAACTGTCAGAAATAAATGTTGTTGAAGCCACACAGTCTATGGTATTTTGTTACACTAACCTGGGAAAACTAAGATGGTTAAAAAAGTACAGATTATTTGTTCTGTAATAGCCTCTATCGTCTCACCATGGCCCCCTTGTTCATTAACCTATTGATCAAACCCTGAGGTAACTAGAAAAGTTCTTCCATAGAAGTACAATCATTTACAGAGTAGACCATCCTGATAATAATAAGGCCTGATTATTAAAATATCTTCTTTGACAGAGGTCTTTTGTTGAATAATCACATGGCATATGACTATTCCCATGCTCTGGTCCTATTTTTAGAACATCTTCTACATACGGACTGAAGACTCAGCCAGACTATTAGTCATTAGCCAGGAATCACTGTAGAACCTGACCTTGATTTATCCTTCCTTCCTTTCTAAGTGAAGAAGTCTTCTCCACTGGGAAGATTTCAAGATCATGCTGAATGGGGCTGTATACCACAGCAGCCCACTTCAACTTGTGTTAACATATCAAGAAAATCTAACAAACTAGGCTTGAAGTTTCTTCACTCCCAGCCAGCTGATCATAGGGAACGCTCCAGAAAGCCAAACCAACTAATGAAGAGGAAACAACATAGCACTAGAAAAGCTAAGGGTGTAAGTAATTGGCTTATGCAACTAACTTTTACCTTCTGGGTCAGCTTATCCCGTTTCCATGGACACTATTTCCATTTGACTGCTGCTGCACGTGTTCAACCTCATAGCCAGAAGGAGTACCCAGCTCAAGATGGTGGCTTGTCAGTAACTATGAAGGATCTAAGGGTTTACCCTGCTTGTGGATGAGAAATGAGTTTGCCACAGTTTCATATAGATGCTGGCAGAAGACTCCTGGGTCAGGACTTGATCACTCATGGCAATGCAGGTGACCACGAGTTTGTACTGGTTCCATGGGGAAGATGTGGCGGTCAACTCAAATGGGTGCTGCATACACAGTGGATTTGTATTCAAGGAGGTAAGCAAATAAAAGTCTGGCTTCCACAGAAGAAGCGCAATCCTGAGGTTACACATGGTGTTCCTTGAAGGAAAGAGTTTACAAGTGTTGAGGCATTCAGTGAAACTTACTTCAGTTGGTGGCACAAGTAGACAGTGCCTCCCAAATGGCCTCTTGAATGGCTACTGGGTTTTGTGATTCTAGTTCATTTCGAATAGCCGGGTCCAGTACCTATTGAAGGGACTACCTGAGGGGAGTCAGTCCAATCTGTCCTATTTGTCCGTGACACCAGCTAATCTACCACATGAAATGACAGAGCATGGGGATGGGGACATCTGGAGATAGGTGTTTTGTGTGAGTGGCACAGGGGCTCAGGCCACGTCCTGCTGCCTCTGATAGACTTCACAGTAAGACTGAAGGAAATGGTGATCAAATCATGGTCAAAGCCACCTGTCAAGGAATGGCAGACCAGCAGTCAGTTCATTTTAAGGCACTTGCAACAGTTTGGGGGAGCTCTATCAGGATGCAGTCCTTCTGGAGGAAGATGCCAGGATTGTCAATGTCTCTCCTTGTCCCACATGTCTCAGGGTATAAGATGGCCCCTCTCCCACAATAAAATCAGTGTGTCCCATTTGGGGCACGACTTCACCTTTCTCCCAGCCATACTTTACTTGTACCCAGTCTCTTCACCTGGAAGTATCATTTGCCACATAATCAATGTCACTTTTATAAAACTTAACCAGAATTAAGCTTGATTCTTGTAGGCCCCCTTCTGGCTGGGCTCCCTCCTGGAGGATGTATCAACCAGGCTAGCCAGGGATTACTGTTAGGAAAAAGAAAGATGCATCATCCCCAATAATATTCAAAAGGGAATCCCCAATTTTTCAAATAAATCCCTTTGATCTCCCCAACCATTTTCATCCTGAAAATCACCTGGGAACAGGTGACAGAGGGATATCACTCTCTGGGGACTGTTGCGTTCAATGACCAAATTGCATTGCTAAGGTATGCAGCCTAGGGGAAGGGGAACTAGAAGAGGTAGTTTTTGTGATAAAAGGTGCATCATTATCAGATGGCAAATGTTCTGGGAAGGCAAAGGCATGACATAGATTAGTTTCAAGGGCTAGTGTGGAATCATGATCAGTATCCCAAAAAAGTGCCAACATTGGTGAAACAGGCCCAGGCATTTGGGAGAATCTCTGAGCATCAAGGTCCCCAATGAGCCGGAAGCTTAATTTCCTGTGGGGGAGTAAGGGATAAAGTTTCCCCCAGAAGGATAGATGCCAATTTTTTTTTACATCTTTATTAGAATACAATTGCTTTACAATGTTGTATTGGTTTCTGCTGTACAGCAAAGTGAATCAGCTATATGTATACATATATCCCCATATAGCTGCCAATTTTTTATGTAAAACTGACATGCCACTGGGGCCAGGCAGGGTACTTCCTTGACTATATCATTTCCATTTGACAAACGATGCTTTTTGATCCCTTCCCACTGCTAGTCATTGAATCCAAATTAGACCACCTAAAAATGGAATGTCAAGTCAGGCCTCCATGGACCAGATATTAAGTTTTGACAAGAACTCAGTAGCAAGCTAGTAGCTGATTTTCTAAAGGTGTATGCCTGGTAGCATGTCAGGGAGAACACAGGTTTAAAACCCCAAGGGCTGCTTCCGGGTGGAGGCTGCGTCCCTTTGCTAGAGGCTCCTATTGGCAAAAGCATAAGTGGCAGAGACTTGTACAATCTCCAGTACCCGATGTGTCAAATAAGGTGCTGGATCTCCTTTTTGGTAAAGACACAGCAGTTGTTATCTGGCTGCTGGTAAGCCAAGAAGATTTACTTGGCAAATACGAGTTTTCTCAAGATTGATCAGCTACCCCTGTTGGCAGAAACATGATAACTCATCAGGGCTCGTCAGGGTTACTGAGACTGAAATTTCTAATTTGCCAAACAAAAAAGCATCATCTCTATAATGAAAGCTTTGGATATCAGAGGGAAGAATAACACTCATATTCAATCCTGAAGCCCCTCTGGTGGCAAGTGGCAGTGGAGGTTGTCCCACCAGCACTTCTCTCTATCCAGATTGGGATAATCTCCTTGGGTACTCATATGACAAGGAAGTACAAGCATATAACACATCAATTTGTAAAACATCAAAAGTAATACTTGGAACTGACCAAAAGACCCCACTCAACAGGTCTTGTTAGCTTTTCTCCCCCATTTGATCCCTGACCAAAAACCTCTCAGTGGGATCCAGGCACCTCTTCTCTGCTGGGTCTCTGTAGGATGGAGACTGGGCTCTCATGTCTGACAGAACCATAGAAGACAGAATCCTTCCCTCTCCAATATTCTCCAGCATACTGAGGAAGTAGCTGAGGTTGGAGTCTGGTGCAAACGAGGGAACAGGGTTGGAGAGAGAGAGACTCCAGGGCAGTAAGCAAGGCACTTCTGGTTTTGAGTAAGTGTATCATGACTCAGCCAAATGAACTTCTAATGCTGTTCCACCCAAAGCACTATATTAGATCTACAGCCTGCTTAACTCTTCCTCTTCCTGCGTGGAGGAAAATGAGCAACAAGACACACACCACTGAGGCAGCCTGTTTCTACCCTACATCCTGGCACTCAGCCTCATTGAAACGTAAGACAGGAAGAGACCTTTACTCTCCAATATCACCCACCACTTGAGTGAGAGCATTTGCTACTGGATCCTGGGAAGGCTCCTCAGATCGCCTAACCTAGTCCACGGAGAGCCCTCGTTCTTTCCTTTTCCAGAAACCTTGTATGTCTCTGTCAGCATCCCATCCTTGTCACCAAAGCTCATGAACTTGGAAGGGTCTGAGATTTTACTCTTCTGGCAAGCTAACAAGTTAGGCTGCTACAGTTTCAGAGCTGCTGGCAGAAGATACACAATTCCTGGGTTAGACACAAAGGACTTTATTACTCATGGCAGAGTAAAAAAAAGACAAAGCTTCATGTTTGCATCAGTTCCTTTGTCCCCCAAATCCCACAGGACCCAGGTGGGTGCTGCACACATAATTCGTTGTGTCACAGCTGAGGAACCCTGCACTTAGGAAACCCCAGGCTTTTAAAGGGCTGTTAGCAAAACTGCCCAAACTTTGTACTGAAGGGACACATCACATAGACCTGAAAATGAAATGTGCAGAAACATGAAAGACCCATGGAGAACTGTCTTCCAACACAATTTTCACCTGATATTCCATCGTTAAAGAGTCAGTCTCCATCAAAGTTCACTAGCAAGTCAAACAATTAGCTATTTCCCCAAAGGAGAAAAAATATCTGACAAGATGAAATGGCTTCATTTCAAAACTCTGAAGAATTCTGCTATGATTCTTTTATATGGGCTTATTACAAGCCCCATATAACCTGCCTTAGACCCTGTGGTAGGCAGAATAATCTGCCCCCCCAAAAGACGTGTACGTCCTAATCCCTAGAACCTGTGAATTTTTAACCTTACATGGCAAATGGGGAATTAAGATTGCTCATCAGCTAAATTCTACACTCACGTTTCCTGCTTCTTCAATATTTGATGTATCCTGGGTATTGTGATATAAAAGAAAAATAAATGGGCTTTGGATCAGATAAACTAGGGTTTAGAATTCTGATTTTACAGTTTGGACAGGTTATTTCACCTGAGTATCAATTCAATCATGTGTATATAAGGATGAGAAGACCTATGTTATAGAAATGTGATATTTAAATGAGATAATATTACCAGAGATGTGCAAGAGATGTTAATGTCCAACTTCTTATCCTTATGTTTAAGGACAACTAGATAATAGATGTACATCCTCACTCAAACTTTGTGTTAGTTTTCTAGGTGCGACATAATAAAGTACCACAAACTGAGTGGTGTAGTGTAAACAACAGAAATGTATTGTCTCACGATTCTAGAGGCTAGAAGTCCAACATCAAGTTGTTAGCAGAATTGATTCCTTCTGAGGGCTGTGTAGAGAATCTGTTGCCTGCCTCTTGCCTATCTTCTGGTGATTTTCTATAAATCTTTGACATTCCTCGGCTTGTAAAAGCATCACCCCCATCTCTGCCTTCATTTTCAGATGAAGTTCTCCTATGTGTATCCAAATTTCCCTTATTTAAAAGACATCAGGGGCTTCCCTGGTGGCGCAGTGGTTGGGAGTCTGCCTGCTGATGCAGGGGACACGGGTTCGTGCCCTGGTCTGGGAAGATCCCACATGCTACGGAGCGACTGGGCCTGTGAGCCATGGCTGCTGAGCCTGCGTGTCCGGAGCCTGTGCTCCGCAATGGGAGAGGCCACAACAGTGAGAGGCCCGCGTACCACAAAAAAAAAAAAGGACATCAGTTATATCAGATTAGGGGCCCACCCTACTCCAGTATGACTTCATCTTAACTAATTACATCTGCAGTGACCCTATTTCCAAATAAGGTCACATTATGAGATACTGGGGGTTAGAACGCCAATGTATGAGTTTTGAGGGGACATAATCCAATCCACAATAGTATTCTAAGCTAGCAACAGCTTTTTGTAAAACTAGGCATTTAATGCTATTAATTGTCAATCCAATATCATTTTCTTCCACTAAAGAGTGCAGGTTTGTCAGATTGTCAGGTAATAATGTCTGATATAATAATCTACATGAAATGTTTAATGAAAGCAATTACTGAAACATTTCTTTAGCTAAACATCATATAATTGTCTTCCCACAACATGGAAGTATAACCAGAGAAGTTCAAACCATTATCAATGAAAGAAACTCTGTAATTCAGGGAGCTTTAGTACTTATTATTATCAGACTGAGTCAAGCAATACTGTTTGATTTTTGTATTCTAATACCATGTTTCTTATGGCCTCTGATTAATAGTGATAAATAGTACATGTGCTGAGTACCATTTTTGAAGTGGCTTTGTAAGCAGCCTTGCTTTAAGATTAGTATTACAGAGAGTTCGGCCGTGTGTTTAAAGAGAGCTCTAGCAATAACGGTGTCCAGGGGAACCCTGCAGAAGACGGAAGATCCATTTAATTCAGTCTCTTTCATACTTTTCTTTTGTCTTGAACATTTGTTTTAAAAAACCTGTTGAGAAAGTACTACGTGTAAAATACAGCATGTTACTAGGTGCTGGAAATGAAAGCCCTGCTATTAAGAACCTCGCAGTTTAGCAAGGGGAAATACAGTCGTAAGTTAATAGTGGTAAAATAATGTGGTATTTCCGCTTCTGATCAAGATGAAGTAACCAGAATTTAGCCTCCTGCTGAAACATCTAAAAAGGACAAAATCTATAATCAATGATTCTTAAGACAGTGAACATGAGGCAACAAAGGAAGTGATTACTGAGAGATGAGAAATTAATTAGGTGAGCCTTAAGACAGCCCCAGCTTACTGTCTGCAGAGAGTTTCCAGGCCACCATGCCAGGAGGACGAACCCAGTCAGAGCTCAGTGGATTCTTCGAGTTGAGGAGTTGGAGCTGAGAGTTCTAGGAGATCAAGCAGCTGGAGTTCTCATGGTAGATGGCAGACTGCAGGAGAAAAGAGCACTGCACAGAGAGCCTTGGAGGCCCAAGCCTTGGAGACCCCTCTAATCTTCCATAGAGTACTGAGAGCACAGTTGCCGAGGGAACTAACCAAGGCCAAGTGAAGAACCATCTGAATGAATTGAAGAAATAATACTTGGTGCTCAATTAAAGCTGAGGATAATTTGTTTTCCCTCCAGCCAGAGTGGAAAACCTCATAACTCACAGAGCATCACTCAGTAGTGGGCCCAAATTAGCGCTAGACTAAAGGCTGCTCTTTTCCAGTTTAACAAAGGTTAAAACCATGACCCCAAGGAGTCAGACTCTTTTCAAGTAACTTAAATGTGTCTCAGAGCAAAGCCATACAAAAATATCCATATCTAACAAGGCTAAATTTACAATGTCTGGCATCTAATCAAATATTTTCAGGCACACAAAGAAGCTGGAAAGTATGACCCATATGAGAAAAATAATATAATGTGAGTTATAATATTAGGGATATTCATAAGCGATGATGAGAGTACAGAAGAAAGGACAATGAACTCTGGTCAGCATGCCTGAGGCAGGTATTCAAAGAAGGCTTCCTGGAGGAGGAGAGAGCTGATGTGAAAATTAATGAATGAGTAGGTGTTAGCCAGCTGAAGATAAGAGAAAAGGCATTTGTGACAGAGATCACAGGCTGTGCCACACACAGGGGCATGGAATTATAGATTCTCTATGACTAAACAACATACAAGTGGTTCAGTATGGCTGAAGGTAAGGAGGGGCAAGAGAAGACCCGGGAGAGCTGTGTGTGAGTCGGGACCTGAAGCGTATCCTGCTTGGCAAATGTTTTCTGTCAAGGTCCAGAGAGTAAATATTTTAGACTTTACAGACCACAATCAGCCTGTTGCACACTCTTTGTGTGTATGTGTATGTGTGTGTGTGTGTGTGGCCCTTGGACCATAGATTGCAGATCTTGCATAGGTGATGAGGCATGACTGAGTGCTTTTCAAAAGGGAAAGACCTGTTAGCTTTGCATTTTAGGGTCATTTTGCCAAATGTGTGGAGGATGCATTTGAGGGCATCAGGCAGGGAGACTGTTTAGAGAACTATTGTGTTAGCTCAATTGAGAGAGAAGGGGGGGCCCAGCTTTATGAGTCTGAAACACTAAAGAGAAGGGTTTATCACACAGTTGCATCATAGATTTGGGGATTATCAGCAAATATCTCAGTTTAAACCTCAAGCATGGGTAAGATCATGGAGGGAGAACAGGCTGAGGGAGAAGAGTCTTGATTGAAAGACTGCTAGGTACTAGTACATTTACTTGGAGAGGTTATACTTAGTATAACCCTGTATAGACAAATTCCATGACCCCCGTTTTACAGATGGGGAACCCAAAGCTCTGAGAGGTTAAGCAGCTTACCAGAACCACCAGTTAGAAAGACAGACTTGGAATGAAAACCAGTCCATTGGTTCTGAAAGCTCTCATTCTATTTCTCCATGGACAGTGCCTTCAACTCTCCTTAAGACATGGAGCTGGTGGCCTTCAGCCTCCAGTGTGGCCTCTGTCCACAGCTCTCTCCTCCTGACCACATGGGACTCACAGCACTTGCTTTCAGCTACATGCCAGCAGTCCAGAGACACAAGACCTGGCCAAGCTGCTCACAAAGGAAAGAGACCTGTGCTGCTGCCATCGCGTATTCTGCCACCATTTCCAAAGGGTACAGCGTCCTTCTTTGCAACCTATTTTGCCTCCTACTCCTCGAATTTCAACCAACCCCACTGCCCCCCTTCCAAACTTAAAAATTCATACAGTTCATACGCACAAAACTCACAAGCTCCTTGAGACACTCTACTGTAGTGAGGAATTTCTAAAAGTCAGTCCTAGCACTGCAACTGTTCGCAAAGAGAAACTGGCCAATATTCAGAATTCTACAAACATATGGTAAGGCAGAGCATATTTTAAATATCAAGAACATTCACTCGAGACCTTCCCAAATGGTTTCAAAATTTTATTTGGGGTTTGGACACGTATCAAAACATGTAGTTACCTGAGAGGTCATGGCCTGCCTAAACCTTTGGGGTGCACACATTTTTCACTGAATACACAAATTAATTAGGTTAATTAAAATTTGCATCCAGTTTTGCACCAAAACTGGGAACGGCTTTGATAGATAGGCAGTACTTCACTAAAGTAACTCGAATATCCTTCTCTTAACACTAGTTTCCCCTTTTTATTTGTTCAGCACGAAAAACAAACACTGAACATATGGAAGGGTAACAGGGAGTGCTGAAAACTTTGAAAAATATTTTATGTAAGTTTAATTTTGGTTACACAGGATTTAATGTTTTGAAGGATTTAGTGCAAATTTTTCTTCAATCCTAGGGAATTTGCTGATATGAGAAAAATAGGATTGTGTTCGTCCTTGAACAAACACAAGCTTTGGGAAGAAGGCAGCACCATGGGTTATAGATCCATGTTACTAATAGGAAGCTGAAAGACACAGAGGAGGGCATATTTCACAGATCTATATCAATACTGTGAGAAAACTTGGAAAAACCCCCAATTGTTTATTTTCCTAATATTTTACAGATCTTTTCTTCTAAAACTAGAAGTTTAATAGAAATACTAAAGAGAAATGCTTTTTGAATTTATTAAGATTGAATCTCTCTATCAGAACCTTCAGTAATGTGAACCACAAAACAATGAAATTATATAAATGTGATAGAAATCTGTTTTTTAGTTTAACAATAAAACATTCATAATGCCATAGTTTGCTTTAAAGTACTTAGTTCTAATTTTCTGAATTCCTGCCTTCTCTCCATCCCCGTTCCCCCCTTATGTCCTATCGGATTTCTTTCATATCATCCCTTTGTTTTCAGAGTTCTCTTTCCCTGTCCAAGGTATCTAAAATTCCACTTTTCACAAGAAATTTACTTTGATTACAGGGCAGGCGGGGATATACAGATATGGGAAAATGAAAATGTTCTCCTTTTTTCAGCAGAGTCGTAAACATCTGACTGTTCTTTGGCTTTAACTTCAAATAAAATGAAATGTAAAGCATCCCTAGACAAACACTTTATTATGCCTTGTTACACCTCTTCATACTTTTCTAGGAATGTAGCTTATTGATAAGTGTTCCTATAATATTAAATCCATGGACAAATTTATTCCTTTTCATTAAAAGATCCAAAAGAGAGTGATGTTTTCTTCTATATGAAATTAAATTATATTTGTTACATGTGGATACATATATATGAGTATATATATATTTACACTATTATTTTTCTGTGTTTAAATGTAGCATTTTTAAAAATTCCTTTTTTAACAGCAAACATAATAACATATTTTGTCTTTAGAACAGTGTTGTTTCTGTGAAATATAAGATCTATTGTGGATTTATAAGCTTTGAGAAACATGAATATAATAAAAGAGGTCAGTGTCACTGACATATCGTGAACACCCACCACTTGTTTTTTAAATAGTAAATGCAAAACATGCATTCTAATTAGTAGCTATAATCCTGTTTCATGAAAGGTTTATCATGTTGACTCTGTTGCAAGTGTACCACGTTATAGATCAGAAATTTCTAGTGAATTGAAGATTTGCTCTACAAATAAAAGAAGATATGGCTGCATATAAATCTGGGTGTGTGCATAATTGAAAGAGCTATAGAAACGAAAATGGGGAGGGAACCAGCAATTCCTGGAATTGATGCCCATTGAATCTCTGCCCATTTCTAAAAAAGAACCTTGAAAAAAACATATTCTGGCAAAATACTGGTTTCCATTACTTTTCATTTCTCTTGCCAGGATCAGAACCAGATGTTCTGTAATATAGCAAAAGTCTGTTCTATTGGCATTTTTGGTCGTATTAACTTCAGGAACTACTGGAAATTTTATGTGAGAAGATTCACAGGTGATTAGCATCCAAATTTCCTGAGATTTCAGGGGTTTTGATGAGGTTGGAGAAGAGATGGCATACAGTGAAAGTGTCCAAATATCCTGTGTTCTCTTCTTGATGTGCTCATGTTCATAGTGAAATACATATGCTCATATAACTTATCTTACAACATATGGTACAATGTAATTGAAGAAAGTCTATGCAATTATTTCACCCCTCCAAAAAAAGAAAAGTGTTCTATATTATTAATAAAAATAAATCAGGGCTTTGGTGCGTGCTGGAGATACAGATTTCAAATACAGCCTACACCAATATCCCACAAGTTTAAGTGGAAATAAGAACAGAACATTGTACAATCAGGTTGCAGCTCAGGTTAGTGTCATTTCCTTTTTTCCCCCCAGCTCTTACATCTAACCTGACTGTAAAGCAAATGATTTCAAAACTGACAACTCACACATTTAGAACTTGAATTATGTGGGTGATCATATTTCAAATTGGATCCATTGCTTTCATTCTCTGTAAATTTTGTCATCTCTACTAACGGTGGGAATGTCTCTTAAAATGCAATACCATATTTAAAAGTACTCCTCCGCCCCCAACACACACACATCCTACATTTGAAGAGCTGCTCAAAGTACTTTCATTTAATAGCATTTCTAGCTATTCTGGCAATTGTTACCATAGTCTGGCTGTCATAAAAGACTTACCACCCCTTGGAGGCTCTCTACTGATGGTCTGAAAAATTGACACAGTTTCAACTGGATATGCTTATAATTTTAATTTTATAATGGATACTGGTTAAGGCAGTGAAAGAAAGCATGTATATTAGTAAAGAAAAACAGGAAAATGTAGATAATAATATTTTGCTTTAGTGAAAATAACGTTTCTGAAGAAGCTCCCAATTCTTCATTCTACTCACTACCTCTATGGTGTTGTGGAAACTAATGTGATGAGACAGAGTAGATCCTCTAGAAGAATGGGGGAGGTCTTACATTCAGGTCTTTAAACCATTTTGAGTTTGTTTTTGTATATTGTCTTAGAGAATGTTCTAATTTCATTCTTTTACATATAGCTGTCCAGTTTTACCAGCACCACTAATTGAAGAGACTGTCTTTTATCCATTGTATATTCTCTGTCTCTTTTGTCATAGATTAATTAACGAGAAGTGTGTGGGTTTATTCCTGGGATCTCTATTCTGTTTCATTGATCTGTGTGTCTATTTTTGTGCCAGTACCATACTGTTTTGATTAGCTTTTTAATATAGTCTGAAGCAAGGGAGCATGATTCCTCCAGCTCTGTTCTTTCTCAAGAATGTTTTGACAGTTTAGGGTCTTTTGTGTTTCCATACAAATTTTAAAATTATTTGCTCCAGTTCCAGTAAAAAATGCCATTGGTATTTTGATAGGGATTGCATTGAATCTGTAGATTGCCTTGGTCATTCTAACAATATTAATTCTTCCATTCCAAGAATATGGTATATCTTTCCATCTGTTTGTGTCATCTTCAATTTCTTTCATCAGTCTCACAGTTTTCTGAGTACAGGCATTTTACCTCCTGAGGTAGGTTTATTCCTAGGTATTTTATTCTTTTTGATGCAATAGTAAACGGGATTGTTACCTCAATTTCTCTTTTTGATAGTTTGTTAGTGTATAGAAGTGCAACAGATTTCTGTATATTAATTTTGTATCCTACAAATTTACCGAATTCATTGATTAGCTCTAGTAGTTTTCTGGTGGCATCTTTAGGATTTTCTATGTATAGTATCATGTCATCTGCAAGCAGTGACAGTTAAATTCTTAGAGGAAAACATAGGCAGAACACTCTGACATAAACCATAGCAATATTTTTTTTGGATTTGTCTCCTAAAGCAAAGGAAATAAAAGCAAAATTAAACAAATGGGTCCTAATTAAATTTAAAAGCTTTTGCACTTCAGAGGAAACCATTGGCAAAACAAAAGGCAACCTACTGAATAGGAGAAAATATTTGCAAATGTTATGACCGATAAGGAGTTAATATCCAAAATATATAAACAGCTCATAGAATTCAACATCAAAAAACCAAACAATCCAATTAAAAAATGGGCAGAAAAACTGAATAGACATTTTTCCAAAGAGGAAATGCAGATGGCCAACAGGCCCACGAAAAGATGCTCAACATCGCTCATCATCAGGGAAATGCAAATCAAAACCACAATGAGATATCACCTCTCACCTGCCAGAATGGTTATTGTCAAAAAGAACACAAATAATGAAAGTTGTCAAGGATGTGAAGCAAAGGGAAACCTCCTACACTGTTGGTGGAAATGTAAATTGGTGCAGCCACTGTGGAACAGTATGGAGGTTTCTCAAAAAACTAAAAATAAGACTACCATATGAGCCAGCAATTTCACTCCTGCGTATATATCTGAAAAAAACAAAAACACTAATTCTAAAAGATACATACACGAAAATGTCCATAGCAGCATTGTTTACAATTGCCAAGATATGGAAACAGCCTAAATGTCCAATGTCCATCAACAGATGAATGAATAAAAAAGATGTGTGTGTGTGTGTGTGTGTGTGTATATATATATATATACCCACACACAATGGACTACTACTCAGCCATATAAAAGACTGGAAATTTTGCAATTTGTAGCAACATGGATGGCCTGGGTGGGCATTATGCTAAGTGAAATAAGTCAGACAAACACAAGTACTGTATGATATCACTTATATGTAGAATCTATGACTCACAGATATAGAGAACAAACTAGTGGTTACTAGTGGGGAGATGGAGAGGGAGAGGGAAAATATAGGGGTATGGGACTAAGAGGTACAAACGATTATGTACAAAATAAACTATAAGGATATATTGTACAGCACAGGAAATATAGCCAACATTTGATAAGAACTATAAATGGAGTATAACCTTTAAAATTGTAAATCACTATATTTTATGCCTGTAACATATTATATTGTATGTCAACTAATCTTCAATTAAAAAAAAGAGAGTGGGAGGGGAAGGGGATCACTAAAGTGTCAAACTTTTCAACTCCACCCCATCCCACACCCGAAGTAGGCTTTATGGGTGAGCTTCCAGCATCATATTTCATTTCCCGTGGGAAGAATGAGTATAAGAAAATGTTATTGATGAAACCAGGCAGGCCATGACCAGATGTTCAGAGAGTCCCTATTGACAAGTCTGGGAGATCGAGCTGGAGCCCATAAATTTCCCCAATCCCCTATAGTAGGGCTTCTGTGGCCAGGTCAATTTGAAATATTAGGCAACACTCCCCCTAAACACATTAAAACCATAATCTATCAAAAGACTCAGCAATGCAAATTCTTCCTTGCACAGAATTTTTCCTTAGTATTTACCAGTGAACATTACCTTAGTTACTAGTTAAAGCCTTACCAGGAATTAGTCGAAAACCCATTGAAAGACAGAGGGGAACATATTTATGTGAGGTCCTTCCTGGGAGCTTGAGTATTACAATTGTAGGGTATAGGATAAATTGAATGGGAAAGGGAGTTGATGAGGTAGAGGGCAAGGTGTTAACGTTTGGTCTCTAACTGTTTCATAATTTTTCCTCAAATTGGCTTTGACAATGAGACTCAAAATTAAATTCAGACATGTCATAGCTTGCCAATGCTGTGAACAATGCTTTGTTTTTCTCCATTCACACTTCCCAGGGATGGATAACAAGGGTGTATTCCTGTTCTAATTTCTAAAATGGTAAATTATCTTTGGAAAGAAGCCGAGTTCCTTCCAAAGGGTAGGTTTGGGAATCTCTGGAAGCATCAGGAGATATTTTTCTTAAAAGGCTGGCAAAGTGCCCCATTGCCCAGGGAAAGGGTTTGTTACCATATTTGCCAGAGTATAAAATATAATTATCCCCTCTGTACCAATATGCTGCCAGCTGCTCCCAAATGCCTAATCAGAGTTGATCTCAGTTATTCTCCCCACCTTCCCAGATAAAAGAGACTGTCAGGTTTTGACTACAAGGGATTTCTAGGTGGCCTTCTTGACTATCTGACAATACCCTGGGGTGATGAAATACTATGTTAAAAGACCCAGCCTGGAGGAGAGTGGAGAGCAGTACTTAAGTGCACTACAATTTAAATTGAGATATGTCAAACACAGGAGTGTCTTACAGTCAACAGATAGGATTATCAGACAATTTATGTTCTGAAATTTAAAAGAAAGCAGCCCACTCTCTGTAGGTGTGAAGGCTGTGAAAGGAAGAAAGAGGTGGTTCTGGTTCAGAAAGATGGCAAATAGTGTACTAAATCATGTCTTCATCCTGGTTGGGCACGCTGGGAGTCAGCTGGGTTTAGGATTCAAAGAGTTGAGAACTAATTGTTTCAACCTAAGAGCTGCCCAGGCTGACTCAAGTGATTGTTAATTACCCTCCCTCCCTGCAGAACCACAGTAGAAGGGTCAGCTTTATGGACCAAGGGAGCATCATCACTGGGTGGACTGGTATCATCTGTCACATGTGATACCACGTGGCAGTGCAAAGCAAGAGCAGCAATGTTCTCCCTGCTTTGCAGTGCATAAGCCCCGAGGTTAACAAAAGATCTATAGGAAGAAAGAAGCAGATATTTT